>NC_065525.1:30561029-30713727 GCF_006386435.1 Epinephelus moara
TTGTTTACACCAAATTCTGACCCTACCATCTGAATGTGGCAGCAGAAATCCAGACTCATCAGACCAGACAACGTTTTTCCAATCTTCTATTGTCCAGTTTTGGTGAGCCTGTGTGAATTGTAGTCTCAGTTTCGAGTGGTTATTTGAGTTACTGTTGCCTTTCTATCATCTTGAACCAGTCTGGCCATTCTCCTCTGACCTCTGGCATCAACAAGGCATTTTTGCCCAGAGAACTGCCGCCCACTGGATGTTTTCTTGTTTTCAGACCATCCTCTGTAAACCCTAGAGATGGTTGTGTGTGAAAATCCCAGTAGATCAGCAGTTTCTGAAATACTCAGACCAGCCCATCTGGCACCAACAACCATGCCACGTCACTTAAATCACCTCTGTTCCCCATTCTGATGCTCGGTTTGAACTTGAGCAGGTCGTCTTGACCATGTCTACATGCCTAGATGCACTAAGTTGCTGCCATGTGATTGCCGTTAATGAGCAGTTGAACAGGTGTACCTAATAAAGTGGCTGTGAGTGTATTAAAGCATCTATTCACAAACTCTTTTATTTTGCTGTTTAAGTATTCCTTGAAAGTAAAGCAGTACACACTGTCACTGCATGTTTATGGCTACTTTAATTACAAGAGCAGATCTGATTCATATGCAGCAAGAGTTTAAGTGTGCCACATGGGGAAATCTGGTATTTCAGGTTTTATAGAGGAGGCAGACTGAGAACTTTGGATAGAGGATGAATCACTTATATTATCTTAGTTAGGGCTGCTGTTTCAGCTGTCTATACTTTGCATGGCATGCCTTAAAGGGATAGTTCATATTCAGTGTATTCTGTACAGTAAATGTCTGTCTCTACAGCCCTGGTTTGGAGAAGCAGAAGGGAGTGCTGAAATGGAGTACCGCTACAGGTGGGGGTCAGCAGCAAAACATATTTTAGCCATCTAAACAAAGTCCCAGCTCCTGTGTTCAGCAGTGTTAAATCACTGTTTTTCTCAATGGACTCTGGCATCAATCACAGCACTACAATAGATACCGTCCACTGTCGGAAATTGCCGTCAGGGGAAAGGTAAAGCAGTGAAAATACTCTCAATATAACATAAACTTTAAATCAGTGGTTCCCAACTGGTGGATCGTGCTCCAGATGTGGGTCGCAGGTCCATTGTGAATGGACTGCAAGTTACCCGCAAATATGTCAAGTTGGTAAAAAACACGCTTTATTTTTAAGTACAGTCAATTTCCAGCACAGAGTTTTAATTTTGAAGTGCCATTTCCTGCTTTAGGTTGACTGACTAATGGACAGCTACTTGACAGAGACAGCAAACTAGCTTGACGATGTGGTCAAACTCAAGTATGACCCTTAATATATTAAACTGTGTGGACCTTGAGCTGATGACTAAGGAGAAATCTGGACCAGTTGGGAACCACTGCTTTAAATGATACTGATTGTTTTAGGTGGCTAAATATTTAATTACTCACCCGTCCACATCAATACACTTACACTTCCTTAGCTTCTGTGTCAGTAGTCCTGTCTGCTTCTCCGAACCGGGGGCATAGTGACTGACATCTCCTGTAGGTAATTCATTGACTATGGATAAATACCTCATAAAACCCACATCAAAAAATCCAAACTAACCCCTAAAGAATAAATAAAAAGTGAAGATTTATGTCCAATACAGATTTGCTTTTAAATAAGAATATTTACCCACCAGTTGTGCGAATATTATACAAAGGATGCAACTAATGATTAATTTAATTATCACTTAATCTGCCAATTCTTTTCTCAATTAATCATTCAATCCATAAAATACCAGAAAACGTAACTGACTATTGAAATAGCTGCAATTTATCATTTCAGCTTTACTACTGAAAATGCCCACCATACCATAAAATACCAGCGTGTTTAATCCCCTACCCTCTTTTGAATTAGATAATAAAATGTCTTTTAGTCATACTCCCAATGTTCCTCAACACAGAAGCACAGAAGACTCTTTAATGATTTAAAGATGTTATATGTTTATATTATAGCCATCAATTTTAATTAGTTTAACTTAGCTCCTATAATGTTTGATTATGTTAAACATTTAAATTTACTTGCCCAGCCATAACAAGAAGCCAGTCAGAGCCAGTCCCCCAAACTGACCCAGAGACTGAAAGTAAATTGACTCAAACTGCTGAATATTTTATCGGGTTTCTACCGAGTGTGATCTTTAGCTTCAGCTCAGTGTCGGCAGCACAACAGAATTTAAAGTATGGAGGTTGGTTGGCCCCTTAAGTTTTTATATACACAAGCTAGTAACTTTGACTTTTCATTAAAGAGCCAGCTAGTGCTCACCCTTTGTACTGATGATTGAAACGTAACGAGTTTTAAGTCCATCCGGGCCTGACATTGTCTATGCAGAGAATGAATGGGACCTTTACTTCAGGAGCCCTGGACGCCCAAAATGACTTCTGCCACTTTGCATTTCTATTGTGACCCGAGGACACTTGGAGGAGAATGGAACCTGTTTAAAATGTAATAGTCTCTTTTGGCTTTAATCAATACAAATCTCCACCATGTAGTGTCAAGCTGCCAGGCCGTGGCAGTGAGCTCTGTTGTGGTGGTCCCATTCGTATCTTTCCACGTCGAGAGAAGAGCTGCGGTGTGATCGCCAGACAGTCGCCATCACTGCGAGGAGAGCTGGAGGGCAGCAATCTCCTCTCTGCTGTCTCCCCTCTCACACACAGTGGTTGACGCTCTGTCACTGCCTGATAAAACAATTGGACTGACACATAGCTGCGTTCACATACTGTATGGGCATAGCTGCACATGCTGGAGTATACACACATTGCTGAATTGATGCAGGCACGCACACAATTGGCAGGTGCACACAAACAGGGACTGGGCAGCCAGCCATGGCGGCACTTCTGACTTCTTTTTGTCCTTCACGTTTTTGGTTTAGTGCGATAAGCTCGTCGATCCCTTTGTCCCTGGTCCCTGAGCCACATTTCCTAAAGGAGGATTTCACAATATAATGGTACGTTTCATCAAATGTAAAATTCTTAGACACTGAACACTCTCTGTAACTGTGCTTGATAAAACAAGCATGTCACGTGCAGCCTGGTCGCCATGAGAATGCATTGGCATTGTAGGTTTGTTACTTTTGCAAGTTTCATAGGTATCATATTAGTTACATAGTTGATAAGCTCAGTTCAGAAAGCATGCCGAGCTGCAGATCATGGTCAAGACCACCACCACCACCACCAACAACAACAACACCAGTTGTTTTTTAGCGAGTCATGGCTGCATTTTCAATGGCTTTTAAGCCACCAAATGTGGGTGTTTTTTAGCAATCTGTTACTGTGTTTCCACCAGTGATAGTGCCATGAAAAGAGGTTGTTTTTTACAGATCAATTGCCGTGTTTTCACCAATGATAGTGCCACCAAAAGCAGTTGTTTTTTAGTGAGTCATGGCGGCATTTTCAGCGGCTTTTAAACCACCAAATGTGGGTGTTTTTTAGCTATCTGTTGCTGTATTTCCACCAGTGATGGTGCCAAGAAAAGTGGTTGTTTTTTACAGATCCATCGATGTGTTTCCAGTCTGGGTAGTGCACCTAAAAGCAAGTAATTTTTACCAAGACATTGCTGCGTTTCTGGCCAAGATAGTGCCACCAAAAGCGGTTGTTGTTTTTAACGAGACAATGCTGCGTTTCCCTGCCAGGTTTGTGCCACCAAAAGTGGGTATTTTAAAAATCTTATTCTATTAAGTTTCAAATGATAATATGTTATTGTGTAGCGTCTACTTTGGGATGGATGAGAGGTTACTTGTCCCTGTTTACCCCCCCCAGGATTCATTTGTTCTCTGATGTAGATAATAAAGGAGAGCACTTCATGTGTCATTAAACGTCTGCTCTCCACTGATACCGACAGAGAACTATAATCTACACGGCATTGATTTTAAGGCAGACTGGTGTGTTATTTTTCCTAAATACCACACAATGATGCCATTAAGGTCATAGCAGGTAGAGGTCGCGCTCCATTGTCCGCCTTTGATTTCTGGTTTCTATCTGAGCCATAGATTTTCTTGTACAGAGATTATAGGTTGTATATCAGAGTCATATATCTTCCAGCTCTATAAAGTGTCCTTCCATCTCTCTAAATGTGGCTTGGTGAGAGTAACATTTGGAAAATGACCACAAGCAACAATTTGTCAAGCTGTGCTGGCTGGTGTGCTCAATTCACTTTCTTCTTCTCTACGATAGCAGAATTACAGTTGAGTGTTCGCTGACCTAATGCAATAGAGGCTCCATACGGACAGAGTAATATGATTTCCCAGGCTTTTATTCTGTGTCTGCGGCTGGATAGAGAGGAGCCCTGAAGAGATGGCATCTGAATTGGGGATGGCTGCCTAAGAGAGGCAGCCATTGAGCCAGCGAGCGGGAGAGGGAGGGACATAATGTATGTGATAGGGACAGCAGCAAGTACCAGCCTTGATGTGGGAGTATATGGGAGAAGAAAAAGGACACATCAGGGTCAAGTGATTCTAATATAACAGTGAAATGAAGTGAAGCATCATTGAGCCTCTGCTATTGACTATGGTCGTGTATTGACCTATTTTTTTCTCTGCAGGTCACCTCAGGTTAGAGGTGTGTAAAGGCGGCCTGTTAATCTATCCAATATGCTAAGCAGGAGGGCTGACCTTGAGATGGCAACCATTTGTAAATGCCTACCTTAATGAAAGTGGCCCCTTGTGGGTGAAAAACATGACAGTACATACAGTCAGTATTGCAGCAAAAAAAAACCCAACTCAATNTATCCCAGGGTAGACTTTTTGTATTTGGGAGCTGCTGTTTAAATGGGTAATTAGTCATAGATTTTATTTTGTTTCACTATTAATACTGTATACAGAATCTGAATCTCACTCTAAGTTACTGTTGTTGTTTACAAACTAAAGAAATGTGAGATCATTTTTATTTAGTTTTTACTGAATATTTGAAGGCAAACTATAAAACTATATCACTTATTTTTAATATGGTCAGGAATATTGTTATCGCAAAAATACCCTGAAATATTGTGATATTATTTAACGACCATATCACCCACCCCTAGGTTGTATGTTGCATACTTATCCATAGGCAGTGTATAACCTACAGTTAATGGTGGTTGGCACGCCCCCAGTTTAGAGAAGCAGGCAGGAGTGATGTACTGCTGTCAACAGGGGCAGCAACAAAACATAATTTAGCCACCTTAAAATAGTCCCACCTAAAAGAATCAATAGCAGTGTAAGTGGTTGCTATGTTTAGACTATTTTCAGCGCTTTACCTTGCCATCAGAAAGCCCTTTAGTTCATCATCTAGAGTATGCTCTCATCAAAGCCACTGGACTCCATTGACGAAAATAGTAATTGTAGCTCACTGAAGGCAGGAGCTGCTGGTCTACTACCACCTCAATGAGTTAGTTTGTTTTTGTTATTACGGTAGGTTTGGAGAATTTAAATGAACCCTTTTGAATGCCAAAGTCACACAATAACATAAACAAACTATCTGATTGAGGCAGCGATTGACCAGCAGCTCCTGTGTTCAGTGATGTTAAACTAGTGTTTTTCTTGGTGGAGTCTGGCTCTGAGAGGAGCAATGTAATGGCTTCAGTGCCCTAATGGAAACTGCTGTCTGTCAGCAAGGTAAATTGGTGAAAATACTAAATATAGCACTTAACCTGACTGGCATCTGCTGACTAAGGACAAGTACCTTATACAACCCCACTTCAGAAAGTCTAAAAACTATCCCTTCAAGCTTGATCAACCTATACTTTTATATTTATTATATAACATCTTAAGTCCTTAATAAGCTGAGTAAGTTGATAAGTAAGGGCATGCCCAGGCTGTGTTGCTTTGCTTTTGCCTTGGGTGGTCAATAATTGCTTAATGCAGCTTTAAAATGAAATTATATTTCATCATGATAATGAGATTGAGACAAAATTGAGGTCACCGGTCATTACCTCATGTCCACCACATTTTACAATATACCCCAAAGCACTGGATAATATTTTGGCACAGAGTGTTTAAGCTGAAAATTTCAGGAGCATACTGCAGCACATTTTGCAGCTATTTGACAGAAAGAAAAGCTATTTTAAGTTAAAGTGCATCCACTCTGATCTTGAATCAGTGTTTTTTGTGGCGTGTCAGAGTTCTGTTGTTTTCTCCCATGAATGGCTTTTACCCCAGTTGGAGAAGCTACTGAGCCAGTCGGTGCCTTTATAGGTTGAACTAAGGTTGGGAACGTCATCTAACTGTGCCACAGCCAGAATCCGAACAAATATAGCAACATGCATCGATATAAAAGGTGGAGCTATCGAGCCTGTAAATGAAACGGACTAAAAACAGCTCATAAATGAGAACAGCACCATGCATTAAATGTATTTCTTTTTGACAGTCTCCCTCGAGAGAGCTTAGGAAAAAGTCGACAACAAAAAATCAGTACTTATTTTTGTTTGCCTCTTGGTCTTAATGAGGATCAAGTTAAAGAAGCTGATAGGCTTGACAGACATATAGTTGTGTGAATAGTGGCAATAAAACAGTAAATAGCTAAATGAACATTGCTCTTTATGTTACAAAAGCATCATCTTACATCAACGAACATGATAAACTTGAGCCAACCACTCCTACCCAGCATTTACACAGCTTCAGTTTCATCTGAAAACGACATCAAGAGAACATATCCATTAGTCTCAGTGATTAGTGATGGCAAAACACTCCCCTCCCGAACAGAAAATGCCAAACAACAACAAGTAGCAAATGTCAGGCTGAATAACGTGGCAATTCCGTCAGAACATCAGACTGTGATGGTTGTGCTTGAGAGGCCTTTTTGCCTCAGCTGGTGCCGGCTGCACCTCAGGATGGGAAAAAAAAATAGTGACCTCAAAGTCAAGTTAGTGTAAATAGTATTGGTGTTTGAGGGGTAATTTTAGCAGGCGATCAATACAAATGATTTTTCAGTCGCGCTGATGAAGTTTGGAATAGTACCTGACATTTGAGCAGAGGTTTAAATTATGTATTCAGGCGTGGAACATGGCTGGTAGTAGTGTGTCACTGACTGTGTTTACATGCACGCTGATATTGCACTATTATTCTGAAAATGACAGTACTCTGAATTTGATATGGGCCACGTTTAATTAAGGTGATAAATGACATGTTAGGGCTTGTTAATCTGGAATAAAGGCAAAAACCAGAATATTTTGTGCATGTAGACGTTGCCATTGTTTTATATGTAACAGGAATATATCTACACATTTGTATTTTGATAGCCTACATTTAAAGTTTGCCTTGTAAAAGTTGGACTCGTATACATATGTTTGCTAAATGTGTCCTCTGGTTCAATATTTCATCTCGCAGGTCATTTTCCCTCCCCCTGTCAGCTAATCTGTCGCTGGCTGTGATCCCATCTCCTCTCTCAATCACAGACATGCCCTCAAGGTACTGTGACATCCATACCGCCTGTTTACAGCAGGGTCATAAAGAACCTCGCCTGCATCAATATTCCCATATCAGCCCTCTCAGTTGTGCTACAAACCACACACACAGGCAGCCAGAGAAGCATCTGATCAAGGTTGTGTAATCACTCTGGTAGCCAACAGCCCCGTGCTCTCAGGATCTAAAGGGCTCTTCAATTTTCTACTGTACCTGAGACAGCAAGGGCGTAATAAGCTCATTACTGAGATATACTGTGGAGTACAGTGTGGATATGTGTGTGGTGTGCATGCATGTGAACGCACTGTACAGTATATATCCACATCTTAGACAGAACGTAATCTTTGACCCAGGGATTGTAATGAAGAGAGCTGCCAGGCTAGCTGAGGAGGGCTTTATATGCTAATGGATACTGTAACTGCATCTAAATTCAGTATTAGAGCACAGACTGAATGTAGTAAGCTGACAGGTTTTTTTTTTTGTAGATTATTACTACTGAAATTCTTCTGAAGCTGTATGAATAAATTATTCCTACTTATTTAGGGCAAACTTGGTTCATATTCAAGTTGAGCCAAAAATACAAGGCGGGCTGAATTATAATCTAGCAGCAGCAGCCACCTGGGAAATACAATTTCACTGTCTTATTCCTTGATAAACAAAGGAGGACACGCACTATTGGTAGACATACACAGACAGGGAAGAAGAACTTCATTATCTGTTACTGTGGATTGTAAACAGAATCTTTTATTAGGCTTTAAGATTTTGCAGTAGTTCTTTATTGCAGTTATGGATTTGCTTATTTGGAGAGCATTGTTGTTCAGCTAGTGTTATTAAAAAACAGACAATTTGATAATACAACCACTTTCAACATTTTCCTTTAGTTTGATTAAATAACTTCTTTATGAAAACATAACATCTCTATTCACTCTGAGGATTTAAAACAGTATTTGTTATAATGTTTTTCATTGTGTTCAGTATGTGCTCTCCCTGTCACAGCCCCTGTCCCACCATAAAATCATGCTCAATTCATCAAACCAAAATAAGGCAACTGTAGATTTTCCATTTGGCTCAAAGACGTGACTGTTAAAGTGAAACAGGCTATGCTTTGATTACATCTGGTTTATGTCAGACGAGGTGATGAGAACCATGGTCTTCTGTCGTGTGTGTGTGTGTGTGGAATGCGAGTGTTCTTCTCTTAACTCTAAAAGCAGTGATTGTGAACAGTACCCCCATAGCTTTTCAGCTACAGCAAAATAACATACACTACTTCCTTTCCCCTTCCTATCCCTCCATGTTGGACCTGTCTGTCTTTGTCGCATCCTCATACCTATAGTCTCATTTCAGCTGAGGGCCTTTCCTCAGAGGGCGCCCAGGCAATAAGGTCAGTGGTCACTGGGGATTGCGGGTCTGGTGTCAGAGCAAGTGGCGTTGTGATGAATGGGAGTAATCTCACAGTTGTTACAGAATCACAAACACTTTACTTGGGGGGGGGGGGAGAATAGGAAGCCTTTTGCTGCGTTAGGTGAGTGAACACGAGATTTATTATAAATATACATATACATAATAATTCCTACTTCTCTCTCTATTTATATACCTTGTATGCCCTATGCTGTACATGTAATACGTATGTACACAATGCACTGTTTGTTGCTACCATTACAAAAAGCCATGCATTATCTACAGTACTTTATATGGTGTATCTATGAAACCTACTTTTGTTCTCAATAAATAGTAATAAATTATCCACCTCTTGTTTTTGTACATTCTATTGCACATATTATTTACATTACTGCTTTGGATTAACATTTTCCCTTTTTCACCACGACCTGATGTCAGTTTTAGCTGCTTTTATTGACTGTATACCCGAAAGACAACGAGTTCCTTCACTCCACGTCCCCAGAAGACAGACACTTCTGTTGGGCGTCTTTGTCCTCAAATGTCACCTTTTTGTTCCTCTTTGGGTCGATCCAGGAGTTGTGGATGATGGCATTGTTAGGAGTCGGATCTGCTTCAATGATCGACACCACTCGCTTCTTCATCTTGCTTTTCAAGACTTTCTGGAACTTCTGCCTCGTGAAGGCGTACAGTAGAGGGTGAAAGATAGTGGTCCCATAAGCCATGACCAGGAAGCCCAGTCTCAACTTGACCATTAGGTCACTGGGGCCCACGCTCAGGATGACTGTGTTGAGCACCGTGATGGGCGTCCAGCACAACAGGAAGGTAGACACAATCAGGAGGGACATCCTGAAAACCCTCTTTTGGCGCTCTCGCCTTTCTCTGTGGCGCTTCACAGCCCTGCGCAGGGCGATGATGACAGAGACAGAGGTACGCATACCCAGTGTGGGGTTGCGGCTGCCGCTGCTCTGGGATGCATCCGTGGCCTCTTGCTGCGTCGTCATGGCTGTCATGGACGGACGCTTTTTCCTGCGAGCCTTCTTCTTCTGTGAAGCGTGGAAACGTGTGCCGATGCGAATATTGAGCGCCTGCAGGATCTTTGAGTAGGTGATGAGCATGACAACGGCAGTAAAGAAGAAAATAGGAATCTGAGCAAGCAGGTGGTAATAGAGGCCAAGTTCTGTGTAGTACTGGTTAGTGTGCACCACATTCTCCACAGCTGTCTGATTCAGATCGGTGTGGCCCTGTGCGAAGAAGCCGACCTCAATAAAGGGTACGAGGAAACTAACAAAGGATAGCACCCAAATGGCAGCCAGCAGGGCCAGGGCACGGCCCATGGTCAGCACCCGGTTGGCTGGCTTGACCGAGATGTCGTAGCGATCAAGGGTGATGGCAAGCACATTAGCAGCAGTGGCGACACTAGCGAAAGAGACACAGGCTTCATGGAAGCAGCAGACCAGGGCAGTGTCTCCCTCCAGGGAGAGCAGCACCACCACAATAGTGAGGGGGATGCAGCACACACAAACCAGCACATCCAACACATGGAGGTTCATAGTGACAATGTTACTGACAGAACTAATGAGGTTCGACTTCATACAGTAGAGGGCAAGCACAGTGAGGTTAGAGCTCATGCCCAGGAGGATTTCCAGCATGAGGAAGCCAGTCAGGGAGACCTGGAAACTAACAGGATAGGGATACGGGCTGGGGGTTGCCGGACTCATGGTGCGGCTGATGGGCTCAGTGTTGTCGGTGACCGTGACGTTGCTCATGGTGGCTTCTTGTTCCGGGCAGGGAAGGATATGCATTATCCTGTGTGTGGGCAGACGAGAGAAGAGAATTCATGAAGAAGGAAAAAGAATAGAAGAGGTTTGTGTTTGTGCATCTCTAGAAAGTTATAATTATCACAGATCTGAGCAGTCTCGTCAGACGTAATGCTGCCAGTTATCAAATGATAAGAAAGCCTTTTGAGTTTTAAATGAAAAACGCTGAGAGCAGACACTTTAATAGTGCTAGAACTTATTTTTCCTGCCATGCCCTGCAAATCAGATTGTCTCACTACGCGCATGGCATGACTAACTAGTAACTATCTTGCCTCAATCAGCTCCTACTTTTGTTATCGCCATCCTCGATCAGACAGTTGCATCCACAGCGGAGGCACATAACGGAAACACTTTGGAACAAATTAAATTCTAATAACCTCATAGCCTTAATGGCTTAGTATGTTGAGGCTTTGTAGTGGCTTAGTTGTGGCTTAGTGTTCTTTTGAGCTGCTGCTGAACAGCACATTCAAGCTGACATAGTTTTAATGTATTAGCATTTACCGTAGACTTACTGAATATAGACCAGAGGTCATGAAGGCATTGATAAAGAAAACAAATTTTTGCCTCTGTGATTAATATTTTAACAGGGGAGATGGGTAATACGTTACTTGCTGTGGTCCTTGGTAACTACACTTGTCATTTCTGACAGCATTTCAGTCATTGCCAAATTACAGGAGTTGGTTCCTGATTGACAAGAATATTCTGCCAGAAGATTATGTTTACTTTGTCACCAGCAAGCTTCCAACTCTCGGATACATTTTAAAATACAAGATGTTTGTTCAGACGGGACTTCAATAAGGGACTAACAAGTGCACCTAAAAACAGCTGGTATTTGAAACTGTTACTAGTATTGGGTTAGGGAAGAAAAATTGAATACACACGCACTCCAGAATGAAACAAGTGATTAGCACATGCAATATTAAAACCATTCAACCTCTGTTAAACACATAAATCCAATCTTAATGGCATTCTACGTAGTTGACACAGAGAAATATGTTTTTAAAAATATATTTACCCTTCCCTCCAGCACTATCTGAATACCAGGGCTGTGTAATCAGGCCATAGATTCCATGTTGCATCCACAGAGACAAGCATCACATCCAAACATAGCCAGTGGAAAAGTGTCTGCACTCCAGCAGAGCCCCCCAGCGAGGCTTTTCCTTTCACTGCTGGTTCCTCCCAGAGAGGCTGACAGCCAGAAAAGCACCTGTCCGTCTCGCCAGAGACTCTCTATAGGCTATCAGCTTTTTCCTCCTGACCCCAGCGGTAAGAAAGCTAACGAATCAGCCACCTGCACCCGGTGGATTTTAAGAGAATATAGGCTAATGTCCTCGACAGACTTTTTCTCAGATGTCTGTTTCGTTTGCTTTGGTGATGGTGGGAGCACTGATGGATGAGTGGAACAGGGATAAGATGTCGGAGCCACCTCCTGTTTATAATCTCATGATATTCCCAGGCAGGAGACACACAGCCAACCAAGAAAACAAAGAAACACAGACTCTTTCCCCTGCGCAGGGCTGGAATGTGCTGCTCATAGTACGATGATCCAAATCTTTGCTTTTTTTTTGTCCTCAGTGAGAAGATAGTAGTCAGATCTGTAAATGCAAAAAAACAGTAACATCCATTAGCTTGTACTCCAAGAGGCAGAGTTTAGATTCCCCACTGTACACCATAGTAATGTCCAGAATCTGTCCAGGAGAGGTCAGTGCGTCCGGGCAGCATCCAGGCCCGTGTCCCCCCTGGGAGCACTAATGGAACAGGCCTTCACTCTCCACCTTTCTCATCAGTCTCTGTACGCCCGGCTCCAGCTGCCATTGACATGTAAATTGAGCACAGGTCTCCAGTTTGCCCCTCGACATGCTGAACCCTCAATCACTGGAGATGGCGCACGTGCAGCAGATTATTCGAGCGCATTTGTGTGTCCAATCACCATGACACGTGTGATCACTGTGACATTTGTGATCACTAGTTTTTATACATGCACGGGAGGGGGGTTGATTCAGCGATTCAGGAGAAGGTCATCCTCATGAGGTAGTGGGAAGCGAGTTCATCAGGGAGAGAGCCTGCCTCGTCGATTTGCAAAAAGATCCCAGACGAGGATTGGACTTTAGGTGGCAGGAGCTGCGTGCAACATCATCTGTCTGTCCTTGAATGCCACGTTTTTCTCTCGCAGTGACCTGAAGAGAGAGAAAGGATAGGGTAATGGATGATGGAGAGACAGAGATTGGGAGAGAGTAGGAGGAGTAGGAGAGGGAAGTGTGGGGGATGCGTTAGTGAAAATAAACATCCTCAGCAGAGAGGCGACAAGGAAACTCTCATTAGCATAGCAACAAGCCTCTGATGTCTTATCATGTTCCTGTGCATCGCCTGATTCACTTTACATCTTTGTTATTGCATTAACATAACAGTAGCACTAATAAAGGGCTTGCACACAAGCAACTGGTTTGACATCCCAGCCTCCTGTTTTTAGATTGAAGATTAACTGTAGCATTTTGTTGTTTGCATAAATTGTTAGAGGAAAATGCTCAGTTTAAATTACCGTATGACACTTGTACAGTACAGCCACTGTGGTGCTAAAATAGTCATACAGTTTTCATGATAGGCCAGACTTACTTAGAGCTTTAGCACAGTTTTATTCCTTCGGGGAACTTGTCATAAAGACATGGATGCCTCCCCCCCTCTCTCGTGTCACATATGTGATCCATGTAATCTCTTCAGAGGAACATGTCGGTCATTCTTCAAGGTTGTTTCAGTGAGGGATGCCATCCTATACTATGCTACAGTGTCAGCTGAGATGATCAATGAGTGCCATGCTTTTATTACCAGGCAAGAGAGCGGATCATGCATGTCATAAAGATGCACAGTTTCAAAGTGTACGGTTGCATATCAAGTTTCTCGCATCGTTCAGCGTGACAGTTTGGAAGATGATGTGAGTGTAGCAGCGAGACACAAACAGATGTGTTCACAGTATGTGAGGCATCCCCACGCATAAACAAATGATCAAAAGCCTTTTCGAGTCTGTTTACAGTAGCATCTTGGAATTAAAGGTTTAAGACAGATGGATATTTTAATCAGTTACTAATAGGGTTCACTTTAACCGTAGCCATGTTTCTAAATAAGTCAACAATGCATTATAACTGAGGGAAATGATATTGCTGGTTTCTAATCCCGTGCATTTGTTGTGGTGACAGAGATGTTTGGCAGTTCTCTTCGCTGTCACATACTGAGCTTAGTGCTGTAAATCAAACCAATAAGTAGAGTGCCCCATCAAGGCACAGCAGAGCTCACCATGCAGGGTAAACACAGATGCTTCAGAGCTGGTCCATACACCACGCTGTCCCTTCTTCTAGCAGCTCTGCAACAATCTGGGTCGACCGATTGAAACTGCCGGGTTTAGCTTCTGCTCCTTCTCAGCAGTAATCCAAGAATAGTGATTGAATATTGATGAACATACAAGGGTCACTCAACTGACAGATGTTCTTTCCCTCCTGAGTCCCAGACAGAGAGGAAAAAAAAAAGTCCACAGAGATTAGTCCTGACAGGGATGTTGGTGGGATTCTTCTTCTCCTCCCTTTGTCCCCATTTTTCCTCTTATCCCTCCAGATGGACAGGTTTGTGAATACTCATCTCACCAACTCTGTGTTGAGCTCCCTCCCTGCCTAACTGTCTGGATAGGAGTGCAAACCATCACACTCCTGGTATCTCTCTATCTCCCGCTCTGCTCTCCTCTCTCCCCCGTTCCCTCTCTCTCTCTCTTACTGCGGAGGTTTGCAGTGCTCCCCCAGTCCTGATTGGTCTTCTGTAATAGGCTTAACCCTTTCCTTCCCAGCGAGGGGAGGTATTTCCTTTTGTTCTGACTCTATCCTCTCTTCTCTGACAGTGACTGTGACATCCCGTGTGGGGCTGTAGTGATTTTGGGAAAGAAAAAAAAAAAGCCTCTACTACGCTTTTGCACAGGGACTTGAGATGACACCGCGCTAAACACACAACCTGCTGCAGAGTCGGATAGGCAGCCTGTTTGAGGAGAAACAGCTGAAAATGCCGGGATGATGTATTAATTAGCTCTGTCACGATGTAATGAACAAGTAATGTGTTTGTGCACCGTAGGGGGAATGATGAGGACGGAGAGCCAGCAGAGAGAAGCAATATTTTCTGTATTGATTTTGCGCACATACATAGGTCTTAATATGCGTGTGCAAGTGAGCATGAGAGGCGGCTAGACTGACAGAGGGGAGATAAATTCTTGCAGCTGTGAGTGGGAGAAATGGATTATGCAGGAAAGAATGAAAGTCAGAAAAGAAGAGATGGAGGATAGCAGCTCTCTGATTGATAGTTTCAATTAAGTTGCTCTGTCAGATCAGTAAGAGGTTGACCACCCTCCATTCCTTTGTCAAGGCTCATTTGTCAGGTGCAGTTATTGCCACAGGGCATCCTGGTACCTGACAGCCTCCAGTAAGGAAGAGGAGGGCATATGTCACACTGGCATAGCTAACTGATAAACTAGCGATTAAAGCCCAAAGAAGATACATCAGGTGTTGTTATGCTGATGATGACAGTTTAATAACTGCACTCTGTAAGGCAGATGTTTAGTTTCCAAGGTGTTTAAAGTTGTCATATTCTGGAGGGTTGGACAATATGCTCTTCTCCAACCAAATTCTCAGTTGTCGGACAATCACTAGTGTTACTTTAATAAGGCTGTGTGTCCACCAAAACATTTCTTTTCCCAGCAGTTGTTGTTTAGCACTAGTATTTCTCCTATGTGACGGTTGGTTTTTGTGGTATTCTTTCCTCCCCTTCTCCCCTGTGATTTGACGGCTGGTGACAAGTGCAGCATTTTACCCAAAATTAAACATTTTTCAGCTCTCATTTTAATTGGAAAAACAGATAAATAATCACAGAACATACTCAGTGTCAGATTTATCATTATGGATTTATTTCTCTGAGTCTACAAAAAGACACGGCAGTTCAAGGCTGGATGACAAAGCTTATGAAATGAATGGGGTCATACTGGCACCCTTGTTGGAGCAAAACAATGGCTAAGGTTAGCTTCTGGGCTAAAAATAATAAGTCCCTCTATCACATGCAGCGTGACAGAGATATTTAACATTAGTAACATATTGTTGTGTATGACAGTGCCAACCTAGAGATACCTTCCGTAGTGTCAGACAGTAGGACACCATAAAATATATTGAGGTGATGAGAATAATCATTGCAGCCCTACACCTTGTTGCTGACTGTTGACAGTTTAATGTCCCTACATTACCCACATAGAGGCTGCATTCACATTAAAGGGCTTAGTGCTTAGTTCAGATTATTTCCCCAGATCTGATCTTTCTGCTAAGACTGTTCACACGTTCATGTTTGAAGTAACCCATATCTGACATCAGTGTGAATGGATCTCTGCAACCAGTAACGTCACAGAAATGCATGTTATGAAAACAACAATAACAAAGGTCACATTGGCAAAACATGTTTGTGGGGACAGTGAATGAGAAAGCGGCGCATGCTTCATCTCTGGAATGATTGCCGTAGTAGGAATTTCCAATGACGTCATTGTTTATAATAATGAGGCGTTTGTTTTCAAGGCTGTCGCACAAATGGGCTTTCAATCCATTAGCTCTATAAGCAGTTATTGCTGGTGGTTCTGAGGAGAGAGCGGTGTGGGTGTGGTCTGGAGAGTCAGGAGAGGTGGGGCTGCGATGTGAGGGGTTTCACAAAGGAACAGTTCTTACTATTTAGCCAAAAACAGCGCCAGGTGACGCGCGTCAAGTGCCGCCCCTAGCACACACTGGACACGTCACACTGCAGCTCATCAACAGACAACCATACAAAGTTATCACTACTTTTACTGAAAGATCTGTACCTCTTCCACTTCTGCAAAAGCTTAAAATCATGTGTTGACACCCATTAATTAAAGCTGATTTCTCACCTGAAGAGCAGAGCTGTAGTCTTTATAATGACGGGACTGTGGGTTGTTTAGCTCAGGATATTTCTAGACCTCAACAACGAGTCTCTTCTCATCCATTCCTTCTCAGAAACAGCTAGAGTTCTCTTTATACATAATGGTGCAGAGAGGAGTCGAGCTGCGATAGGAGCAGAGAAATAGAGCTGCTACGGGAGCTGGTATGTACAAACAGAGAATGAGTAGGGGAAAAATGCATTTAATGCTTGGTGAGGTGAGGCTGGAAATAGAACAGTAGCATGAAGTGCCAAAGGGCGGCACATCCAGGAGTGCCGACACGCTCAATGTACATTGAAAATAATAGGGGTGTATTTTTTGACGTGCAGCATTGGCCGCCAGTGTCTTTTGGCCTGTAGGATAACCAGGGCTACATTGCAAAATCTCTTTCGATGCCTCATGACAACGCTGCCATGGCATTTAGGCCAGCTATCCCTGTTAGAAAGCGTCTGGGAGTTTTCAGTCCTGAATGGGGCACCCTAAAGCAGCAGAGGGACAGCTACACCAGCCTTTTATAGTTTCAATGGATTGTTTTGAAATTTTATGGTGACTGATCTGTGTCTACTCTACACAGTGAAGTATGACATTAAAAAACACGGATGTATGGGAAAAACACACATGTATTATGATATGATCCTTCTCACAGCTGTCGCATGGCCAGTGAAGGGATATAAATCGAATTTAGGACTACATATGAAGGTGGCCCAGATCTGATTGGAAAAAAAATTGGATTTCCTTGTCCACATAACTGAAAATGTAAGATCTTTGTCACATGAGAGCAAACAAATCAGATTTGTGCCACATTTGCTTTTAATATGAACTTAGCCATAATGTTTCCTTTGGATCAGTCCTGTTGAGAGCGGCATGACAAGCTTTGCAGCTTACTGTACTTCACTGTTGCTGCACCACTGTAGAACAAATTGGAGGTCAAGGGGAAAACCTTAATTACAATGTGGTATTATTGAGGGCATTGGATGACCCTGATCATACAGTGATTCACGTTTTCCTTCCAGTTCACACATGAAGACCACCACTTATTGAAGGATTAAGAAGAGCAAATACTCGTTAATACTATTTTTAAGCCTGTCATTAACACTAATATCACTGTATCTTCACATTGCATGATATGAAGCTTGGCACATGTGTCGAGAAGAATTGCGTGTCTGTGGATGTAGGAAATGTGAAGTTTGACAGATGGGAGAAAGGAGGAGCTTTTATTTGTGGTGGTTTGTTGTTGGGTGGTTTGTGCAGGTCTCTTGTACAAATCTATTTGTCAGTAAGTTTGGGTGCATGTGTGTCCTGAGGATTGCATGTTTGTGTATCTCGATGTATCGAGTACCTGCTTTCTACACGGGATCCATCTGTTCGCCCCTGGCTGTCAGACTATAATTACACAGCACATCAGTGCAAAACAGCCTCTCCGTCACCGCCTGCAACTCAAGGCACTGTGCGTTTCATAAGAAGCATCCTGAGGAGAGTGGAAAGTGGACATGTATATGAAAAGACAGGGCTGACCACTTGACAGCCTTCTCACGGCTCTTCAGGAATCCTCCTAGTTTAAAGAGGGATAAACATGCTGCTGCAAAAACACTGCATTCCCAAAACTTGAGAGTTCAATAGAAGAATGACGTAAATATTTCATTCCCATTAATATTTCATTCAGCTTTTTCTCTCTGTCCCCAGACTCCACTGTCTGATATTCACTACAGTTTTTCTCCCCTTTCACTCTGAGTGCCTGTAGATGTCCATGGATATGCTGTGTGCGTGTCCCTGTCGATACTCACGTGTGTGCATTTTTTTCTCTTATACCACACGTATCGTATGTGCACACCCTACTTGGCACTGTGTGTGTGGTGTGTCTGTCAAGAGGACCCTCTCTGGCCTGAGCTCATCAGATAAAGAAGATGCAGATGTGCCGTCAGTGGTCGTCTTATTTCATGCCCACGCTTTGCATGCCAAACATCAGCAGGCAATCGTGCAATACTGGCATAGAAGCCGGCAAGCCCAGAGGACACAGCGCACAGACTTTTATCTCCTCCCTGCAGCAGGCATCCTGCACTTCCATTCAGTGCCACTGTGATTTGCTCCAGATTGCTCCAGAACAGAGCCTGCCCAGTGCCAGTGGAGTGGCTGGTTTCAGATGTTGTAGTGGTCCGCTGTCATTTGATCTATTTAGATTTTGCAAACCCTGAGGAACTCCGGTTCCAAACTCACCTGAAGCTGGGCAATCATGCAGAAATAGAGAGACAAATAAGGTCTCCTGTAGAACTTTCTGAACTAGCATTTGTCATAATGACACTTTATGGGAAATTCAAAAGTAGCCTACATCAGCAACCTGTGCTGATAATGTCACAGGGCTAAATCCAACTTGTATTGCATCAGTAGTAAGCAATATGGCAACGTGCTTAACATTATATCATGTTTATGAACGGACTAACAGAGCCACTAGTGTCTGACAGGCTGTGAGCTGAGCACAAGGAACATGAAGGAGATCATATTTCAGTATAGGCGGGAGGGGCAGAGCGGTGCACGCCGTGCTTGTTTACTAGAAAGTTCATGTGTTTTTTAGGTGATGAGGTAAGACATGGCAGAGTTACTCTCTCAAGAAAGCTAAAACAGTGCCAGTATGGTGGCATTTTGGATTTGAAGCTGACCAATGAGGTGTCCTTAATGGCTTTGATGCGGTGTGCCGTTCAGATCCAAGCTTTTGTCCGACTTACTATTTATTCCTGTGACTTGCTTTTAGAATGCTGCAAAGGACAAGGAACAGCTGATTGATGAAGTTGAAATGAGGACCTGATGAAGCCATGGGCGAAACTCGTTGTTTGTAACATTACAAATGAATACTTAATTAAAAGGAGAGGCAATTTAGCCCTTTGTGTGCGGCGTATCTGCTTATTGACTATCAATCTGATGTTTCCTGCCATCACCTGCACCAAGTTGTAAGGACTGATGGGTCTGTGCACGGGGCCTGTGCTTTTGACTGAAATGAGGTGTTATCTATACGTTACCTCCTTCTTTCACTACTAAAAAAAAATAAGGTTGCAGCTGGCTGGAGGGAGACGCCAGGCTGCTCAGAGTTTCTGGTAAATAATCCCCGAAACAGGTGGTTCAGGTAGTTTTGTCACCAGTCTGATCTCGAGCGCACAGCTGATAGCAACATGGTTTGTTTACATGGTCTAACAGAAGTGCATGTTCAACATATTCAGCGTGGACAGAGAGCTCCAATGTTACCTGATGCTGGTTTGCTGTTGGGACACGATGTCATTATTTTCCACTCAGGAGCAGCTGTTGAGTCAAGTGGGACTAGATCTAGAGGGACAAATTCAGTACACTGGTCTCATCCGGTGGTTTAGTTTAATATCAAACCAGTTTGAACATTTTTACACCGGCCCATTTGTAGGAAATATATTTTTCGTCTTATTAATGTCATCCAGTTCTCAAAGCTTCAAGCACCACAGTGAATTTTACTCCTTAAAGGATGTTGCAGACTGAGTAGACGATGGAGAGAAAAGGGAGGACTACATTCCAAAGTCCTCTGGTTTTTTGGCCTGGCGTTTGACAACAGTGCAGTCTGCTCTGGCCTCAGTCCCTCGTCTGAATCGACAAAGAAGAATAGGAGAAGAAAAGAAACCCATCCTCACCTCCTCCTATGTTTAACACACGAGACTGATGAGCAGCCGCTGACGCTAAAATGCAAGCTCAGTTCGAGATGAAATGTTAATGTCTCCTCTCCCAACCCCCACACGGGTTCATTAGTGCTGAAGTAGCTTCATTTGTGCATGACATTTAGTGCAGTATATTGTGCAAGGATTTGTTGGTACCGATGGTAAAATACAGTAAAAAAAAAATGTTAATTTGGTTACATAATAGATTACAGCCCTCAACTTCTTGAGTAATTATTTTTCAATTATTTTTTAATTATTGTGCATTTGTAGAATAATTACGTGGCACAATGCAATTAAAAGAGGAACTAAACAGGGAAATATAGAAATAAAATTGTTAAGATTCGTGAAGAGTAATTACTGCACTAGGGAAAATGATGTAATTTATCAAAGACCAGCGAGGCCATGGATGTAATTATTTTTTTTTATATATCTTGTTTTCCTCTGACCATGAAATCAACCTAGCAACAGTATTTGTTTTTTCCTGATCACAAGATGGTTATCTGTCAGATATTTGTTTTTGAATGATCATGGAATAACTATCATCCTCTTGACAATCCCAACGTAATCTGGAATTGTCTGCTTATGAGCAATAGATAACATGCACAAAAATCTGACATGGTAATCATTTTATTATTATCATAATTTATCCTCTTTATGCCACGGCTCACATTTGACATCAGCATCTTAATATTGCCCATAATACAGCTGCAACCTCTAAGCTCTTTGTAATGCAGGTATTAGGCTTTACACAATATTAGCTTGATAATTACTTCACCTGAGAGAGGTGGGGTGCACCCTGACCAAGACCAGAGAGTCGAAACCAGTCTGAGTTTTTAATGTAAGCAGCCATGTTATGAAATAAAGGCTTTTTTAACTTCATTCAAACGCATCTGTTCCTGCTCCACGCATGAGTGCCTGAAGTTCATCTTTTGTTCCCATGTGCTGACCCTTTTCTTCAAGAGCACCTGCGTTTTGTTTCTTGAGTATCATGTGATTAAGACGGTCCTCAAGCACACTACTGTCTCATTCTTCATATTGTATAGTATGTTCCTGTGATTGCAGCTGTATTCCTTTAGGGACTGATTTGTGTGCCTGTGGTCGTCAGCTCTGTGTTAGTAGCCAGATTGAGGTTTACTGAATTTGTGAAAGTTCAATCTGGGGAATATTTACCAGAAAGCAGAAAACATTGCTTTGCTCATTGTCTCACCCTGCCAACTAACGGTGACAACAAGCTTTCTCCACAGCCTGAGCACCAGTAACGTACTGTGGCACTATAGTACTAAGCTGCATTGCAGCTGGATGTGGTTTTAGGTAGAACAGAAAAAGCTGTGATCTTGGTTGTGAGCAGAGGTGCAACAGACTTCAGCCCACAGAGGCAAGGTCCAAAATGAACTCTGTGCTCCATCAGCTGGTAAACTGAAAAAAATTAACAGACAAAATGTTAAATTTATTATTGTGAATACAATTCAGTGTCATTGTAAATGCTGCAGCTCATTGTATTGGTGTTGCCATCTTAAAAAGGTAATCTCTCTTCACCTCTTTATCTGTGAAGTGCTACGTCTCTGTAGGTCTTATTTTAACCGTACTTTCACTGTGCTCTTCATTTTTCCTTTTAGGTCGCTCTACTCTGGCGATGTGCCACCACACACTTACAGACTCTCCTTATGGTAAGTGCAAAATTCTCCTTTGTGATACCCAACCAGTGCCACTAGTAAGCTTAGGCCTGTCGTGATTTTTTTCACAGCTCTTAAGCTGAATGAGCAGAAAAAACTATGCTTAAATAAACACGTTTTGCTGTCTCTTCTTTTTTTTTTTCCCCAAGCAATATCTTGATTAATTTTCAAATACCTTATAAAAACTGGGAAGTGATGAAATGATGTTATCATTGTATCATTTTATCAGTAGCATAAATGGTCCTAAAATGACAATGACGTCGTTTATCGCAATTATTTCTGGGACATCACATCCACTGTAAGTAGTTATGATGACAGGCCTAGGTGTGCTAGATCAGTGGTTCCCAACTGGTCCAGCCACGGGTTCCAGATTTCTCCTTCGTCATTAGCTCAAGGTCCACACAGTTTAATACATCCAGTGTCATACTTGTGTTTGGACACGTCGTCAAGCTAGTTTGCTGTCTCTGTCAGGTAGCCGTCTGTTAGTCACTCACTCTACAGCAGGTAACGACCCTTAAAAAAAAAAAGCTCCGTGCTGGAAATTCACTGTGCTTAAAAAAATGACAACTTCGGTATTTTTCAACCTGGGCCCTATTTCCCCATGTGTATGTGTGCGTGTGATTCATGGGTACCACTCGTTCTAAAATTGGTTCAGTATTGAGCCACGAAATGAGCTAAAAAGGTAATGGGGGCAAATCCGTCCCGTATAAAAGTGCTTTTTTTCGCCACTGACCGGTTCAGATCGCCAGTACTATCTCTGTAAATAGCATATTGTAGCGGCCCTGGGGCAGTGGTGAGTGTGAATGAGTGGAGTCAGCTGTCAGTCAGTGTTGGAGCAGAGAGGCTAGAGAGAGGCTAGAGAAGCTATCTACAGAGATAGCACTGGTGATCTGAACCAGTCAGTGGCGAAAAAAAGCACTTTTATATGGGACGCATTTGCCTCCATTACCGTTTTAGCTCGTTCCGCGGCTCAATACTGAACCAGTTTTAGAACGAGTGGTACCCATGAATCATACGCACACATACACATGGGGAAATAGGGCCCAGGTTGAAAAATACCGAAGTTGTCCTTTAAAAAACAAACTTGACATGTTTGCGACTCACTTGCGGTCCACTTGCGGTCCATTCAGAATGGACCCATGACCCACTTTTGGACTGCGACCCACCAGTTGGGAACCACTGTGCTAGATAAACTAAGCATAACCTCAGCAACATTAGACAGCAAGGGTCATTCAAAGAATTGCCATATAAATATTGATGATCATACATTACACGCTGCCACCAGCTCTATGCCAAGTTGATGCAAAACAAAACGTGTTCAATCAACTCGTGTTGTAGCGATGACAGTTTATGGTGAAGTAGGCCTATTTTTGCAAACCGCCAGTGGCAGCTGACCTCATTTATTTTATTCACCAATGCAGATTTTTACTCACATTTGGCGAGTGGCAGGTGCTAATTTTGGACCCTGCATAGAGGCCAGTGCTGCAGCGTTTCTCCTCCTTCCAAAATCTAGTGTGAACTTGCTCTTAAAAAATAGTACGGTTACTGAATTGCTCCTGTAAAGTGCACTTCACACAAAGCTCTGCAATGTTGTTTGTTTTTGTCATCCAAGGGTTTATTTTGTTTTCATAGTTGTACATTTGTTACTCACATGTTGATGTGAGTAGGTGCCAGAGTGTGTAATCTCTCTTTCTCTGTCCGTTTTGCTCCCTTACTCTCCTATTTAATCACTCATCCTTTCCTCAGCTTTGCTTAGATATGAGCTCTGTGCTCTGCCATTGATTTACAGTCCTGGTGGTATAGCAGGTCAGGAAGGTTAGAGCCATAAAGTCGAACTAGGTGTAGTCAGCTGTTTAACCCTGTCCGTGGGGTTACAGATTGTAAATGCAGCTCTCCAATCCCAGCACCCCCTACACACATACACTTGCCTGGGACAGATTCTTTGCTGTTTCCTGCTCTGCTGTGACCTCCTCACTGTTCCCTGTCACGGAGGCGGACAGCTTCTTTTCCATCAGCCCCTCAGAAGTCAGCCACTTCCTGTCACGGCGCAACATCTGTTTACGTTAGTCATGTCAAAGAGCATCAGCAAAGGCGTGGGAATGCAAGGCAGTGCATGGGGGTCCCCACGCTCAACCACGGGGAGGTGCGAGCGCAGAGGAGGGCTGAATCTTGGGGGGAAGCACGTCGTCGTAGAGAACAACCGCTCACACTCTGCAGATAAACACACAAATACAGACATTCAAGCTCCTCCCTAAAGGCACTCAGCCATCAGAGCTCTCAGTGTCTGGTCATGTTGCTTTTCCTGGGACTTCATGTAACTGGAGAATGCACACTTCTCTTAAAACAGCCGCTCTCCTTCAACAACTAGTTTGAGGACTTTAGTAACAAGTTTGTTTCATTGACTAATTTGAGGGTAACTGGGTCAGTGGATTTTGAATTGCCTGTGTTTTAAATGCATATTAGGAAAAAATTGATTTTATATGCTTTGTGCAGAGGACATTTCCACCCCTGAGGCTGTATATCTGTGTGTGTGCACGTGTGTTTATGTCTGTCTTAGTGCATCCGTGTCATTAAGAGCTGAGACTGCCATGTTGTCCATGGTCTAAGCCTGTTAGGTCCCTTTGGCTTTCCTGACAGATACCGTGCCGTATCCCTGTGTTCAGTACCCACAGGGGACCAAACAGAGAGGGAATTCCTTCCTGGAAAGAAAATTACTAGCCACACAAAGACCATTAGGCTCTGAAGGCCACGGCAACACAGACAAAGAACTTCTTAATGGAGCACAATGACATTTACTGCCATTTTCTGCTGTTGTCACAGAGTAGTTTGCCATTATAGAGTCATGGTTGGCATTTCCTTCAAGTAATTTGTCCATTTTTGGTTACTCTGCTATTAAAGAGGTGGGAATAGACTTAACTCTGAAGTGAGCTCTGCTCAGTCTAGTTAAGGAACACATTGTTATCTCTTATTCTGGTATTGGTTTTATTCCAGGGTTTTTCTTGGCTCAAAATGAGGCGGAGGTGGTACCAACCATCCTCATGTACACACACATGCATGTGTACTGTGCCTTCAACTGGCTCGAGAACACACTTCTTACAAGCAATGTATTTTAGGCGTTCTGATAATTTTATGATTTGGAATAAAGCTACAGTTATGAATAAACTGTGGCCAAATTGTCAGTTTGGATCTATAATGTGAGTGCCTGGATATTAAATGTTCATCTACAATTTTCTGTGGTCGCAGTAATATTTGTTTGAGTACCGAAATAGCATATCACACCTGGTTAAGCGAAGTTTGAGAACACGATGAAAAATACTGATGTACTGAATGTCTTGTACAACAATTTTATTCTGCTGGCAAAGAAAAATAATTAAGAATAACTATTTTTAATGCAGTCCCTTCTCACAAACCTTTGCAAGACATTTTTATAGGACAGCCTATCCTTTTATTTATAATTTATTTAATTATTTTATTTCCTATTTTAGATTACTTGCTTTTATCAGTATATGTGACAGTTATGTTCTCATGTATTTTAATGTGTCAGCATGTCTGTTTGAACTTTTGTACTGATACAGTTGGAAAAAAGATTATATATAGAGGTGTATGGAGCAGGGCTGCCCCCTAATAGTCTACCAAATGTTAGTCGACCAGAAAGGACATTAGTCAGCAGGATTTCATTGGTCGCTTAGTCGCAGAAAAAAAATGTGAAACTCTATTATGAGCTGCGCCTTGTCAAAATAAATCAAAACCTACATGACTGGACCATGTGGGAATTTAATTTGAAAGGACAGACACAGGAAGTGGCCACGCTCAGCAGTCAGACAGGAGTCAGGTTAATTTCCAGGGCTGGTACCTGCTGTTATTCCACAGGCTAGTTAATAACATGTCGGGCAGGAAATCCAAAGTGTGGGATCATTTTGAGAAGGTGAAGGACGAACCCAAGGTGATATGTAAACTCATCTTTATTGGTCGACTACAAACATGACATATCATCTGAAACATGGAAGTAGCTACATGCCCATTAGCCACTTAGCACAATCATTACTGCTTTGCCGACAGCGTCATTAACAGGCGGCTCGCTCAATGTGTGACGTGCACTTGTAGATAAAATATAGGCCTATATTAATGAAGGTTCATTAGTACGGTTTTGTATTTCTCTGTAATGTAGCACAGTGTTAACAATGTTACTGATACTATTCTTTCTCACACCTTCAACTCAAACCATTGTGTTGCACCGCACAAAATATATCGTTTAAAAATTAAATTAATAATGTAAAAATGTGAGCGACTAGTCGACTAATGGCCCTAAAAGATGACTATTGGTGGACTGGGAAAATTCTTTGTCAGGGGCAGCCCTTGTATGCTGATTTAAAATGGTCGTTGAGCTATGGAAAAGAAGTTTCGTATTCTTGAGTGATTGTTTTGTTGTGGTGGCAAAGATGTCACCAATGGAAACACTGTGGCGCAACAGGCTGGCCCTGCTTTGCTGCAGTCCGAAATATATAATTCTTTTCTTCCTCTTTCGCAGGTTTGTCAGTGCCATTCCTGGTACCCTGTACTAATTACGATAGTGCCTTCCTGTCGGCGTAATGCAGCAATTATAGTTAACAGAAATCCGATAAGTGCAACACTTACCAGGAAACAGTGTTTTCCATGATGACACCTGTCAGAGTTTGTCATCTGTGTTTGAAAAGCACTATATTTTGATTGCCACGTAGCAGCGACTTTAAGGTTTTATAAGGCTACACTGATGATGACATAGTGAGTGGTTTGAGAAGTTTGAGTGGAGGGAGAAGATGTGCTGCTGATCAGTCCTCACACTAATGTAGAGAAGGCTTTGTAGCTGGAACATTGTGGCCTTGTGGTTGCCGACGCCAAACAAAACTTGTTTTTCTCTTCTGTATCTCCTTTGAGTTGTGGTCTTTCGGGGGATGGAGGGATCAACCTCAAATACATGGGCCAGTGAACACCAACAGGAGGCCTGCTAATAAGCAGAGTTACTCTTCCTTGCACACGTACGCATGCATTCACACACAAGCCCAAATACACAAAATGAGTATCCATTGTACTTTTGACATAGTCTCAAGTTATCCTTATCAGAACTTACAACAAGCTATACTTTGCCACAAAATGAAAAAAAGAGCCGACTAGGGGATTCCTGCTACCTTATTTTCACACAGGAGCTGATTCCCTGTACAGTGATTTATTTGGCTCTTCACAACTGCCCTATTTTAAATGAAATGTAATGCCTCCAGGGATGGGTTCCAATATTACACCTTGTAGATATACACCACATGACACAAGCCTTTTGCTGTTGTTCCCTCCCTCAAATTTTTTTCGTCTGGTTCTCTTCCATCTCACTTTTCTCACTAGCACCTTACAATAATTAGCCAGTGCTAGCTGTCGACTTGTGCCTGTCCCTAGTCACACCTTGTCAGCGAGCCCTCTCTTGTCTGCGGTCCACCACTAATGGGCCACTGCCTTGGCTCTGACAGCCGGGACGATCCTTCTTTTCTCAGCTGCTACCTCTTCATTAAGGCCTGCCTCAAGCTACAGTGGCGCAAAGATCAGCACCTTTGTCCCTTGTGTCTGTCACACCAGCTGGGGATCCTCACAGCACCTCAGCTCCTCCTCCCACCCAGGTCAATAGCCACGTACGGATCGACATTCGTGCACCTGGCTGGTCCGTGGGAGAGTGGATGCCCGTCTCCTCTCTGGTTCAGACTGTGGGAACCAAATGGATCTGATAGGGATTGTTCTCAGTCTTAAAAAAAGGAAGCTGAACTTTTAATCCACACAGCAAGATGTTAAGAGTCTGTGTGTGTGTGTGCCACAAAATGTGAAGCCAGTATCTTTTCCTGTTACTTCTCTAATGTTTGAATGGAAGGAAATAGATGCCAATTATATGTAATTAAGAGTTAAATGCTGCACTAAGCTGCTCTTTCTTGTTCTGTAAACTGTAGTGAGGATGTGTAGCAGTCAATTTGAGCTCTTCATTATACCTAGGGGCACATAACTCAACCTTTGACAGGTGTGGAACGAGAGATAATTTGTCTTGCCATTTCCAGAATTAGTCTGATGTCCTTAAATCACTGCAGAATATTTAGCCTTTCAGAGCATCAGAGACACCAGGTGCAGCTCAGTCCGGTCTCCCATGCGTCAGTGGGATGACTGTTGCTCAGGAGTGTGACAGCCTGTGTGGGTGGCAGCAGTAGGGTGTTGGCCCTGCCTATGGGCGTACCAGGCTGTTGCCCTTGATTGTCTGGCACAGGGTCAAGGTAACACGGGGCCGGTCACTACCGTCAGCACTTCTCCCCGTCGAGGCACACACTTAAACACCACTGGGTGACTCAAAGTGTGTGTGTTTGTGTAGACGCATGTACGACTGAAGATGCTATTAAAATGCTGTTGCTTTTAGTGCTTTTCTGTGTATCACTATGAGTCATGTTAAAGTGGATTGCCAAACTATTTCTATATAATCAATGCGTCCTCACTGATGCTGCAGGGGCTGACTCATACGCTGCTCTGTAACATGTGCATCCTGCGATGTGCACTTAGTTGTATCCTGTGATCAAACACTTCTATAAGAAATCAAGCACTATTGGTTCATTGGAAAGTAGGAAAGAGAATATAATTCAGATCTCTCTGTGGCGTTCAGTTATTTAGTGATCATTTTCCATTAAGAAATGTTTGCCTCCACTGTGAATTAGTCTATCTATCAGCATGGAGGATGCTGATGCTCTCAGGCTCTTACTCATCTCTGCAGAATATGAATTGATCGAACTTTATCCAGGCAGAAATCCAGGCAGGGTGACTTGGAAATTAATTTGAGAGGGGGGTCAACATAAAATAGCAATGGGTGGAAGTGCTGAAAATCAAACTAATGTTCAGACATGAAAATTATTAGTATTCTATCTGTATGTTCTGATTGAATTCAGAATGTATAATGTATAAGCACAACAGGCTGTTACTTGTACTCCAGCACAGGGTATTCTTAAAATGCACTGTCATTCTAATCCATAGTGTTATCTGTTGTCCTATCAGTGAACTAGGATACTATTGTTCAGTGTACTGTATAAATGCTGTAGGGAGAAAACTAGCAAGCTTGGCTGAGCGTGCCCCCGATGCCTTACAGCAACGTTATAGCATTCATTCAAATAAAGCGGCAAAGATACCACCAGTAAATGGGACATGTCAATTCTACAATGTAGTTCAGGACCAGGGTATATGAGTTTTATTTAAATGTACAAACAATGGGGTTTGGTCCAAACTTGGACATCAGTAGGTTCGATTCACGCTAAATCAATTGGTGCCAAATTTCAGTACCTGAGAGCTCATGGGAGTGTGACGCATTCCTGCTTTGACTACTAGGGCTGATTGCAGCCACTCTATAGACGATGGAGGACAGAACAAAACTGAGTCACAGCTTGAAAGCAGCGCAAGCAGACACATTCTTGACTTGAATGTGCATCTTTCTGCACTGGCTACGTGCAGGCTTGTGTCTCAGCTGTGTCTGTTTTTTGACAATATGCTAGTAAACACGAGGTTGATGCCCAATAGAAAGGCAATATAAATATATTTTACTAACAATGTGCAGCCTAGGTAGAGCAGAGTGTGCTGCTGTTCAGCTCTGTCCAGAGACAGCATACTCTGGTTTGTAATCCCACAGACTCTTCTTTTAGTTTGCCCAGCAGCTAGAAGTTTGGACTTAGTTTTTACAACTGAAATTACATTTTTACTGTAACAGAGAGAGTAAAGTACTCAAAAAAATGCCTTCATGTACCTTTACTAGTGTCAGCTCAAATGTCAACGGTGCCCAGCCCTAACAGACAAATACAGAATAACCTTAGTTCATCCAAGCTCAAGGTTTTAGAACAATTTACAGCCCTATTTGGAGAAAATCTTCTGAAGGACTATCATATCTTTTATTGTGATATCAACATATATCATAATAATAATAATAATAATACATTTTATTTATACAGCGCTTTTACAGCTCTCAAAGACGCTTTACATTTAAAACCAGAGAAAAGAAGTACATACATGTAAGTGCAAAGAGATAAACAGAAGACAAGGACAATATAAAACAACAAGGTGCAAAAGCATAGTGCAAAAACAAAGAAAAGGAGGGAACATGAGGAACCGAGAACGAAAGAACCGAGAACGGAGAGATATAGTAAAGTAGAATATTTTATTGAAGACTGGGGGTGAAACTGATGGTGGGAATGTCTTTTTGGCTAAAATTAAATTCGATAACTTCATCACACAGAAGCAAAAATCATGTAAATCCAAACAGTCCTTTTAACTGATTTGTAACATTGCCACAATGCCCAAATACAAAAAAAGTCTTATCGTATTGGAAATACACAGCATTTTCTCTGGTTCTAATACATGAATAAAATACACTGAAGCTCTAACTATGATAAACTAAGATTGTGTTAATGACAGCTCTGAAAAGTGATAGATATGTTCTTGGGGGTATTTAAAGTGTTGGCTGTGGCAAACACTGAAAGTACAGGGTCTTAGAAAAAGGCGGTTTAGTGGGCCCTGCACAAAGGAGCCTCGTATCATTAAACAAACAGATTAGATTTTGGTTCCACATGACAAATTGACTGTAATTTCTTTTGCTGGCTGGATGATCGGTAGAGATTGGATTTCTGCTGGGCTCTGTAAGAAATTCACAGGGAGGCATTAGCAAAACAAACATCTAACAACTGCTCAGTCTGTATTCAAACGCTCTTTTTGCATTACCCAGAGACTGAGAATCACTTCTGCAAGAAATAAAACAGTTTTGGGGGGAACTGTCGAATGAAACGATTGAGTAACGACGTTGTTTTTCCTTGCCGTCTGAAATGTCAGGATTTGTGTGCTCCAGAGGTAAAGTGAAAGTGATGTGAATAAGATGAAGTGATTAGAGCGATGGCGTGATAAGCTGCCTTTATGACGGGAGTGTCAGAGTGAGTAATCAATGGTGTCCCCAACAGGAGAGGATCTCAAGCAGGAAATACATGCTCCAGTGCCAAACATGGTTAGCAGATGGCAAGCAACAGGGCCCTGTCAGTCCAGTGTAGGGTTGTGTGTTTGGAAGAAAATATAGGGAGAAAAAACCCGGTCAGGATGGATGATATCAGGCCATCTGCCTGCATTACAACAAGGTGTCATTTTTAAGAGGGTGGAAAGCTTGTGATCACTCTTTCTTCAGATCTGATCTTTGCAGCAGATAGCACATAACAACAGTGCCTTTGCCTCCTCTGTCTTTGACTTTTTATGCAACCAAATCCCACAGTGGCAGGTTGCATAATGATGTTTGTTTTAACATTTCTCAAATTGTTTAAGCTTAAAGCGTAGTTGCACTGATGTTCTCTCACAGTCTCCTGTCTCTACTCTGCCCTTCTTCAAATCTCTGTTTTATTTCTCCCCTCACTCTGTTTGATTTCTCCCTCTCCACCTGCGATCTTGCACTGTATCAGGTTTTATCGTGGCTCATGGTGGGAAGGAGGCATGAAGTGATGCTGTTAAATTCCCCTCTCGATTGTGACATACATAGGAAGGAAGCTGCCTGGAGAAGGAGGCACTGAAGTTCACACATGCATGTGGGGAGACATTCAGGCTGTTACCAAGTGGAAAGGAGTTTGTCTGCCTACACACTCAGAAGACCAGGAGATGTGTGTCTGGGCCTGGCTTAGAGGCTGCTGGCTTGCTCTACTGTAGCAGGTGGTGCACATTTTCCATTTACAAGAAAACACTAAGTGTAGGCAGCAAAGAGGAGGTGCTGTCATCTATTCCTGCATCGAACACAGCCGATCTGAACCACTTTGTGGCAGCGAGCACGGTCACGTTGTATGAATGTTTATTCTGGCACAATATTTGGACTCGGTGGTGTTTCCAAAATTACACAATATAAAGTAGGGAAAAAATTATTCACATTGAATCACAATTAATGTCTTCTAAGATTCTGAGTCATTTTCAAAAATGGATTTTGTACGTTAATAAAATTACTGAACAAAGGTGGCACTCAACCATGAGAGCACAGCGCAACACCTGAACGCAGTAATTTGCTTTTCAAGATGTGAAGTGAAGCATTTTTTGAATACTAAGTACACAGTCACCCAGAGACTAACCTTAGAGAGGAGGAGCACCAAACTCCAGCACCAGCAAATGAGCCAACCAACCAACACACACTGTAACAGAACTAGTAGCAACACAGCAGAGCTCTGCCAAAGTGAATGGTTTGGCACACTGATTCTGAATCAACTGTGATACCAAGAATGTGAATTGAATGATGAGGTTCCCAAAGATTCCCACCCCTAAAATCGAGAATATGCATCAGTGTCCTGACACGTGTGAGGAGTTTTCTTCCAGAATTGGTGGTCTGAGTTTTTGCTTATCCAATGACTCCGTGTACCTTTTATCTTGTAGTTGAAGGAAGATGTTTCTGAATAAAGGGGAGGGAATTCACTGCGATTCATTTTAAAGGAGTAGTCCAACATTTTGGGAACTGTGTTTATTCTCTTTCTTGTCAAGAGTTGGATGAGACAAGTCCTTCAAATTAAACAAATTGCATTGCTTGTCCATGCCCTCAAAAACAACACATACAGTAGAAGTATTTTCTGATCTGACACCTTAACCTGCAGGACATAATCTCTCTTGCCTTCAAAAGCTGTTACAAATCACGATTTAAAATCAGTTTTATGATTTGACACCGCTCTGGTCAGGGTTGGAAGCCAACACCAGCCACTAGCCAAATGCTGGTAAAATATAAATTCAGTCTGTTGAGTGTCTGGTAGAATTTGGAATCCGTCAGCTGCAGTGGCAGGTGGACAAAATACTTAATTTCCAGCCTTGGCTCTGGTTAAGGTTTGGTTAGGTTTAAGGGAACACTGTGGTTTGGGTTAAACAACTACCTCTTTAGGGCTAGGAAATCGTGGTCATGGTTACCAAAAAAAGTTGACCCATCCATCCATCTCTACCTCCTCCCTCTGTGGACTTTATTGGCCTGTAATACGTCATCTGACTTCCTCCTTTTCTCCAGTCATGTTGCCATGGTTATATTGTTTTGGGGCTCTTGCTGAAATGACTGATGCTGTTGTTCCTCTTGGGAGGACAGTCTCAGATTGGAAGATTGATGCCACTGTCATCATGAATAGGAGACAAAGGGAAAGGGCTAGCATGGCTCTGTCCAAAGGTAACAGAATCTGCCTGCCAGCACCTCTAAAGCCGACTAATAAACATGTTATCTTGTTTGTCAATCTGTGCAAAAACGGCAGTGTAAAAATGACCTGTTGTGAGTTTAAAGAGTTTCTTGGCCAGATGCAGTGACCACAGGACTCCAGGAAGCAAAACCCAAGCAAATGAAAAAGATTTTCACCATACTGACAAGACGCAGGTGGGATTAAGATAGGAAAGGAAGTTACTGGAAATGAATAGACACAATCAAATCAAGAGACTGAGGGTGTTTTCACACCTGCCCTGTTTGGGTCAATTCAGTTGAACTCAAGTTTGTTTGCTCCCTAAGTGCGGTACGTTTGGGTAGATCTGAATACAGAAATTGCACTCGGGTGCACACCAAATCAACCGGACCGGACCACAGTGTTTAAACTAGAATGTGGAATGAGTGTGAGCTCGTGCTCATTCAGTAACTCCAAGTACTTTTTATCTTGTCATCAGTGGAAGACCTTTTTTGTTAATGTTGTTGTCATGGGATGATAAACGTGGTTGAGGAACAAATAGATCCATTCTTCAGAATCCATACAAAGCAGTTTTATCACTGTTGAATAATAGTGTCTGTCTATACAGCTGTATTCCACCAGGAGCCATGTGAATCATTGTTATACGAGAATGTTTTCAGGCCAGTGTGAGAAGAAGTTCTTTGTGCTGTAGAATCTCTTTTGGTTGAGAACAGGCTGAGACCTTTAATACATGTACATGTGCACCTTTCTTACCAGTGACAGTCAATGAAAGCCAAAATGTCATGCAAGACGTTTTCAACTCTAGATAAGAAACAGCGGCTCAGTGTTGTCTCTTATCATCATAAGCCAGAAAAGTCAAGGAGAACTCAGGGGGGCATTGTCCTGATTTAGATGTATTCCACATGAAGGACCAATGGAAGAACGTACAGCAAGCAAAACGAGGAAGGAAAAAAATACATGGAGATGATCCCTGCATTCATCCGGCCACCACAGAATAGGACACATTATGCAAATTATGGAGATTATTGAGCCAACCACTGGGTTCCGCAATTAGGATTAAGGTGGGGCTGCTTGAGATTTATGGTCTCTGAGCTCTGCTCTCGTGGGCAGCCCTGATTGGCTGAACAGTTGACAGAAGTAACTCAAAGTTAAAGCCTTGGTTGATTTTGACTGTTGCACATTATTCAATGGTTTTACCAATGCTCTGAGCCATACTGTATGTAAAGAACCCCATCTAGCCTTGCAATGCAAAGTAGGGATGAGGACTGTGTTGCATGGGATTATGCCTGTAGGCACTAGCTGTTTGTCTTTTAACCCCTTTGTTGAACTCATAATAATACACCTAATCCACCAGAGGTGTGCAATATGTTCTGTCACATGAGCTGCATGCTTCCTTAATGCTGAATACAAAGGCTGTACGATACACTCAGAGCACATTGTACACAATCATACTTAGCACTGCACAATACTCCAAATTAATGACTTAGTAGCAGGTTAGAATTCTTTTTTGTATTTAGAGTTAAGTTTTAAACTTTCCGAGAAACTTCCACAACTCAGTCTACAACCATCTTCACCATCATCACCACTGTCACAGTAATATTTCAGTGTTACATTGTATAAATGCAAATGAGGCAGCGCTAGAAGGATGGCACAGGCTTTTCTGTGTGCCCCCGCGGTTGATATTTACACTAAACTGAACACTGATGCTGAGTAATGTTTGATGATGGGCCAAGCTTGTCCAATTCCCAAAATGTGACACGCTCCAGTGGCTCAGGTCATTATACTCAGAGCCAGCATGCTTTAGAAAGCACTTTTAATGATAGGAGTTCTGTAATAAACCGATAAACATTGCATTACAGTCACGCGGAGATGTCATCATCAGTTTTCTCACTTAAAATATTATTTAGATGTCAGTATCAACGCTGTGTAGCTCTGATGATTTAAAAGTCCAGTGTGTGGGATTGGAGGGATGTAATGGTATATAATATTCATAACTATGTTATCAGTAGTGTGTAATAACCTGAAAATAAGAATTGTGTTTTTGCTACTTTAGAATGAGCCCTTTATACCAACGCACAGAGCGGGTCCTCTTCCATGGAGTCTACCATGTTATAGTCGCTACAGTAGCCCACAAGAGACAAACTTTGGCTCTAGATAGTTTTTGCATCCTCCACTGAAGTTCTTCTACATGATAAACACATGGGAGAAATTTCAGTTTCTTGCAATCTGCGACCTCACAGCCAGATGCCACTAAATCCTACACACTTGACCTTTACGCCGAAGGCACACTGCTCACACTGGCATGGACATAATTTTAGTACATCTGCATTTCAAAGTGTGACTCTCACAAATGTCTGTGATGGTATGGAGTTTATCTTGCCGCAGTGAAAAAGCAGCATATCACCAAGGTTTGGCGGTTTACTGCCAATACCCCCCATAGTTTAGAGTCTGTTCACTGCCGGAGCAGCTCTCAGTCTCAGTCTTCGCCCTCTGTGGCACGACAGCCTTCAGTGTTGATAGGGGTTGACACGTAATGTGTAACCAGTCAGATAGTGCTGTAGGCACGACACAGAGTGGTGACTGCAGACAAACAGGCTGCAATAGAGCTGAATACGCACATTTTTCAATTAATTTACTATAGCAGCTCAAGAAACGGTGATGACCTCATCACTGCATTACTTTCACGTGACCGTGGTATTGCGGTGAAGTGCTTATGGTCACAGCCTTGCTCTCACACCTCCTTTCCTCCAAATTAGTTCTTGTTGTTCTCATTGAACTGGTTCCATTCAGTATCCTCGAAATCTTGGTGCTGTCTATCGAACCAGCCTGTGTTTCCATCAGTTTTGACTTTAACCATTGTAATCAAGGATGTGTCATCAGCTGAGGGCGTGGCACAATGTAAGTATACAGAGGTAGCAAGATGGCAGATCACACTGATTACCGGTAAGCTTCTGTTCTGTCAAAAAAACTGCACGCTTTTGGAATAGACCCCAGGTCAAGAAAGCTGTCTGTCTTTTGGTTCCAGCTGGGAACCAACGTTTGGGTTCTGAAACAATCTATTCTTGGTTAGAAATGCTCCAAACAGTTTAAAATTAGGTGCGTGAACCAGAGTTGAACCTGTTCTATGTTGGTAGAAAAGGTGTATCTGTGTTGCAGATTGACATTTGTTCAGAGATAAAGAAGGCAGTGTGTCAGCTGAAGCCTCTTTGTTTCCCAGGAGGAATCTGATGGTGATATTGTCTTTGTTTTACAGTGCGAGGCAGGAAACGGATACATCTTTGATCCAGAAATAATTTCACCTCACAATTTCTTTTGACCCTGAAACACTGTTTGATGAAGACGTTTGATTTCTCGCTATTTCTGGAGCCTCTCCTTCCTGTTGATGTTGATGTGTTAAGTGTGGTTTACCACCATCCACCTCACACATTTCTCAGAATGACAGATTTTCCTGCTTTGCATCTCTTTTTTTTTTTTTTTTTACCTCTAACACCCCCACCCCTTTTTCTTTCACCCCCACTCCCACCACCTCCCCTTGGGCAACAAGAGCTAAGATGGAGGGAGAGATGGATGATGTTGTTCTGAACTGTGACATGTCTCCATGCAAGTCATTCCATTATTATTCATAAATAATTGGCCAGAACCGTCTGTGGGAGCTATTTATAGAGCTGATTGCTGTTTTACCAAGGAGCGCAAACTCTAGAGCTTTATTTTTTTCCCTTTCTAGTTTACCCAGCTGAAAACCTGACAGAAGGTGCAGTTTTCACAAAGCTTCTTGTGAAGTGCTTGACCTCCGCTTGATTTTGTTTGTCCTGAAACACTGTTCAGATGCCAGAGTTTGCAAGTGTAGTAAATACAGATAGATGTGTAAGGTATTGATTCCGACTCTGTCATCTCACCTCTTACAGCGAAAGTCTCTCCAGCAGTGTAGAGCTTGCTTTTAAATATGTGCTATTCTCTTCCACTGGCAGCCAGAGATATTAACTCCATCTCTCTTCTGAGGATCTATCTTCCACTTAAGTTGGAAATCAATACGGACCGGTGAGGCTGGTCAGTTATACTGGATTAGACAGGAGCGCTGATCCTGCTCAGACAAATGGCTTGCAAACACATGAACCACTGTTCTTCCCTTCCTCCTGACCACAACATTACAAGCTCCATTAGTTATATCTGTGCATGTGTGTGTGTCCGGAGGTACCTGTAGTCCTTAGCACGCACTGTTGAATCTCGAACAGTGCCCTTGACGGTTGAAGAGTGTGAATGACAAAAAGAGGGAGCAGGAAATCTAAGCGGGGAGAAAAAATGAGGAAGTAATCAGATTTGGAACAAAAGAGTGGATTATTTAGCCCTCATGGTTCATTATGATAAGCCCAGAGCCTTCTGGTGAATATTACATGAGAGTGTTAGATTAGAACAGATGAAAGGGAGAACACGAGCCCAGCTAAGTTGCGCATAAACACACTGAAGATTTAATTGCACTTTGTTTGAAAGACGCATTTTAAATCAGAATATGCAGAGCGGAGGAGAGCAGAGGGTGAAATTAGATTTTTTTTAGAGAGCACCTTGTGTTAATGCACCTTTCTCATGCATGTGGGATTAAGCAGGTGGAAGTGCTAGCAGTGCCAAAACGCTTTCACAATCATCAGCCTCTGTCAGGTTAGTGTTTCTGCTGAGTCAGGATAGGGGAGTGTGGAATGTTGAACTTGCTGTAAAAAAAATAAAATAAAAAATGACAGCATGACGCAGGTTAGGTCGGAGCCTATCTGCATGACAATAAAGAATTCAATTTCAAACACAAGTCGGAGCTTCGCACGTGCTGTAGCAAAGCATCGCCTCATAAAGCGCTCCATCTCCACCGCAGCGTGACAGCATGGGAACATGGCTGGAATGCAGGATGTGACAAGGCTGTGTGGTGGAAACAGTCTGCTGTCATTAGTATGCAGCACAGAGCTGTCTTGTCTAGCTGGACCTTTGCAGAAACTCTCTTCCCCAGAACAGCAGATAAATTGTCTGTGGTGAATAGAGCAGCTGAGGCAAATCTGTGGCCTTTTCTACACAAGGAGATTTCTCTTGTGTCGCTGGATTTGCTCCACAAACAGCAGTCACAATAGTCTAAAATACAGCCGCTGAACGAACAAAAGGGTCAGAGTTTAACTTCACTGTAATATTGCCATGAGAAAGGGAAGCGGAGAGACAGAGAGAGAACCTTATTAAGACCTGTGCTCCAGCGGCTTAGCGCTCAACTCCTGAGTGAGTTTTATCAGAGAAGGCCCTTCAAGCATGACCACAGTAATGAACCTATTAGCCATGAAATTGACTTTTCTGATAAATAAGGAACAGATGAGAGTTTAGGGGACCAATTCCACATTTCAGCCCTTTTGTTTGAAATTCATAATTACATTTGAGCATTAGACTTTTTTTTTTTAACAGCTGGATTTGCACATGTGCACAGGAGTTCTTCGTCATCAAGTTTTCCACTAAGCTTCTTCTTTTAAGAATATTAATTGGACTAATTTTCCGTGTTAAAAGTGTTAACCTCCACACCACAGCCAGTGTTTATAAAGTGTCCGAGCTGCATAAATAATGTAATGCTAATATTCAAGGCAGTGTATCAGCAAATGACTCAATCAGCAAATGCAAACTTCCCTGCCTCCTGAAATAGCATTTTAATCAACTGCTGTGATGACACTCAGTGCAAACTTTAGGACCTCATAGTGCAAATGTCTTCTGTCTGCCTTTAATTACTGCTCCGAGATGAACGTGATTTGTCTTGCAACACATGACTAACTCAGGGGGGTATAGCCTGCTGAAAAGTCAGACAAGATGCAAAAACCACTTGTGTGTATATATAATTTAAAAGATGTTGTCACTTTTCCAATTTTCTTGTACTTAGAATTATCTCTAGTGGTCCAGGCTTGTAGTATTTGACCACCTTGCATCCTAAATCATGGATTGTTTTCCTTCAGCAAAACATTTTTTAGCATCTAACTCCACATCAATCGTTTCCTTTGTTATTCTGTCACAGTACACAGAGCACCGCTGTGATGAAATGCCGCTGGCAACTGTATAACTATTAATACGTTCCCATTTTTTCAAAACCCCTAACACGACTACTGACACAGCTAAATTTGTTGTGTGTTTTTTTTTCAACATCAGGACTTCAGTCTCAGCACTGAAGTAATTCTGTTACTCTCTGGTTACATCCTATGGAGTGAAACCTCAAAAATGGAGCAGGACAGAAGCCTCACCTAGAAATGTCGGGGGCTATTTGGCCACTTTATTAGGTACACCTTGCCAGTACCAGTTGGACCCCCTGTTGCCTTCAGAGCTCCCTTAATTCTTCACTCTGGTCCATATTGACATGATAGCATCACACAGTTGCTGCAGATTTGTCGGCTGCACATCCATGATGCAAATCTCCTGTTCCACCACATCCCAAAGGTGCTCTATTGGATTGAGATCTGGTGACTGTGGAGGCCATTGGAGTACAGTGAACTCATTGTCATGTTCAAGAAACCAATTTNCAGTTTCCTGTTGTTAGCTGACAGGAGTGGCACCTGGTGTGGTCTTCTGCTGCTGTAACCCATCTGCTTCAAGGTTCCACGTGTTGTTGGTTCAGAGATGGTCTTCTGCAGATCTTGGTTGTAATGTGTGGTTATTTGAGTTACTGTTGCCTTTCTATCATCTTGAACCAGTCTGGCCACTTTGACCTCTGGCATCAACAAGGCATTTTCACCCAGAGAACTGCCGCTCACTGGAAATTTCCTCTTTCTAGGACTATCTTCTGTAAACACTAGTGATGGTTGTGTGTGAAGATCAGCAGTTTCTGACAGACCAGCCTATCTGGCACCAACAACCATGCCACGTTCAGAGTCACTTAAATCACCTTTCTTCTCCATTCTGATGCAGAGTCACTTAAATCACCTTTCTTCTCCATTCTGATGCTTAGTTTGAACTTGAGCAGGTCGTCTTGACCATGTCTACATGCCTAAATGCACTGAGTTGCTGCCACGTGATTGGCTGATAAGCTATTTGCATTAACGAGCAGTTGAACAGGTGTACCTTATAAAGTGAGTACTTAGGTTAGAAACTCAGTCTTCATTCGCAAAGGTTCCCTTCACTATCCACTCCCACCAGTTTTGACTGCGTTCCCACATTCAGATCATCCTCTGGACAATGGTGGCACTGGCTACAGCAGATTTAAAAGCAGCTGCATGATAAAACAGCTTTCTCCTCTGCTTTCCTTGTCGGTATTCCAGTTGTCTAACACAGCTTCCTCCCCTGCTATAGAAAGCAAGCATAAGTCTCTACAATACTGCAGTTTAATGAGTGGCTACCATCTTTTTAGGTTTGTTTCTTGTCATTTTTGACCCATGCAAACAAGATGTGAGACGTTCAGTTGTTTGCACTCAGTCAGATCTCAGTGTAGACACTTGAGACACATATTAATACCAGGTCTAAATGTAATCAGATTAAATCATACCTAGATACAATCTGGATACAAGATGCACAGTGTAAATGGGGTCAATCATGCTAATCACACCTCATGAACACGTACCTACTCATGAACAGGTGGCGTTCACATCAAGTTGAAAGAGCCACTTCTGACAAGCTAATGCAGTTTAGAGAGTTTGTTGAATCTCAACGAGAACACTCGTATGCACAAGCTTCACAGTAAAAAAATGTTAATAGAAAATAGAAAAGTATTACTCATTAACTGTTATGATATGCATTTATATCAACATGATTAACTCTTGGAGTGCCTCACATAGTGACAGTATTTTGACCAAATCCACGCCATCACTGTGGCGAGCAGTCAGGTCTTCTCTGAAACAGGTGGTTTGGATATTTCACCACCTAAGGAGCAGAATACCAATGAATCTCAACTGTTGCTGGTGCGAAAAGGGGCCAGACAATCTCGGTGTGTACAGAATGGCCCACAACACTTTTCTATTTGCATGGATATCTTGTGACATCCAATCAACATATCCCATTGTGTCGAGTGTCAGACCCTGGTTGATTGATTGTAGTCCTGCTTTGCACCCCTCTGCTCAGAGCTCAGCTCTGCAATGACAGAAAGGACACACAGATGAATAATGCATGCCTATATCAACCCATCTTGCAAGCACAATGCTAGGAGGGAAAGAGATGGGTAGATAGAGAGAGGGACAGATGGACAGAGAAAGTGAGATATATTCTAGAGCTGATCAAGATGGGCACTGTACATGAAATTAGGAGTCATGAGACAATCTCACACAAAGCGTCCAGCACATGTGCAATAAAATCATCGCAACCAGTGACTTTCATTAAGTTAGTTGTGTTAATGTGAGATGACTGCTCTTGTTTTGAAATTCACCTTGAGACTTTGAAATTAAAAAAGCTTTCAGATGATAATTCCTCTCACTAGGTAATCTAATTAAAGGTCTATTTTATTTGTTGAAGGTCTTCCTATTGCTCTCAGAATTTACTAATTTTAGGTTGAAGCTCCTGTTTGCTCTTTCTGCAAGACAACTGAATCACTTAACAGCTGCTACAATAAAGAATTAATTCTTGGAACAGAACTCAACATCGCCTCAGTGAGTGATACTGTAGAGAGGGTATCACAGTTACAGCAGAAAAATATCTTATTTATTAACTTTGGTGAGGAGCCATCCATGACTAAGGGTCTAAGGCCAACATATTGAATTTGTATCAGTAGCTCAGTGGCTCTTTTTTTGGAAGGTGCTTAATCACTCTGCGGCAAAATTGTATTACCCTCATGCAGAGTGGAAAAACAAGACTATATCAGCCTGCTTCCTTCTGTTACACACCATTAGACAATACTGTTATTTTTGACCATTATTGTTCCCCAATGCCATCGCAGTGACTCTCTCTGAATGCAAAAGTGATTTCATATGAAGTGGATAAGAGGGACATAGAATACTAAGGAGACAGGGCTGACACTTAATCATGTGATCTGACTTGTGTGAGTGTTCTTCCTAATAAGGACTAATTAGGATGCATGACTCTCAATAAATTGAATGTCACATTAGGTATGCATGTTGACAAGCTGACTAGTGATTAACAACAGGGCAGATTTAACATGTGTTGGGCAAAAATAACAAATTTAGATTTCTACATTAATGCTTTTGTCTAAAGTGGCGTACAGATGAGGTACGATCCAAAGCTACAGTGCATCAAGGAGAAGCCTTTGAGAATACATGCCTCAACACTTAGTTCAAAGTTCCACCTGACACAAGTGCCACAAGGCTAAATTTTAAATTTAGTTTCCTCACAAATATTTTGGATCCATAACTGCACTATCAATACAGATGCAGAAAAGCTTCTTTTTTTGTCAGTAGCCTGCTTGCAGGGACTTTCATGGGAGGAGGATGTGAGGAGGGGCTTAATGCATGAAAATTCAAAGTGATAGTTGGGATTTTTTGAAGTAGGGTTGTATGAGGTACTTAGGGTTACCCACAGTAGCTGATGGTCTGCGCTCCCCCAGTTTGGAGAAGTAGGGAGGAGTGCTACCATGAAAACTAAACAATATACTGCTATAGACATGAGCAGCAGCAAAATGTATTTTAGCCACCTAAAAAAATCAATATAAGTTCAAGTGTATGCTATATTTAGAATACTTGCACAGCTTTACTTTGCTCCTAGATGGCTTTTTTAGCCCTTATATTGTTCTTGTTAAAGCCACCAAACTTCACTGACAAAATAGGTAATTTTACCTCACTTAAGACGGGAGTTGCTGATGGTCTGCTGTTTCAATAATGATTGTGCTAAGTGGCTACTGGGCATATAGCTACTTACATGTTTGAGATGATGCATCATGTCTGTAATCGACAAATGATAGGCAAATGTTTGCCTGCAGAGTTTACATATCACCTTGGGTTCGTCCTTCACCTTCTCAAAATGATCCCACACTTTGGATTTCCTGCCCGACATGTTATTAACTAGCCTGCGCGTCTTTAACCGCTTGGAAATGCAAGGTCCAGCACTCGGCGCTACTCTTGTGCAACTTTCAAGAGCACGACAGCAGGTTGTGTCTGAGGTTGCTAAGCCACCTTTACACGCATCGTATAGCCTATTTACCTGAAAGAGTGCAGAGCTGATCTACTTCAGGGTGCTGTTTATACAGTAAGTGTGTAGGCCTATCGTCTGTGGGACAGATCAACCTTTCTGTATTTTATCACGGACTGAATATTTATGGAAGAAGAGAAAGACATGTGTTGGCTGTGATTGGTTTGTAACGTGACTCCTGTCTGACTGCTGAGCCTCTGTCCTTTCAAATTAAATTCCCACATGGTCCAGTCATAGGTTTTGATTTGACAAAGAACAGCTCCTAATAGAATTTCACTTTTTTTTTCTGTGACTAGGCAGTCAATGAAATCTTGCCAACTAATTACCTTTCTGGTTGACTACCATTTGGTCAACTGTTAGGGGGCAGCCCTACCTAAAATGATATATATGTACCTAATAAAGTGGCCAAATATAAATGATATGTATATTTTTTTCACCAGACAATGGCCCAACTTTTTTTATATATATGCCCCCGTCCACAGCAGTACATTGCTTAGCTTCTATGGTGGCACTCCTGCCTGCTTCTCCAGACTCAGGACATCATCGACTGCAAGTAATACACTGACTACGGATAAGAACCTCATACAACACAGCCTCAATAAATACGGACTATCCCTTTAACTGATTTTAATTCTGTTCTGTTCCTCATAGTCAGAGGGGAATGTGCTTCTGTGTGAGAGAAAGAGAGAGTGAGTGTCAGGGTGTTGATGGTAGATGGAGACATTAAAAGCATGATTGACTCTACTGTGTTTTTTTCACTACTTTACACAGTTACACAGGCTCTAGATACATGAGTAGTAATCAATAATCAATAAGGAATAATCAATAATTCCCTTACACGTATGGAATCTGCAGGAGACATCAACAACAGCGACGATCCTGTAAGCAAAAACACAAAATGCATACAAATTCCAGAAAATGTCCTACAGAGACAGCCCACCCACTCACACATGGCGTCACGCAGTGTCTTGTGTGGGTCTACACTGTTTGCATGCCAACAACAGAGTCAGAGTGTCTTTCCATATTGTACCTCCGTTTAACTGGGAAAAAAGCATAAAGATAGCAAACCACATGACGGACTTGACTGGTACATATCTGCGTGTACTATTTCATTTTGTACTGCCATATTAGTCTTTCTTAATCCCCTAAAAATCAGGACTCAAGTTTGATTTTATTTTTAGATCCTTGGCCTGTTACAGTAACATCAGAGTTGTATGAAGAAATTAAGTTGTGGCCTGATCATTCAAAAGATATTGTATGTTTATCAACGAACATCCAGTTTCCCCAATGCACCAATAATGGACATACAAAAGGAAGGATAATGATGGATAACACATTCAAGTGTTATGTGAGGTGAATGTGTTTTTAACTCAGTTTTGTTGACAAGTGGAAGCTGCTGTTTGAGACAAATCGTAAATGTTTGATTTGAGCTTATTTGCATTTGCTCTCCAAGAGTTTATGTTGTCAGTAAGCTTTTAGAAAGAGTCTGAGTTTTTAATGCAGTGGGTATTTTTCTCCAGCGCTAAAAAACACCACCAACATGAAAAGAAATCCTTTATAGGTCCTTAATACAGATCCTTTATAAAGCCTAAATATATACACAGTGAATCTCATTTATCTGAAACAGATTGACCAGTTCTTGAAAAGCCCAGAAAATAATTACTTTTAATCCAGCATTTGTTGCCAATTGCAGAGAAAGATTTGAATATGACCCAGTTTTAGAAGATTTACTTGCGTTTTGCTGACGTCACTGTCTGAGACGCTGGAGGCCTGACAACTTCAGCATGAAGGGAAGACGTCTGTTAAAATTTCAGGAATCCTATGCAGAATACAGAGCTGTGGGAACATGCTGTTTGAAGTCTAAAGCCTCCTCGACCTCAACAGCATAATGCATTTAGAGTTTCTGATTTCAATGGACTCTGAACTTTGGTAATGCTTTCCAAACACATTCAGTCCAGAATCCTGAGCATCCTAAGTCAAAGGATCAGTGATAGGGTGTATGTAAGGTTTCTGTATAGTATGTAATCTGATCCTACATCCCTCCTACAATGTCTTTACTCTTACATGCACCTGCAGTTTAATACAGTGTGTAACAAAGATCCAACAATCAGGCAATCACTCATCATGATTAGCCAATAAACACTGTAAATAGGTCATTGAAATATCAACTCATCTACCAACAATAACAGCAGCCCAGTAACATAACTGCAATAAAACTAATTTTCCAATTAATGCTCACAAGCCATTAACCAGGTCGTTTTATTACAACGTGGAGATTAACTTTGTTTACACATACCTAATATAATAACCTCGCCTTTATGGACTTTTTAATAAGAACACAGACTATTCAGCCTCTTGAGGATCTCGCAGAGTTTTGTTGTAATTACCGTGGCCAACAATGGCTGAATTGCAGCCGGCTTTCCAAAACAAGCCACAGAGCTTGTTGCTGAGATTTATAGCCTTTGGGGGCCAACGCTGCCTTCGCAGACTGGTTCTCGGGAAAGAATGTCTTTCCAACTGCAGTTACACGAAGGAAGTGTTGAAACTGAGGCTTGAGTCTTATTAGATTTTCACTTTTCAAATTGGATGTGAATGAAGTCAGTTTCATGCAGAATATTGTGATTGGTAGAATTAGCCAGTGTTCTTTCAGCAGGGATGCACATACCTATACCATCAGGGCTGATACTGGCTTTGTGAGGGGGATTGGGTATTGCCCATGACGTTAGTGATTCACAGAAGATACAGCTTCTTTGTCGATGTCATTAAAAAAATTCTGTCTCCACTATCAGATCCATCTAGTCGGTCGTGGCAGGCTGCCACAGCAATGTCTGGCCTCATGTCACCTCACATAAACTGATCCCAATGAGTATAGAGTTTTACATCTGGGAAAAACTGCTATCAGATTGGTTCTCTGCTATCAGCAGATACTCTGAAAGCTGAGGTATTGGAATCAGTAATAGAGAGGAATAAGAATGGATCGGTGCCTATCTTACAGTTTGACTGTTTATTGTGTAGAAGTTAAATTGTGAGACCTTGTAAATATTGCAAGGCAGAATTTGAGTTAATTCTAGCATTGACAAGAATGTGAATTGTTGGGAGGACTAACTACTGTGATTATACCCACATCACAGCAATACCAGGGTGGTGACGTCTCAGCCATCATCACCACTTTTTATTTCTAATTATTTTATGTCGATATAATAAATTAATTGAAAAATGTGTCTCTTCAGCTTAGATGCAGGTCTTCTTTCTTCAGTTACCACTCTGTAGCCTCCCTCAATTCCCTGCCAATGTGACTAGTTACATGTCTTGAGTAATAACCTAACAATGCCAAAGGCTGCCATTCTACAGATGGACAGAGACTGGCGCTTCTCTCGCAGACTTGGAAATATGTGTCAAATGTAAGACAGCGTATATTGCTGAAGTGTAATAATAGTAGTTCATGGATGTCACTTAAGTTTTAAGCGGGATTTATACTTCTGCGTCGAATTGACGCTGTAGCTTGACGTGCACCTCCCCAGAAATGTAACTACACTTCACAGCGACGCAGACCTCCTGTCTATTTTTGTAAGCTGAAGCCATTTCCCTCAGTGGAAACGAAGCTTTTATTAACTTTCATTTCACAGATTAGAAACAATAAATTGTGAAGACAATAAAGCCTCCACAAAAATAGCATTTTAATTCTTGTGTGTAATTCGTCCTTTGGGGATTTATACTTCAGGATTTATCCTGGCTTCATATGAGCAGAGGAAATCTTCGCTAGTCGCTAAGCTAATTTATACAGTGTAAAATGCCATAGGCTTGTGCTAATAATGTTAGCATGTTATATTTGTTTGGAAATGTGTGTAGTATAAGACAGTTGTTTTGTTACTGAACTTTGTGAGTTGTAATGGAACCAAATTTTGTAACATAACCTTTGTTAAATGTTGCTGTTGTCCCTGGCCTCATATGAGTAGAGTCTGCTAGCCGCTAAGCTAATGTATACAATGTAAAATGCCATAGGCTTGTGCTAAAAACATTAGCCTATTTGTGGAGAAAATGTGTCCAGATAAATACAAGTGCTTTGTGTACTTGTGTTTGAAATTGTCTCTATTAAGCCATGTTTAATGTGTGTTTTGAATCAACTAAACTTTCCAGCACTTCACAGAAACCCCACTGTCAACTAATGTTTTGGAGGTGTAACTCTAACTGTGACACAGACACACTACTGTACAACAGCGTAGGCTACGGTGTAGAGCTGACACACAAGTATAAATCTTGCTAAATGAATAAGTACAAGAACTGCAAGGAGAGGAAGAGGAAGTGAGATGGTGCCTGGATGTGTAGAGAAATGTGACCAGGTTATGAAAGCTAATAAAAATGCAGCGCAGTGATGATACAGACATTTCATACATGATACTTATATAATACAGATCTGCCGCTGTGCATTTAACCCACATTGGACCAGTCATGTAAGTCAGCGGTCCCATCACTGTTAGTAAAGAAAGTTCATACACTTCACTGATAAACCAAGAATTATACAGTGACATTCATGATGTACACGTCCATAACGCTCTGTGCACCAAGTGCCGGGAGAGCACTGTGACGTACTATAAAAAAGTAATTGGCCCAAAGCATTGGCAGGAACCCCCCCCCCTGCTTTTCACCACTGTAAGAAAAAATCCATACCTTCACCACCCTGCATCCTAAAAGGGGAACTCCACTGATTTTTTTTTTTTCTCCACATCAAAGTCTGTTTACAGGTCTCAGGAAGTACTGCTGCATTTGTGAAAAAAAGTTCTACAAAGCCTTTTTGGCTCCTGAGGTAACTGAGTGAAATCTGATAAATCAGCATCTGTTGGGACTGAAGACGACAGGTTTGAAAAAAAAAAAAAAAGTCTGTGGGTGTGGAGTTAGAAAGACGTGCGGCTACTAGACTTGTGTGGCCCACTCCTCTACTCACCTTGAGGCTTGCAGCTTGAGGCTACGTTAGCCACAACAAGTATAACACACCCTAATCTCTCATCAAACTGTGTGTGTTGGAATTGAATTATGGGACCTGTAGAAACTAGGTTTTGCCAAGAAAAAGAATGCATGAAATAAAAAAGGCAACATCTCTTCTGCAGCGTCGATTTGGATACTGTTTTCACTCCTAAGTCTCACAATGTTACAGAAGCACAATGCTAAATTGCTGGAGTACTGTGCTTTTTGATTTCCGCGTTGCCTGGCCCTGAGCACGGTGCACAAATGTAGTGCTTGTATTGATTCTACATTTCCACTGCTCATAAAAACCTCACAAATTGGTGTTGTCCTGTGAAAGCCTCCCGACTAAAAAGAAATCAAACTTGTCAACTGCTGTAATGGCAGTCTGCTCAGTGAAATATAAGACAGCTTCCTGTCCTTGTAAAATATGTTGCCAGTTGATGGATTTCATGGCGTGTTCTTGTCCTTGTACACTGAATCCTCCCATTTCTGAATCCCCCTGAGGCAGCAATTAGCCCTCAGTCTGTCAGCGGCTAATGGCTTTCTAATTGAGTCTCCACAGGTAGTGTACCTGTTGTGGGGGTTAAATGGAGACAATGTGAGCAGGACACAAATCTCCACCATGCTGTTGTTGTTGTTGTTGTTGCTTTTTTTTCCTTTTTGTCATTTCACAGTGACCAGCAGGAAGCAATGTCCTCAGTCTATAAGTGTCACTCTCTGTCTCGATCTGGTTTTCACCCCACTGCTTCCCATCCAGCATGCTGTCGTGTCATGCTGTTCAGCTCTGACATCTATTTGACTCCACTTGTCCACCAGAAAATTTATTTACACACCAACTATACTTTTGTGCAATGTTTAGATTCCACGTGACACAATATAGTATTTAGGACTTTTTAAGCACATTTTTGGCTTCCATGTTTTCTGCTACACCCTTTTTACTTTTAGTGTTGACGTCACAATGATGTCAGTTTGTTAGCTGGAGGCAAAACACGACTCTCCACCACAGGGCTGTAGGCTACATAGGAGTCTTAAAATGTCATCTTGTGTTATTGGGAGACAGAATAGAAGGAGTCGTGGCTCAAAACTTAAATTTGACCACATACCAGGCCCCACTAAGGTTAAATGCAATGAGGCGAAAGGACTGGATGTAGAGATGAATAACGTTATGTGTATCAAAGGTTATCATGTCCACCTAATCAGACATTGTCAGCCCTGTGATAGTCTGGCGACCTGTCCAGGTTGTACCCTGCCTCTCGCCCAATGTCAGCTGGGATAGGCTCCAGCACCCCGCTACTGGATAAGCGGTACGGAAAATGAATGAATGAATGAGCTTCGATAGCAAAACAAACTGGAGGAAACCCTTCAAGTGTCCTCCTCCTTTATAAGATTGGCATAGTAATCAACTACAAAGCTTCCTGTGACATCATCCATCTACTGAGTGAGAGCATTCGGGTCGGCCATTCTGGTCCCGTTGGTCAGTGTTTACTTATTCAAGTAACACTCACAGTCCTGGAGAGTGAGTGACCTGACATGGTCCATTCAGAAATTCAGTCTGACGCTCTACACTAAAATGAGAGGTCAAAGACACGGAGGGTTATATTAATGAACAGTTAAGTTAATCACACATTCACTCCACTTGGCGCTCTGCTGCTCCGTCTCCTCAGACAGAGGGCCAGGAGTGTGCTCTGCCACCCTGAGAGTGCGGCACTCTGGATAACTGAATGGTGCATATCAACAGTGCTTCGAATTTATAAACAGTCCAGTTTGTGCCAGAGTGCCTTGTGTTGCTCGGATCGAGTATTTCCAAATGCCTTCATCGTCTAAAACAAGCCAGCAGAACTTGCTAGATGGCGCTGGCTGATGTCTGTGGAGAATTGTTTTGCCTCCAACTAAGCCCCGTCCACCTGTTTACTAACAGTAAAAGGGTCTATACACACATTTGTAAAGCACATATTGTAGAAACAATGCATTTTGATCGTCAAATAGATAGTCAAATTGCAAGATGATTGATTTGATTTCATTGCAAGTCAAACTTTTCTGAACTGACATGAAACGAAAAAGGAAATTTAATTTACAGTATCATGTTTGCCAGTTTTCTGGGTATATGGGTGCTTTTTATGTCAACACAGCTGCACCAGTGCATTAAAAGTCCCTCTGCTATTGCACCACCACACATCCTTCTTTCATTTTTCGTAAGCCCCTCATTCCTCCACACCACACATTTCTCTACAGCCTGCATTTTGTCTAGCCTCTTACCAACTTCAATCTTCTTTCCAATATCCCTCTCTTAAGGTCCCTTTTACACTTTCTATTATCATTCCCTCGCAGTGCTCTCTTTTTGGAGCCCACTTGTCATCTCCCAGTCCATCTCTGTGTGCCTTTTTTTAAAGCCCTTCTTTTCTCTGACCCGACTGAAGGACACCAACAACATCACCAATATCACCTGCTATATTTTCCTAATGCTTGTCATATTTTCGTCTAATCTTAGACAAAACATTGTTGAGGTAATACTGTTGTCCTGACTGTGATCACCTAAAGCAAAGTCACATTGCTGAGAAAGACCCAAAATAAAAGTATCACATGGCGTCTCTTCTCTCGTCTCTCCCTTGTATTCAAATCAGCAGCTTTCTGTATTGATCAGAGTGGGGAGTGCATTAGTGCCTAAACATGGACTCTCACTCTCAGGCTGGTAAAGCAATAAAGGGGCTATTGATCATGCTGCTCATCTGACAGCTGCCTATTTTGTATGTGTACGTGTAGCTTGTAGTTGTTCGGTATGAGGTGACGTGTTGCTTCAATAATGGCTTCAACAGCTGGTGTATTACATTGCGGACTGTGCTGAAATCTGATTTTGAATTTATGAATTTATGGTTTCTTTACAAATGAATCCGTGAGGTAGCAGAGTGGTACAGCAGGTGTGGAGCCCATCCTTCAGTCAGGCTCAGGTATAAGCCATCATAACAGAAAGCAAAGATGTGCTGAAGCGTCCCAGCCACAGGAATGCTTTAGTGCACCTGATCTTGCCCTTTGACCTTTCTAAAGAAGTAAAAGAAATAGAGCTTCTAATTGCTGCAGAAGTGACCATTTATAATAATCAACATCACAGTAATTCTGTGTGTGTAACAGCCACAGCGATGAATATGAGAATGCCCACACATGACAAACAAAAGGGACGTCTTGATCGAGGTTTATTGGCACCGAGACTGCTTGTCCAACAATGGAAGTCAGCTCACGCTCCATCAATCACAGACTGGCATTATCTGCCTGCTTGGTGGCGGCGTATGAACGAGTGTCCTTCTCTCTGCTGGGCAGGATTGAATGGTATTATTTGAAATGGGAAAGATTTCTTCACTGAATTAATAGCCCTCAAAGACAAACCCATGGCTCAGCTCCCTTTCATTTACACACATGCACATACACAGCCTCTTTTCTGCTCTTATTTTACTCGTACTTTTCACTTGCTTATCTTATTTTTTTGCAAGTTAATGTTATAGTCATCTGTTTAAAGTTAGTATGTATGTATAAATTGTCCTTTACTCCTTGTTTTATGTATATTTGTATCCAGACTGGCCAATCATAACGTAGCATCGTCGGGCTCAGACCAGGGTTTGACAACAACACAGTTGTGCTCCATTGACTCCAATGCAATCCTTTCAGATCTCCGTCATTTTCAGGCTGGTTTTGTGGATTTGGAGCTAAATGTTGTGTCTGGGGCACGTCGTGTATTAATGATACTCGTTACCTGGAGAGGTTGGAAAAAGATATACGTTTCTTCCCTGTTCCAAAACCAAAATCAAACCCTGAGAAGTGTAGGGTTAGCTAGCTAGCTACTAGGGATGTCCCGATACAGCTTTTTCACTTCTGATCCGATACCGATATTACAGCCTTGAGTTTTGGCCGATACCGATACCGATCCGATCCAAGAATATTATACATATTCACTTATTTTGTTGTCAGTCATGTTAGAAAAGGTTTGATCAAGCAATATTACTCTAACAAGAACAACTACTTAATCAGGTTAGTTAGAATGATCCACAACAGTTGGTATGAGAAACTGACCCGTATATTGTTAACAAGGTTAAATAAACAAACTTTAAATTTGAACATTAACATTAAATAAAAAATATAGCTGGTTTGCTTTGGCTGTTTTGGCCCCTTAATAAATAGAAAATAAATCAACACAAGAAATCTTTAAAATGTCTAACATTGAAATTAAAATAGCAGCAAGACTCCACACACTTGTGCTTTGGCCCCCTAATAAATAAAAAATAGATTAACACCACAAGACATTTAACAAACAATGCAGCCTTTCCTTTTCAGTTATTTTAGTAGTCAGTGCCAGCCTGGTGCACAGGCACACAATATTGTACAACTGTTTAAACAAGCAATAGTCCATCCATGGCTCCAGTTTCACTAATTGTGCCCAAAACAATGCCATCAGTGCTCTTTACTTAAACAGTAAGAGTGTAAACCAAATAAAAATATCACTCTCAAAAAACCAGAGCAGAAAACAAATAGTCAGTTAACTAAATTGACCGCTACTCTTCCTACCCTTCCCTCCGTGTGTGTCTGCCGTCTGCATGCTGGCCTGGTGGATTGATAGTAAGAGCTGGAGCGGATCTCTGGAATAGACTGCTTGAATCGCGGAGCGCTGGGCTGGCTGGAAAACCTGGATCGGACTCCGTGAAAAACTGGATCGGAGTTCTTGGATCGGTATTTTTCCATGCAGTCCGATCCGATGCCGATGCCCGTTTTTTGCTAATATCAGCGGCCGATACCGATCCGAATATCGGATCGGGACATCCCTACTAGCTACTGAAGATATAGCCTACTGAATGTATACATATGCTGCTTTTGCTTTTTAATGATTATAAGACTTCATAAGACCGACCCTGCTGTACAGGAACCAGTGAAGGGAAGCAGGGAAACTTTGCTGATATTCAACCAGCTGTGTGTGATTGTATGCAGATGAATGGTGTTTGACTTCTCCCGGAGATCCCTGCCTGTCCGGCAGCAGAGGCCCGGCTGCTGACAGTGGCACAGGGGTGTAGCCAAACACTGTTCATCTGCACACACTGCAATGCCACACAGCTGGATCAATATCAGCAAGTTTCCCTTTCTATTCATTGTCTTCTGTGGCGATCAGCAGTTATGTGGTGGTTCACTTTTACACTGTGATCTGTAGCCTATAGTTCGGCTTTAGCTTCTAACTATCTTTGTCTTTTTAACCTGTTGTTGCTGCTGAGTCAGTTTGACATCCTGGATATATCCTTCAAACACAGACTGTAGACCCCTCTGTCTGCTTCTCTCTGGAATCACTGTTTCATTTTTCCACAAATATGATAATATTTCTTCAGGGAGTGCAGTTAGTTATAGTGTGGGCTCCATGCTTACTCTGACAGCTTGTTGGACCATCGAAAAGGGGCGGGGCTTAGCAAAAGGTCAATAATAATATTTTTTTTTCCTGATCGGCATCCTTTGTGTATGTGCCGATTCTGAGTCTGATCTGACTGCCTACTGACTTTGGCACACCTTATTTTCACAAGGTAGATCCAAATACTGAAGGTGCTGGTTAAAAAGATAAGTTAATCAGCTTCAATAAATGATATAATACAACTGAAAGTTTGTCTTAAAGGGTTACAACATCTGAAATAGACGTGACGTGCTCAGTTAGAGCAGGAGTCAACAACCTTTACTATCAAAAGAGCCATTTTTGGCAAAAGACTTTTAATTTTTTGGAGCCGCAATACATATTGACGGCAACACAGCCTATTTAATCTAAATTATTATTATTATTTTTTTAAGATTATTTTTTGGGCTGTTTGCCATTAATGAACAGGACAGAGTGAAACTGGGTGAGAGAGAGTGGGGGTTGACATGCAGCAAAGGGCTGCAAGCCGGAGCGACCGCTGCAGCGAGGCATCGCCTCTGTACATGGGGCGCCGGCACTATCCACTACGCTACCGATGCCCCGTATTTAATCTAAATTAGCTTATAAACATTCCTAATAGGTCTAAATGAGCATTCATTAATATGTTTTACAAAAAAAAAGCTACTCTGCAGTGGGCTGATTATTTAGTACTTAAAGGGATAGTTCGGGTTTTTGGACATGAAGTTGTGTGAAATGCTGACCATCTGTAGCTCTGATGTGACGGTGTCACTACTGTCAACGAGCCTCCTGCTCTGAGAAATGGCCCGTAGCTTACTGGAGAAAAAGTAGTTCTTAAGATATAAGGGGGACACGTAACCAAAAGGTTTTAAGCTACAAAAAAGTATGCATGTGTTTTGTTAGACTATTTCAATAATTTTAAAACATCCCCGCATTACGTCAGACCTTGCTATCAATTGGGACTATTTTCTGGCCAGTATCACTCCGCCGTGCAGGCCCGCAAGACAGCACGCCAACAGAAATCAATTAGACAGTTCATCACCACGCTAGTCTAACAAAACACATGCATACTTTTTTACGTGTCCCCCGTATATCTTCAGAACTACTTTTTCTCCGGTAAGCTACGGGCCATTTCTCAGAGCAGGAGGCTCGTTGACAGTAGTGACACCATCACATCGGAGCTACAGATGGTCAGCGTTTCACACAACTTCATGTCCAAAAACCCGAACTATCCCTTTAAGCTTTGCAGCATTCATAGTGAAAGCACACAAATCTGTCCACTCACTCTGAAATTCTCTATTTTCCTCTGAGACGTTTTCTTTTTTGGATTTGGAATCAGTAGCCGCCTTCACGAAGGAGACTTGAGACCGGCCATCGCTATTGAGATTCAGCAAATTCTAGGAAAAGGCGCCAGGCTGTAGACATGTGACGCACATAGTTGACGAGATGTCAAAACATTTTTTTAATATAGGGTACAGGCTACACATTTATGCAATTGCAAAATGTAAGAATAACTTTAGCGCTACAACTGCAGCAACAGTAGCAGTCTGAATAGGACAGAACATTGTAAAGCACAGTGAGGATAGGATCAGCATTTGACTGCTTTCAGTTTAGCTGAGTCCGATCCTTTAAAATATGCCAGACCTTTCCCGATGCCGCTCCTCAGCATTGGCTTGAGCTATAGCTAATAATTTATGCCACACATGACTCCTCACACACTCTTCAAACTCAGTCTCGTTTATTGTCTGGCACTGATAAGCCTCTGGGGGCAACGGTCAGTATTTTGGGAGATTCTGAGTAGCCAGCGGATATCCAGGCCAAGACTTTCTCTTCCATCCGTGCGCTGCTCATTGTTTACAGTTTGATTAGCAACTTGAGACAGGTCCAGATAACAATTTGGCTAATCTCAGCAAACTGATATCTGCATATGAATGCATATGAATTACAATAAAGCTATTAAAAAGATACATTTTCGTCAGATAGCCAGTGGGTTCTGAGATTGCATTTCGCCCAATGCGTTCCGCCTCTTTTGCTCTCTACACGGACTGTTTACCTGCAGGCAATGTAAGCCTGCTCAGCCTGCCTGGTCAATACGACTCAGTATACAAATGGAAACCAGAGCACTTCAGATACCAAACTATTGTACTGTTGCCCACAGATTCTTCATACATATGCAGATATGTGAGAGATAACTCCTCACGATCCTCCTCGTAGCCTATTATTACAAATTATTCTGTACGGATTTCTAGGGAGGGGACAAAGTATTATTCAGGTTTGGGTTTTTGCGTCACTATTGGACACAGTGTCTTCGTGGTGTCACTTTGTGTCAGGGTTAACACAGCTAATTGCCCACTATCTTGTCTGGCACAGGGCTATTTGTCTCCCTCTGTAACATCTATTAATTATGAATAAAATGAGATCTCATAATGTCATTGCTCATATTTCACCTCTTATTCACACCACTCTCTCCTTTGGGCTGCTGGCACCATTCTGTTACATTGTGTGAAACAAATATGCAGAACTCGCGCCCCTCGATGAAGACAATGCCATGAATATTTGAAACGCAACATTTTTTCCGCACAGGTCTTTGACCAATATGTGCGTCTGATAATTTTGTTTCTCTTGAAGTGGTTTTTGAAAATGGAATTCACAGATACAACTGTGTGCTCCTGTATCTCTTTCCCACTCATTTTGCTCAGAGAAGTGGAGCAAAAAATGGGAGTGCATTGTATTGTGTGTGTGTGTGTGTGTGTGTGTGTGTGTGTGTGTGTGNGGAGTGGGTGTTGTTTAAGAGAGATATGTGAGATAATGCAGTATTCTCTGTTGTGGTACAGGAACATCGAGTTTTTTTAGTGGACGATCTGATTACATTGATTTGAGAATCTCATGCTTCTCAGGTTAAGTTACATTTATATTTTACAGTCTGTGGTCTCAGGTCTCTTTAATAATGTCGCACATGTTGGAAAGGCGGGTGTCTGTGTGTGTGTGTGTGTGTGTGTGTGTGTGTGTGTGATCGTGAGAGACAAAGAGAAACAGGAAGGCGTGGAGGAGAGTGTGTTTGGAGTGAGGTGAGAGTGAAGGAGGAGGGATGTGAATCCATGATTAATGCAGCATTGCCCTTGTATGTTTCAGAGAGAGGGGAGAGAGGACGGAGGTGAGCCTCACAGCATTAGCATTCTGCGTGTGCTCCTGGAGGAGTCTGCTATGCCCCTGTACAGATGCTCCACTGCCTTTTAGATTACTGAATAGACACTTCACAGACACTTCAGTCTGGATGCACACCAACCAGCTGTTTCCCAAAACTGTTTCAGGTCCACCATGTACTTGTGATCCACTTTATGTGTTAGTTGTGTGTTTATCTGATCTCAGCTGTGTGGTCTCTTCATAGCTCTCCTTTTAAAGCTGTCAGTGGTCATTCTGTTTGCCACCTCATTTCTCATTCACGTCCCTTATTTGGGTAATTTAAAGAGACAGGAGAAGTGAAACAGCATTGCTTTCAAGTGGCAAGGTTGTACAAGGGCCTGATTTTGAGCTGATTTCAGAACTCATCACGTATTTAAATCCTTGCTGTGCTGCACTGCCAGAAGCCTTTGGGATGTTATTTGGAGTAGTGACAGCAGGCACTGTAGGGTTACTTGTATGCAGAGCGAGGCGCTCCTACACATAGAAGAGCTGCTGGCCTGACGGTGCAACTTTTGACATTTCTAGTACTGTGCTGCATTATAATTTTAAAATATGAGCCGAACAGAAAACGCCACACAAACTTTTATTCTGTGCATATCTGAGCAGCACCAACTCTGTGTACACATTATAGATGAAGGTGTCCCAATTTATATTATTATGCCCTCATATGTGACACAGATCTGAATGTGAGCAACAAAAACCTGAGAGCAGCATTTTTTAAGTTGAAATTAGGGCAGATTTTGTTATAACCTCAAAATAGAGGCAATGAATCTACTTAAACTATTTAAATTTAGGAGGTAGCCACATTTTAAAACCTTTATTCAACAAATATTCAAAGGTCAATTGTGTAGAGTTTAGGGTAATATATTGGCAGAAATTGAATGTGATACAATAAGTATGTTTTCTTTTGTGTATAATCACCTGAAAATAAGAATCGTTGTTTTTGTTACCTAGGGATGAACAGTGATATTGGACTTTCAATATCAGCCGATATTGGCTTTAAAATGAAATATTGGAATGACCAACATGCTGATAATATCGGCAAATCAGTATCGGCCAATATTGGCTTTAAAATAAAATATTTATGAATAATAAATGAATATTACATACATTGAAAAGCATTGTATTTCATGTCTCCATCTGCTGGTGGTCCATCACGATAAGAGTATGCATGTTTAATATTTTTAATGTTAATTTCACTACAGAAGAGACTTGATGAGCACTAAAATAAGTTGGTCAGGTATCTGCAAAAAAATCTAATATCGTGCACCCCTGGTTCCCTTAGATGGGCCATTTATATCTAAGTAGGGAGCGGGTCCTTGTCTACAGAATTTGCCATATTGCACCACAGTGTTTCTACAGTAGCCTAGAATGGACAAACCAAACGCTTTTGATAGCGCCAGCCGCTTTTTTGCATCAGCGATCGTAGTTAGCAGCCCCTCCGCGATGAAAGTATCAGAATAACACAGATTTTTTCTTTATGTGAAACTGCTTTATTCAGGGTTTTTTCTGGTTTAAATCACCAGGAGTCTCATTTATAAACATTGTGTATGAACAAAACGAAGCCTGAAAGAGGTGTACGTCACTTCCCATGCAAAAGTTGTAATCTATCAAAACAGACTTGAAGGGAGAAACTTTGACCTATGCTTACGAACATTTTGGAGACAGGAAATTGGTGACACAGATGGTGAGGTGGAAGCCTGATTGTAGAAATTGTTAAATATTCTTTGGCGCACGTCATTTTTGGCTTTTGTACATTTTTAGTATGGATCCTACACATTGATGTATGAGTGAGACCTCTGGTCTGTTAGTTAAGAGAGGAAGAAACTTCTGTGGATAAATCGGCTCCTGGTATAAAGCTCCTGAATGTCTGTATCTTAAGTTATCGTTGAAAATAGGTGAGCACACATTAGCAGGTGCTGGGCCAGCTGCCCGTCTCGGACATGCCGAACAGTGTTGGACAAACGCTGATTTGTAACATGAAACTTCTTTTTTCACTGTTTTTACCAGTCACTTGGTCCTTTTGTTTTGGAGAGGAAGAGACATCTACAGATGATTCGTCTCCCAGTAAAAACCTCCTGAACAAAGAATACTGAAGGAATTCTAACTAGGAGAAGTTTCAGCTGGTTGCAATGTCCAATCCTCACCACTAGGTGCCACTAAATCCCCCTAAATCTTACACACTGTCCCTTTAAATCAAATGTGTATTCTTTATTTATTTATGAGATGTATTTTTTACTTTTAGAATCTGCTTTACTGGCATTTCTTATTAACATATGCATGCATAGAAGCATAGTAGTGGTTTGTATTGGATGCTGAGTGTGTTTTCCTGCCTTCCAAGCAAAAACATTTGTCTTATTAATGCATTTATTTATTTTTTTATTTGTCAGGGACAGTGCACATCAATGAACACTTCAGTTTCCACTTCAATGTTTTGTGCCAGAGTTAGCTAATGAGCTGATTTTCATCTGTAGTCCCCGGGCAGGTTATTACAAATGTGGTCTAATGACAAACAATGCATTTAAAGGTTCAGCAAGCACTACAGCACAATACAGTACAAAAGATAGATATCCAAGTGAATCTGGATTTAGTTAAGAAATGTTACCTTAGAAATAACAACTGATTACCTGCTACAGACTATATAAATACATGTGCTGATAAAGGGTTACATCTCAGATCTCAGAAATGAGAGCGGGCTGCTGATCAGCATCACATTCATTAGTTACATTGTTGGAGAATCAAACCCAAAGGATAAAAAAAAGATTTGACAGCTGATTGCATTTAATAGGAATGGATAATGAATCATTATGTACCAAATCAGTACCTCTGAATGACTACGACTTATTTAGTGAATGGCACCAGGAGCTATTCACACCATGACAAATTCTTTGTACCCTTGATGCTCATGGTTTGAAGGAGTGCGGTTTACATTCAATAATAAGACAGCAGCCATAAAGATAGGTGCAGGTATGAAAATTGATTTTATGTCTCATGTTATAGTGGCTCAGTGCCGGATCGCAGACTGTGAGCATCTCCCAGAAGTAACATTTGTGTCAGAGGAAGGGATTGTTTGTGTGCCAGTAGTGGCGGAGCTGTTTAAGCATGCCTTTTTGATCCGTAGAGCTGAGACGATCACAGCTGCCATCGCATCAATCGATTCCCGCGTTTGTCCTCCAGTGCTTGTTGTCCTCCTCCTGTTCTTCCTCCACTGGGCTAAGGAAATGTTTGCACACACAGCTTGTTTGGGTAGTTATTTCTGCTCCCGCCTCAGGTCACATATTGAGCTGAACCTAGCAGTAATAACTTTTTCTGCCGTGTCCTAGACAGGTACTGCTGATGGTCTCTGGCTTACTTTATGTGCTACAGGGTGTGTTTGGCACTCTTAAATAGTTATCATTCATAAATAATAATCAATATAAAGCAGTTATTTCATGTACATTGTGTAGTTTGAATGACTTAGTTAAACACCTGAGATGAATAAACCTTAAATAAAATTATGCATCACATTTTACGAGCTTATGTATCTTACAAACTTCTGATTAATACAAACAGCAGGCTTCACGACAACTCCACTTTACTTGTTGCTCCATTTCTGCAGAGGGTGACGTATAAAAACTACAAATTTCAGCTTGACCCTCACAAATACAATGCACATATTTTTTACCTTACACACATCAATTAAAAGATCACCATTACATACTTTTTTCTGAACATATTGTTTATGACAGTGAAAATTTGAATGATCTTTAAATAAGATTATTACGCCCTGTTCACTGACCTCAATTATCATGTACTGCTTGTAAAGTGATTCAATACAGTTAGTTAGTTGTGCAGGAACGTTGTGTTGAGCCACACGTAAATCAGTTTATGCGTTCAGTTATCAGCCCACGTTCATCTGTTTACATCTTCTACCTTTGACACTATCATCCATATTTATCCAGCATATTTTATATCTGCATAATACTGTGGATGGTTTGTGTCTGTATTGTGGGATTTATAAACATTGTTAGCCAAAACAATGCGTCAGCCTTCTTGAGACATAACCATACGTTAAGCTAGGTAATTTTCATAAGTTACCATAAATTATCATATCTTGATCTGAAGCCTTGCAGCAACATGGTTATTTGAATTCATTTTTTAAAACAACATTTGGATGTTTAGGGAAAAACTAGTGCAGTGTTCATTCAAAACATGCCTGTTCAGAATGGGTGGATTACCTGGCCTGTGGTGTTGCTGCTTGCAGCCTCCTTGAAAATAGCACATGCAAACAACTTTACACTGCACTTCTTTGGGTTCTGAGCAGCACACCTGGGCCCCAAACAGCTATAGATTTACTATGTTGTTTAGATATGGCAAATTTAAAATTCTGTAATTATTCTAACTCATCAATCCCGCAAAAAAAGAATCAAAAGGCCCCAAAGATCTTAAAAAATGTGCAATTTAACAGTACACTACTTACTTACTGTGTACTTCTACTTTCGAGGAAAACATTGTACTACTACATTTACCTGACAGAGACATGTCACTGGTGCCATTGCAGATTCAGATTTTACCCACAAAATATTAGGGCTGGTTGGTTGGTTGATATGCTGTTGTTCAGCTAGATTCTCATTGGTTGGACAATCGCTGCTGTTACTGTGTGTGGCCATGTGTCCCACAAAAGCATTGTTTTTCCCGGCTGTAAACAGCCATTGTTGTTGTCCAGCACTTGTATTTGTCCTCTGTGATGGTTGGTCTTTGTAGTATTTGTCCTGCCCCTTCTCCACTGTGATGGGACGGCTGGTGACAGTCACGAGCGTAGTGTTTTATCCACTTTATCCAGAGTGAAATGGGGAGACAGAGAGAGAGTGGGGACTGACATGCAACAAAGGGCCACGAGCCGGATTCGAACCTGCGGCCTCTGTACATGGGGCGCGGGTGTCCTGACAAATAGACTTACCGCTCAGAATGACCTACCAACACGATGTGCGCATGTGCAGAGCAAAAAAAAAAATTTCCAGAGGACACACCCAAAATTTTAAACTACCCGGGATCTTCGCAGGTAGGAAATATCTATCAGAATGGACTATTACCTCTATAAATGTAATTAAAAATATGGTAGCTCATTCTGTCAGGTAGGAAATATCTATCAGAATGGACTATTACCTCTATAAATGTGGTTTTAAGTAGAGTAGCTCATTCTGTCAGGTAGGACTTCAAGCAAATGTAAGTTTCCTTTCCATTTGCAGGAACAGATTTCAGACATGATGTGCTCATCAGAGACAAATGTCGCACTGAGGTAATAGTCCATTCTGATAGATACTTCCTACCTGACAGAATGAGCTACCATATTTTTAATCACATTTATAGAGGTAATAGTCCATTCTGATAGATATTTCCTACCTGACAAAATGAGCTACTCTACTTATAACCACATTTATAGAGGTAATAATCCATTCTGATAGATATTTCCTACCTGACAGAATGAGCTACTCTACTTATAATTACATTTATAGGCTGTATGTCTGCTTCTTACACATATCTGACTTGAGTAGCTACTAAACAATGTTTTTGCCAGGGTAGGTCATTACGAGTGAGAGGCTTAGTTCATCAGACTAGTCTGACAGGATGAGCTAGCGAGTAGCGCAAACTTTCAGAACACCGGCACTATCCACTACACTACCAATGTCCCAACTCTTATTTTTAATCGGAAAAGTAGATGAATAATTGCAGAAGCCATTTTGTGTCAGATTTATTATTATGGATTTATTTTGCTGAGTCTCCAAAGAGACACTGCAGTTCAAAGCTTGATCACAAAGCTTGTGACAGGTGTAGGATCCTTGCTTGGTGCGGCACGATGGATAACATTAGCTTCTGGGCTAAAAATAATAAGTCTCTCTCTGGCATGCAGTGTTACCGAGATATTTGACACTAGTAGCGTTACATTGTATATGACATCATCAACCCAGAGCTACCTTATATACTGTCCAGTATGTCAGATTTTTCTCATCAGTCCTGTTCAGCGCTTGGTGGTGAGACAGACTTGTGCATGCAGCTCAGCTTGACGCTCCCAGCGATACAGTGCGCAGTTTATTTTCAGATGATATTACAGTTTATTTTTCACTTGAGGCATTCAACTTGCCTGAACACAGTTAATGTCGAGCTCTGTGACAGGAAAAAAATCCTTTGGTGGACATACAATGCTAGCAGGTATGGCAATTTAGTTAATCTGGAGGTACTCCCAAATGGTTAAGCCACAGGTCCAGATTCATCGCTAGTCATTAGTTCAAGGTTCACACAGTTTATACATTCGGCATCACACTTGCATTTGGCCATGTTGTCAAGCTCATTTGCTGTCTCTGTCAAGTAGGTGTTCGTTAGTCACTCACTCTACAGCGCAAAACGGCACCTCAAAATAAAATCTCTGTACTGGAAATTCACTCTACTTAAAAATAAAGTGTATTGTGTATGTGTAGATGTACAGACTTGACATGTTTGTGAGTCACTTGCGGTCCATTCAGCATAAACCCACAACCCACCTTTGGACCGTGACCCACCAATTGGAAATCACTGCTCTAGTGATAACATACAGATTACTCTTCAACCAATCAATTAATTGAAGGGTAATATTAGAATTTAAAACTGCAGACATTAAACAGACATTGAATAAACTTAAGTACACTGTGATGATATCTTTCACTCTAGTACAAAATTCAAATTCAGACTTTTATGGTGCAGTCTTTATAGTTTAATAGTTTTACTTAAAGTAAGTAGTTCTTCTTCACCTGCTAATACCAACACTCCCAGTTAGAGAGAGGGTGAAAAGTAAGGCAAGACAGCGTTTGTCTGAGGGGCCTCGACTTACTAAATCCACCCCTGAAAAAGACACTCAGGTTGTGGCTTCTTGCCATCAGAAACACTGGTGAAATATACTCAGCAGATGTTATAGTCGCTTGCTATGACAACCACTGTGGTAAAAAAGTAGGGCCTGGATTTAAGTAGCGGAGGTATTTTGCTGGCAGTACAAACCCAAGTCACGGCCATTCACGGACAGAAACACTGATGAAATACATTTAGCAAGACGTGCTTGACTCTCCCCAATGCCCTGAATCCCAGCCTCTGCTGCCGCACAGAGTCCAAATTGCACCAAATGCAACACTTTGTGTCCCTGGGTCCCAGCAATACAGCTGCCAAGTGTGAAGAAGATCTGATAAATGGTTCTTGGGATGTATGACAGACAGACACAGATTCCTTGCTTTATAGTTATATAAGGAGTTCATAGACAATCCTGATATGCATACTTTAAATGCTAAAGACACATCATTTACTGTTACTCAGGTTCACTTAACCCAAAGACAATGACCATTCATTTAAGTAGTCACATCATTCTTTGTACAGGAAGGAAAATACACAAGTTTGAAAATGTATCTGTGACGAATTGTTGAAGTGTCTTCAAAAGTAGTTTTCTCTTTCATGAAAAACAAGGCCTTCACTTTCTGTCTGCCTATTCATGCGTTGGACTGCCTGTCTGAGCACAGAGTATTGGCTTCTTTTGCACACTGACCAAGTATTTTGCTTCAGTGCACTGTGGAAATGGATGACAGCATCTATATAAACAACACGGTGGAGTTATGCGTCACAGACTCTAGAAAGTCTTTTCTTTGTTGCACTGCTTTGACCTGCGCTGAAAATCACTCTCTGAATGATCTTTACCAACGAGTCTTTGATAACAATATCCATCACCTTTGATTTCTCTTATTACATTTATAAAATAACAGAAATTTCATTTATTTTGAAAATGCAATGTATTCTGCTTTTATTGTAGCACAGAATATCTCTCAGAAGGAGCTGTTTGGTGTATTATGATTGTGTGTGTGAGCAGGCCTCCTCTTGGCATCCCCTATATATAGAAAGTGTAAGTCGCAGCCTGTCTTAGTGAAAGTAAGGACGTCTTTGAGTGATGTGTTTGTGAAGTTAAAAATACAAGCAAGTAGAAATGCCCCACGGGTCGGCCATTAGTGAATGAGATTCTCCAGGAGCGGGACCTGTTATTGGTTCTTGCCATGACTCTCAGCACTTCCCAGCACCTGGACCCCAAAGTGGAGTTTGTGTTTGAAGCAGGGATTTGATGCTTTTTGTGTTTGATGCAGCTTTAATTGCGTTACCTGCGGTGTAGCAGTCAGGTCCTCCACCTGTCTTTGGTGCATGACATGTTGCTCTTTAGATAACGTCTCCATGTCATTCCCTTCCTTGTGGGCTTATAGTGAGGGGTTTGTTTTCAGCGACTTCCTCACTGTCACCTTCAGACACAGGGCTATTACTCGCTCTGCACACCTGTGCTCCTTTATTTATCAAGATGTATTTTGCTGCACTGACGGGCGAAATACTCTGCAGGGTCTTTTGCTAGAATTAGGAATATTTGTCGTAATTAAGCCTGTGCGAAAGCTGTAATGATGATTTATCTTTAAAAAGGTATGTATATTAGTCAAAAAGGCAATGATCTCAGTCCCACCCAGAGTCATTTTATCTCATCATGCTCAGTAGCAGCTAGAGCCAGATGGGTACTGACATTTTGAGGCTGATACAGATAAGGAAGTTTGGGATTTACAAAAATGTGACAATGATGTATTGGCAGATAATTTTTTTTTAAACACAAACACATAACAGAAATAAAGATTTTTGATAAGGTCCCCCTAACTGATCTTTTTAACTGATTTAACGGACAGGCAAAGAAACATTCAGGTTCCCGCCTTACTTTTTGAATATGGGAAGAAGTTGAAACATCCAAAGGATACAGGCAGACACATCATGAAGGTTTAATCATGTATTGTATGAAACTGCAGCACATTGTCCTCCTTATGCTTGATTAATTCTTGACACATCTGCAAGGGTCTGAAGTGTCTGTACGGCCCTTCGTGGGGGTCATGTATGATGGCCTTTCGTCTGTCTGTGCACATCTGACATTCTCTAACTATGCCGACATGGATGGGGAGAAAAACATGCTGTCGACATGGGTTTTTGATATACTGCCCCCTACAGTTTAGGAGAATATGATTTGATTTTGCCTTGCGCATCCCTGATATGTATAACCATCTGTGGAAAGCATGACTAACGCTTAAGTCCAGTGTTCCCACTCAAAAGCTGAAGTTGTGCTTTTTGCACACTCATAAAAATCTCCACCTGGGTAGAAGGTAGTAGTTTAGTCATTACATGTTTTTACCGTTTGGTGGATCATTTTCTATTTGAGGGATAAATGACCAAAAATTACAAGTTCTGACGTAGAATTTGTGCAGACCAGTTTCACTCAATACAATGTTCTACGAAATATGCAAATTCTGCTGGGTATATTTATTTAAATCTAATTTAATTAAGGATCAACAGGATAAATACATGAATTCATACCCATATAGGGTTCAGTGTTAAAGGTTTTTTTCCCTTGTCTGGTCAGACCCCTAACTGGATAAGCAGTTATTTTCCATAACTGCTTATCCGATTAGGGGTTTCAGGGGGCTGGAGCCTATCCCAGCTGACACTGGGCGAGAGGCAGGGTACACCCTGGACCGGTCACCAGACTGTCACAGGGCTGACACATAGAGACAGACAACTATTCATGCTCACATTTACATCTACGGGCAATTTAGAGTCACCGGTTAATTTAACTTGCACGTCTTTGGATTGTGGGAGGAAGAAAACCTGGAGAAAACCCACGCTGACACTGGGAGGACTTGCAAACTCTGCACAGAAGGGCTCCCCCACCCCACTGTGAGGTAACAATGCTAACCATTGTACCACCATGCCATTATTTATTAGTGGTTATTAAATAACAACAAAGACCATAGTTAATCGTCATATTTCGTACAAGCATTGGCAAGGAATCAGAACAGGGGTTGTTGGCAGCCCACTTATCACTCATGCAAGCAAGATGCTGTTCTCTTATTTATGGCACCCCAGCAATATTTCTGGAAACTTGACATGCCTTTGAAAAATGGCACCGTCATATCCATTTCCGGCAGCAGCCTACTAGAGTTGCTCTTTGTTGTCTTATTATACTTCAATATCATTATCGCTTGTCAGTGTATTGCAATGTCATTTTTATCAATCGTGTGTAATACTACTTCTTATTGTGATATCATATTCAATATAATATTGATTATCAGGCACAGTCTGTTTTTTTTCCACCATTTTAGTTTATCTTTAGTAACTCTTGTACTTATTGTACTCCTATTGTTACTCTATTAGGCACTTGTTTTGCTTTTGCTCCTTGAGAACACTTCTATCTTGTATATTTATATATTTTGCCGGATATTTAATACTTTATTGTTCTAAAACTGGGCTCAGTGAGCGACCCTGACTGGGGGAACACCCTGGATGTCTGGTTGTTACTGGTTGTGAACGTTGAATTGTGGTTACTGTACTTAGTGTTACTGTAATTTGAAGCATTCTCTGGCACAAGAATTTCCTTCGGGATAAATAACGTTCTGTTGAATTGAATTGAATTGAATTTTATCCGTCTTTTCTCTCAAACTTTGCAGTACGTGGTTGGAGTTTCCCCCACATTTTCCATCGCCACCCAACTAAACTCCTGTTTCCAGGACAGTTGAAATCCTTTCTTGCCAACAGCTCATAAACTTTGTCTTAATCTGCCGCAATTTTCTCACGAGTGCGCAAACAACATTGTGCATTTACTTAACAGAGATGAAAAGGAAGTGAGATAACCCTACTCATGTGCTACTTCCATCATCAGCTCCAGAAAACAACGTTGTGTTAAATTATTTCTTACCACTTGACAGATCAGGGAAGTGGGTTGCTAGATATACTAGCCCAATTTAGCATTGCACTTGCCCCAGGAATTTGAGCAATCCTTAGTGTTTAGCCCTGCCTGTGTACATACCGGGGTTTGGTTCAAAAGCAATGTCATCTGTAGACCTCTATTGTTGCATATCCTGTACGTTAATTCATCATGGCAAATTTCAGAAGCCTTATGTACTCAGACGGGGTATTATAAACAATGTATTTTCAAAATTGTGGTGTCAGAATTCACAGTTGATGTTGCCTTTGCCAAACTCATGCTTGGGTTATCATTCTTTGTTCCTGCATCTTAGACTCTAAATGATTTTCTCTCCTGTCAGAGTGTAAAATGATTGTATGTTGCAGTGATTCATTATCACTGTGTGCAAGGACAGAGCACATAAAATGATGCTGAGTGCTCCATCCATCTTAACATGTGCAAATGTAGATATAAATACACCGTAGCTGTGTTTAAGTTGTCCGCTGAGCTGTTTATGCTGAGCTCCATAATGTACTTTTTCTTCTGTTGGCAATTGGTGTCCCCACTTCAGGGTGTTACACTGCACTTCCTGCTTATCTGATTAACCCCAGCTGCTTCTGCATCTCTGTGAACGCTGTCTGAACCCTGCTCACCTAATCAGGGCTATGGGTGTACTTAATGATATCTGTATTTCTTTGGGCTCAGCGCTATAAAACTGCCATCTATAGTAATGTAAATACATTACAGCCCCCAATCTTCCCAATGAGATTTCATTTCTCCAGGATGCACAGTGTGTTAGTCCTGAAGGACCCAGATCTACTCCGAGGCAGCCTCTCCATGCTTTATTTTTCATGGGGCAAACAGTGCATTATGGTCCTCCTACTGTGCCCCAGGTTTGAGGCTGTTGTCACCATTAATTCTCGGCTCAGCGTAGTGTCGCTGCGACCCATTACAAACACACACCTCCATCTTGGCTCTGTGGTGATGCATTGCTTCACACTTCTCATTAATAATCCCAGCTGCATATAGCTTGTTGGGGGAAGAGATGCTGAAAGTGGGCCACAACAGGCGACGCAGCCTACAGTAGCTGGTCCACATAGGCACAGGGAAGCAAAAGCAATTGATGGCACGACATTGAAGGGAGAGTTAGACCACCTGCACAGGCTAATCATCATGATAATCCAATAGTTGAGCTAAAACAACATCCATCTTACAGAAGCCTGTTCTCCTGATGCTGCTAAAATGGTTTGCTACTTAATGGCTGTGTGTTGTGTGTAAAAAGGTTCTGAGGTATGGCTCTACATTAACCTTTTAGGAGATAACACTGGTGTGAAAGAGGTTTACAGTCTGCAGTGTAAGTAAAAATAACATCCAGGTGTCCCTCCACCTGGACTTTTTAGGAATGAGTTTAACAAAAGGTGTGTGCTTTTGTATCTGCAGGGTTTTAGGCCGCAACTTTGTTGTTGCATTTTGCGACCATGGAGCACCAGTGTGACTTGCAAATATTACTAATATATCTATTAGAGAGCTGTTAGTTTGTTTTCAGCTCACAGTGAGTAAGTCCTCACATTTAACGGTGCTGCAGTAACAGTTCAACTTTCTGCTAACTGCTAACAGCTACTATTGACCGAAAGCTTCTAGTTCACAGCAAAAACATCAACACTTCCAGCCTGAGACGAAACTGGTGCTTCAGAATAAAAGCACCAGTGGTTCATTTTTGATTTTGGGGCAGCTGTAGTTCAGGAGATAGAGCGATCGTCCACTAATTAGAAGATCAGCAGTTTGATCCCCAGCTCTTCCACTCCTCATGTCGAAGTATCTTTGGGCAAGATACTGAACCTCGAATTGTTCCAAATGGCTGTTCCATCGTTGTGCATTTAAACTGAGTAGCAGGCAGCGCTATGTATGGATGCCTCAGTTATTTATTTCATTATAACAACACCTAATTTAAAGGCTTCTATTATAACAGTACTTTATTCAATTTATTATGACAGAGCTTTATTTAACTTCATTATATAACAGAAGCTACTTCATTTAAAATTGTTCTGACTTAGTAGTTTATTATTTTAGTTGTCTACGATAGTTTAAAATATTGAGATATATATGGTGTATTGCGGTATTATTTACAGGCCCAGTCCAAGTGTTGAGTGCTGTTCTTTTTCAGGGTTCATATCCTGGTTGCTTCCCCAAGTTTGGGGTTTTCTCGAACTGTAAAAAAGAAACCTACATCAGAGTAGATCTATCTTAGTGTCGACTTAGTCTAATTTCAAATTGTGAGCAAAAGCCAGAGAATGAAACCTTGAAATTACTCTCATGCACATTGTAAGTAATACAATTGGCAACACAAGTGAGACAATTAAATATGTACCACAGAAAAATGTGTTATTAACCATTCAGCCAAATTTGAATCATTAGAAATTAAAAGAAAAAAAGTATTTAAAATTAGGCCTCAAAATGATGAAAAAATAAGCAGTATTCAGTTTATGGCAGCAGCAGCTCAAGCAGTTAATGCAGGTTGGGAAAAATTTAATGGGGAGGGTCAGAAAGTGACAAAGCAGGATTCTCAGTAAGTTATTAGTTACAGAAACATTGTCCAGAGTCCCCTCTCTCTGTCTGTCTCTCTCAAACACACACACACACACACACACACACACACACACACACACACACACACACACAGCGGTCCTTGTCTCTCCTGACAAGTGTGCTACTATAACTCATAAAGCTTTCAGTGTGCAGGTCAGGTCAGGTTCAGGTGGTTGATTCATGCAGTTGTAGAGTGTGGTCAGTACTCCAACTTGTGAATGAGCGGGAGAACTGCTGATGCTCTGTGCTTTAGTTTTTATATAGTGTTAGAGGAGGGGTCATAATGAGGATGGCTTCAGTGTGTCATCGAGCCATTGTTCAGGACTGTCCAAAAAATCCTTAACAAGAAAATGCTGAAAAACATTCAACAGCCCAAATCCACAGTTCAGTACCATATGGTTCACAATCTGTTCACATGTGTTCAGCTATGATATCATAACCATTATAATGTGTTTAGTAGGGCTGCCCTCGACTAAGAATTATTATTATTATTATTATCATTATTATCATGTTATTTCAGAGTGATTGACCCATAGCAATCTACACGACTATAGCAATACAATAATCATTTAAAACAGTCAATAAGAGTTGTGTCTGACACACACTAGAGGGTAACGGACCATTTATTGCATTTATTTGGCAGAAAACACCTACAAGGAAACATTTATGCCTTGACATTTGGTGGCATTTCCCTTTAAAATCTTCAACTGGCCTCTCACACAGGAGCAGCTCTCTGTGACCTCATCAGCGGCCAGCGCTGCCGCTCTTAACATTTACATTGTGTTAGAAATGGGAAAAGCGATGATGTGTTCATGAATCATTCACTGAGCGATCACACAGCTTTGAAATGTTCCTGTTGATGATATTGCAGGTTTCTGTAACATGTCGTGAATGTGTTTTAACAAGCCGTCGAAACGTCTCTGGTGTTATTCAAGGGGAAGTATAATGCTTTACCAAAAAGTCCTCTCTGGTCAGTTGCTGAAAGGAACATTTTTACTGCATATCATTAAATGTTTTATTTAATGTGTGCTGCAGTGTGAAAAACAGAGTGGTTGTATACAGAATTTTGATTATTTCTCCTTGAGTGTTGTGTGTGTGAGCTCTGCTTCAGTGTTTGTTAGCAGCACAGGCTCGATCACAGGTCATGTCATCATGTCTGCTGGCTGCTAAGTTCTGCTATTTTTAGACTGCTGCATCTACTAAACTCTGTGCAGCTATTAGCATTGTGTTGTGATTAACTTCATGTAGCAGCTGAGCTGATTTTTCTTTTGATTGTACTGGAAACATTTACAACTATGCTTTAAGCTGTTGATATAATTAATGATATTTTTCATATTATTAGATCTAAACAGCTGAGCTGGGTCATTGCCAATATTGTGCACAGTCTGTAGTGTTTTAAAACATACATCCAGTTCAGGCGTACAGCTGGAGTAATGCTGCATTACTCACACACGACATATTCTACTCACGGCAGCATCCAGTGCAGTCAGAAAGCATTAGGACAGTGATGTGTTTTATCTATAATCTGCCATTCTAACTAAAAGGCCAAATCAAATCCTGCAGTTAGAAATCTTGTCTGCAGCAAAATATTCAGCCCAAACCGCAATTTTGTCCTTGGCACTGATTTTCAATACTGTTTAAATTTGCAGTGAATAAATTCTGCACCCCACACACGCCATAATCGGTTACACTCACACATACCAGTGATGAAATGAGATTTTGAAGATATAAGAATTTTGTGGTGGACAAATGAGGTCTGTGATCAGTTTTGTCTGCACATTTTTCGGCTTTTTGGCCACGCTCAGAGAAGAAACAGTCTCAGATGGTGAAGATAACAAAAAGCTCACAGAATGAGCTTCAGAGTGTGTGCTGCTGTTTTTAGGGAGCAAAATAAAGCATTAAACTTTCCTTCACATCCCAGTTGTTCTGGATGGTGATTTGTGTTCCATTTTCTTTTCCCATTATCTTTATCTGTGCCTGGATCACTGGGGAAGGCTTACCTGTTTCACCTTGTTCTGAATCTGCTGTTCAAACACAGTGCTGTCAGTAATTCTAAATGAAGCTGAGACTTTTCTTCGTGCTAATCACGAGCGTGTGTCACTTGCCAACAGGGTGACTGGGAACCTCCGTGGCATGACTATTTGGCACGCCACAGCCCCCAGAATTAACAGTGTGCTGAGTGGCACTGCCAGGATTCCTTGGTGGCTTCCTCACACTGTCACTTGGTGGGATTGACAGAGGCTTCCTCATTATATCAAATTACTGGGACACAGATAGCTCTTTGACTCTCAAGTATATCAACTGATACCCAACAGATTATAATCATAGTAGGTATCAAATAGAATAATTTTATTAGACTGTCAGATAGGTACTTGACCAACAACACACATTTAACATCATTGCCACGCTGTTAAGTTGTCCATTCTAAAAGCATTTGCACATCAAGTTCATATTTTATATCAGTTTTTTAATCCATCATTTGATTGAAATTGTCACGCACAGAAACCCTGAACACAGTCTGATGCGTTTTAATGTTCTATTTGTTGTGAATGATTTGCAATACAAGGCAAAATTCAAGACATATTTAGGCCCTGATCACACAGAAAGCGTTTTAGTAGCTGGAGATGCTTTTTGTAATTGTTTTTAATGAGAATGAAGCTTTTTGCTCAGTTTTTGCATTGCGACCAGCCTCGTGTTTCTGGCGTTTTTGCCGAAGCGCTCTGAACTCCTCCAGTTGTAAAAACTTCAACTTAAAGTGGAATAACACCCCATGTCTCTCTTTTTTTGTCATCTTTTTTCCCATTGTCCAATGGGATGATTTGAGAGGCAGGCCTTCTGTGGTAGTCACAACAACAAAGTTTACAGATGGTAAACAATGGAGGAGAAACTGGTGGTAGCGGTTGCAGGATACCCAGAGCTATATGGCCCGACAGTAGACAGCAGGTTGTCAAACGGCCCCCGAGTCATCCTAAAATATGCCTGGAAACGGCCATCATCGAGGTGAAGCTCCTGGACCAATTGGTGGTACTCCCCATGTCCATAGGGCAGTTGATTGATTACAGGGAAAGGTTAGTGTAAGGACGTGAAAGGGTACAATAAATAAAAAGGCACAGCAAGTGTTTGTTTTTTTTTACTAGTGGCATTCAGTTAAACAAAAAAGGTGTGCCTTGTGTTTTGCAACCTGCAAAACACTGTCTGTGTGATCGGGGGCCTTTCTCTCTTGCTTCACTCAGAGTGAGTGAGTGAGGCTTTCGCCACTTTCTGCCTGCTTCTTGCACTTGGCACCACACTATAGCTACCTGAGTTATGAAATGACACTGTGCAGCTGTTAAATGGCATCATCATTGCTGTTGCGCATTTGTGGAAAGGCTATCATTACCCTCTCTTTGTCTTGGAAGATTTTTGGAAGGACATTGCTTCCATATATTTTTCTTGCTTGCCTCCTGTCCACTTCGCCCTGTTCCTCTGTCTTGTAGCAGATGTATGTGTCCCGCAGATTACGGCACATTTTCTTCACTGTTTCTTGGTCAAGCAACTCTCTAAAGGCTTTTGAAAAAAACACAACATGCAGTTTATAGTAACAGTGGCAGATTTACATCTCAAAATTCATAGTAATTTTTGAAACAATGGTTCCTCAGTTTTAAACATAGGTAGACAAAAGCCAGCTTCATATTTCACTGGCTAATTTCTTTAGTGTTTTCAGCAGACTTGTTTTAAAACAAGAATCTTGTTAATATTGTTCAGAGTATGCACTTGTTGGCTACAAATTATGGTAAAAGACTGAGGCTAAGGCTGCACGTCCAAACCTCACCAGCAGTGATCCATGTAGAAGATGTGGAAATAAAGAAACTGCTTGTACTTGTATTTCAGTGTAGTAATAATTAGTCCTGAGAGTATAAGGAAAAATGTAATGCTATCAAAGTAAGGTGACAGAGTTGCTGGAGTTTGAAGCCTAAATTCCACAAAGAGCAGGCCAGAGCTGCTAAACTTTAATATTATCTATAAGAAATTAGCTAGTTAGGCCGACAACATTGCAAATTAAATGGTTTACATTACCAAAGGTCTGTGACAAAATCACCTGATGACATCGACTCCCGTGTGTGCACAGCAAAAGAGGAGAGTGAGAGATGCTGTGCTGCTGCCGGAAGAGCCTCTGAATGAGTTCCCTCTGAGTGGTAAGTCGCTAAAAGAGTCTGAGAAGTCCGGGGCTGTTCATAAAACATTCAGGACGCCACAGTTTATTCCACACTACTGAAGCTGCTCCTCTTGTTGGAACCGCCGCGGATTTGGTTATAATTTCGCTTTCAGCCATGCTTGTTGTTGCCGTGGGTAACAGTATGACATCTTATGTCAACAAGTTGAAGTATCACAATATAGATTTTTTTTAGACCAGCCACATGTGCTCCTCTTCAACATGTGGAGAAGTTTAACAGACCTGCTGTACATAGTTATGGTTGCAAAGCAGTGATTGGACAAATGCTGTTTGGTGGACAGGTTTAATGAATGAGTACTATTTAGTCAAAACACCAATTTCAGTTTGTGTTAATAGAGAGGAAAGACAGAAATTTCATTCTTTCCAGCTGATCACGGTAGTTTTCAGAGAATGTTCTACAATGCCTGTTTTTTCTTCATGGTCTTTTGGATTGAGTGTCACAGATTGAGAGGATCTCGACTCTCTTATGAGGAACTTGCAGTGAGACACTAAAGCCTCCTGAAAACAGGGAGTGACGAATTTGTGAGGTTTTTTTGCAGAGGAGATTTAAAGAGTGTGGATTTAAACTTAGGGCTTCCAGAGATGGAAATATCCTTTCACCCTCCTTTTGCCTCTAGCTTTTAAATAGTAAACTCTGTGAGGATACGCCATCAGTTGTCTATAAAGATTAACTTCTGAAGTACAGACATCTGGGGAGACTTCCTCAGCAATTCTGATGAGAGCTGTTTGCTTTTGACTCTGCACGCACACAGCAAATGCTTAACGGTCTTAAACTGGAGAGTTTCTGAAGTGCCACCACTTATAGCTGATAGCGAGATCATCACCTATTGTAAGTGTGAAAGTCCAGACATGTCGCTCCATCTGTTGGGAGGAAACGGTGATTATTAGCTTGTGTTGGGGTTCTTATCGCCGCTTTAGCTGGCCAATAAGCCATGTGTTCCGCGATGAACCGTAAAGCTGGAAGGATTTATGTGCCTGTATGAGGTGAGAAGGGGTCAGGGTATTGTATGTGCCTTTCTAAAACAGCAGTGATATCATCATCCCAAAACAACAGATCACTGACCACTTGAAATCCATTTTTGTCGGACCGAACCCTGTCGCTCTAGAAATAACAGTGGCCCTGTTTGTTTGATAGTGATAATAGCAGCAGTAAGAATCAGATAACAAGCAAGGGCGCCGATACAGTCTCCTCGTTCCCGTCTTTCTGATCCCCAGAGTGTAACTGACATCTGTGGCCCAAGCTCAGTGTCTTAGTTTAGAAGATCTTGTTTCCCCGAGTGCAGGCTGTGCTGGTGTTTCATCTTTCCTCCTCCCTCTGCACAGCTCTGAACCGGACAACCTTTAAGAGTATTGGTGGTAGGGGAGAGACAGGGCTGGACTGGGACAAAAAAATTGACCCTGGGGCGTAGGTTTTGTTTCAAGACTTTGGGGTAAACATAATAAGTGAGGGATTTAGGGGTTCTCCCCCAAGAAACTCTGAGCCTCAAACACCTTATTTCCTGCATTCTGGTGAATTTTTATGCTCCAATTTATGGTGGAAATATCATTATCAGTTTTTTTTTCTCCTCCGTTTTATGGCAGATTGCAACCATTGCTTTTGAGGTAGTGCTCCATGCCTTCATTAAAGGGCGGTAAAAATGGTGGTGGCAAAATGCAAAGGGGTAGGAGTTTTAAGATGTGATGGGGCCAGCTCAATGTCACTTAAGGACAAAAAACAATGAGCCGATCTACCTGTTTTATGGGCCAGTCAGACAAACAACAACAACAAAAAAAGACAGTTGTGTCGGCCCCCCAGGAAAGTGCACAGCCTGCCAGACGGGCAGTCCACCCCTGTGGAGAGGTAGTCAGATTTGATCTCTGCCTTTATGTTAAGTGGGTAAAGCTGTGTGAAGTTGTAACAGTAGCCTTGTATTTCATTGTTCACCTTATTATTGTCTGTGCCCTAGAGAATCAAAATATTCACTCTTATGCCCGGTTCAGACCAAAGATTGTGACGAAACGAGTTGAAACAGGCAACTACTTGCAAAGTGCTGTTCTGCAGCGTTATAAAAACCTGCCAGTTCACGCCAATGCAACTAGATGAGACGGTGTATCATCTCTATGCAACAACACGGATTTCCAGCTTTTAAGGCAGTTTGACCAGCTGAGTTGCAGGTGACACCATCAGCCGCCTTGAGTCGAGCTAAGACTGGCCAGTTTGCACCGCTGCAACTTTTCTCTGCAACGTTCTAAACGGTTTCGTCTCATTGCAGATCTTTGGTCTGAACTGGGTTTTAGTAAGCACAAAAGAATCCACAGTAATTACTCTTACAAAATGTATAGCATAGGACACAAACAAACGATGCCGTTGTTGTTTTATTACACCTTTAATTTTACCAGAAAAAATCTCTACAGCATGAGAGATGGGAGACATCTCTTAATGATGAAGAGATTCCATCTATCCAGCCAGACAGCCTTTAGAGATTACGGATTACTGATTGAGGTCACAGACTTATGATACAACTTCTGCCACCACTGTTATTAATTATAATAATCATTACTGCCATTAACAACATCATCAACATGACCACCAAGGCTTTTTAAATGTCCAACAGGTTGCAAAGTGCCTGCTTGTAAGATAAAAGTTCAAATCGGGGCGTCGGTAGCATAGTGGATAGTGCCGGCGTCCCATGTACAGAGGCATCGCCTCGCTGCAGCGGCCGCGGGTTCGAATCCGGCTCGTGGCCCTTTGCTGCATGTCAGTCCCCACTCTCTCTCTGTCGCCCCATTTCACTCTCTGTCCTGTCAATAAAGGCAAAAAGCCAATAAAAATAATCTTAAAAAAAAAGAAAAAAGATAAAAGTTCAAATCAAGTGCTAGTATATTAACACAGTCTTTATATTATTAGCTTTTACTGTGAGCTGATGAAGCCCAAAAGACACCATATATCAAGCATCTGAAGCAACAATTTAGCAAAAAAACTTTTAATTTTAATTAAATGCGTTGACTCATTTAATTGTCTACAAAAACATTCCCTGTGACCCCCCCACCTCCAGAGGAAGACCCCACTCCAAAAATAATTTTCCTCTCACGCTCCATATCCTCTCCATCGACTTCCTTCTTGTCACATTTTATGTGTATTTCCCCCCCCAAATAAGTTCACTACTAAAGAATCATTTCGCTGCTGGGAAGATGGCCTTTTGATAAAACCAGGATGTCTGTGCAGTAGAAAGATGCAGATATTTTTTAAATTGTTGCCACAGAACCAGAGAAAACAGAGAAAAGGGTGATTTTGCTCAAGAGGGACAAAACCAACAACTACCAGAATCCACTGTGCAGCACCAAAACGATTAATGCTCCCGTTGGTGGGTGAAGTAATGTGAACATGTCCATTTGAAACAATGGCTGCCAGCTGGCAAGAAATGATCTCAGTGTCATATGACAGTTAAACACTAAGCTAAAACATGTTTCTGAAAACATCTGAGCCTCTCAGTTTTTGTTTGACAGTATGGTGCCCACTTCCTGTTCACAAGCTTTCACTATTACAGCTAAACACGGCAATAAAATATGTTTCTAAAAACACTGTGGATGAGAAAGAGGCAGTGCAGTAGCATAAACTTGATATATATTCGATCAGCACTGCCTAGTTTTACCGTTCGGTGGGATTTCGGTCCGAGTTTGAGTGAGGGGCGTCTGTCTCTTGATCTGCTTCTATACTCTTTGTGTCCACGGTGGCGACATAGGTGGCGGGCAATACAGAATTGTGGAAGTTCAGCCTGTAGTTCAAGCAACAGCCTCAGAGGAGGGATATTTTGGCACTGACTAGATGGAAGGAAGTTTACTACAGTTCATTTAAACATGCTTCCCACTTTCATTGAATACAAAGCTGGTTGAAAATTGGCAAGGTATCCCTTATAAAAGGTTCAGTTTTTATATTGAAATTGGGACAAAACAGTTTTTTTTTTTCTAAGATTCCAGAGATAAACATTTCCTTGCAAAATTTCTGGAAATGTTCCCATTCCTTTACAGCCTTAGTCAGCGCTGCTGGATACATTTTCCCATGCACTATGACCTCACTTACAGGGAATCATTATATCATAAAAATAATGCTCTATAACAATTGTCTTTGACTGGCCTGGTACAATGAGGGAAGAGCTGTGAAGGCCACAGCTTTTACCTTGATCTGACCCCAGAGTGAAATAAATGAATGAATAAATCTCAGAATCAATTTTCCTCAGAAGTGTGTGTCACACAGTTCATCACACTCTGTCTCTGACCTCAGAAACTGAAGTGAGGTACTGCACTTACAAATGTGACGAGTGTGTAAGACCTTTCTTTTTACATCTCCTCTTCTTGAACCTGTATTACACTGTGTGATCAGTCTTGTGTCTGTGTATACTGTGAGTACTGTGCATTCATAAAGGTTTTTACAGACTCATTCATTACATTTTAAAGCATCAGTATATGGCTGCACAGAGAGAGATTATACTGAGGACAAAGGTGAACGAGGTAATGACTTTATAGGTTAGCAGGTGGCAGGAGTGCTCTTACATTTTGCTGCCCTGAGACAAAAAAGAGGGTAACATTGTCGTACCTTTAATTTCACGGCCATTCAGGCTGATTGCTTTGTGTAGAGTCTGGCAGTGATTTTATCAGAGATGTGGAAGTCATCCTCTCTGAGCCTGTAGCCTATTTTGCAGAATAAAAACCTGATCCCACTTTTTCTTTTTTTTCCTGGTGCAGTTGCGTTGTCTGCATTTTGCCAGCTTTAGGTCACCTCAAACTTGAGTCAGGTCGATTCCCCTTTTATCCAGGCTGTTGTAATGATACCAGAGCTCTCAACCATCTTTTGATGAACGTGCAGTTTGTCTGAGTGGTAACTGATGTGACTCTGGAGACATGGTACTGACAAATAACAGAGATCAATAGACGAGACTGAATAGCTAAGCGCCTCTGTAAGTGGATCACAGCACATCTGGGTTGAAAAAACATGGTAACGATATGGCAGCAGAGTGATAATGACATACATGCAGAGGTACATAGTGCTGCAGTTATAGCTGTTGCTGTTTAATTAGCTGGAATTCATCTTTACCACGTTATTAGGTTGTGAAGGTCTTTAGGGGGAAACTGCATCTATATCGGGCATGTAGAATGTAACCACCCAGAAAGGGATGATAGTACAACCTGCAACCTCTAAAGCGTCTCTGGTAAATCCTGCAGAGACCTCATGTCAGGCCGTATCTTTGACAGCTAGAGCAGCAGATCTCTTGGCATTTCCCTCACACTTTCACATTTTCCTTATGTACTGAATCTGTAAAAAAAAAAAAAAAAAACTGGGCTAGTCTCCCGGCACACGGCGCTCCAGAAATACCTGCAGGTGATAACTAGCTGAGGTTTTGTAGCAGGTGTCCTGTCACCTTCGCCATTATGTATGCATCATACCTGTGGGTGGAGGTGGTAATTAACTGTTGCTTTGTCATTTTTAGAACGTTGCCATGACAGCTCTCTCTGCGCTCTCTCTTTCTTCTCACCTTTATTTTCTCAATAACTGTCACCTACTTCCAGTGTCTCCGTCTGTTCCGTTTCCCCTCGTGTGTCATTATTTTTTCCCCCTTTCCATTGTCTTTATTCAATATATTTAGCATGCAGTGTTTCCATAACAAATCGTTGCAAGGCAGTCCACGTAGAATCCTCTAACCTTACATACCTGGTGTGTGTGTGTGTGTGTGTGTGTGTGTGTGTGTGTGTGTGTGTGTGTGTGTGTGTGTGTTCGTGTTCACAAGTTTGGGGTGGCCCTGACGAGCTGACAGACCATCCATCATGGTCACATCAGGTCACAGACTCTGCCCACTGGGCTGTGGCCTGCAGGTAGCGGCAGCTGCAGCACAGTGTCTCAGCTGTCATCCGTCTACAAAATGTCAGTGTGACGAGCGCTGCTGTCCACTTCAGTTGGCCGCAGTTCACAGGACATCACTGCAAATAAAACAGCTGGTCTTTTTTGTGCTCTATGCCCGCTAATAAAAGCACATTTTGTAGCCTGATTGATGCTGATATCCACGTCTGTGGCTGATGATTTACAGTCCTGTCAGTTAGCTTGTGCCACAATGTGTGTATTCACCACTTTCTGAGTTTCTGTCAGTGATTTTAAGTTTCAAACCAGTTGTTGTGCTAAAGTTTTCGTTCTTTCTGAATAATAATGATAATTTTATAGTCCTGTCTTTCATATAGCTGAAACGATGAGTAAATTAATCTATTAGCTTACTGACAGAAAATTCATCAGCAGCTAGTTTGATAATGGACTAATCTTACGGGGCTGTGCACATTGCGCGTATTTAACTGCCTGGAAAACAAAAGGTCGGGGACTGGGTGCTACTTTTGTGCCTTTTTTGAGCCAGCTTTTTAAGAGTATGGTGGCAGGTTGCATCTTAGGTTGCTAAGCAACCTTAACAAGCACCGTATAATAACCTATTTACCTGAAATCCTGAGCGCAGAGCTGATCTTCTGCCTTGCACTGTTTATAAGTGTGTGGGCCTATCGTCCGGGGACAAATGTAAAGCTCTGGGTAGCCCTGCACCAAAATGATATTTACGGAAGTAGGAAAACATATCTGTCGGCTGTGATTGGTTGGTCCTCGTCACATGACATGTGGTGCCCGCTGCTGTGTTCCAAAAGTTGAACTCTGTTTATCTTGGGGCCCAGCTGTCATGCTCAAAATCAATTTGAGGGCACAAGAAACGCAGCATGTGTACGACCCCTTATGCTGTCTAAAACATCATCAACCTTTTCCATACACATCTGTTGGATTGACTTGGTTTGACTCATTTTAACCTAGTTTGACCTGATTTGACTCAGTGCATCAGCCCAGCGCGGTAGGGATTTTGATCTCCACACGAAAAAGCTGTCTGCTTGAAGGTGTGTTTTTAACTGATTGTCTTGAGTCGATGATGTTTGAACGCAGCACCCGGTTACTATTGCACTGTGCAATGGCTGTTGGTAGCTGGCCACTTATCATCATAAACATAGAAATAGAATGACAGTAGAAAGGTCATTGAGCTGTTTGCCGTGGTCATTTGATTAGTACAAAAGAAAATCCCAATTGTTGTCAGTTGTCATGGTGACAGCACATCAGTGGGGCTGTAAAGTGTGGCACACTCACTTGTTTGAGAACGCCATTTTAGCCTATTCTTACAACTATTTTAAGCTTATTAAACAAAAAAAATACAATGTACACCAGTCCTACTTTCTCCGTTTCACCCAACTATGACTTAATGTTATGAGAGTAGCGCTAGTCATTTGGAAAACAGTGTGTGGTAAACCAAGCAGGGAAGAGGGAACGATCACAGCAGAGCAGGTTGTAAGTTTAGTGGTCAAGATATCAAGAGTGAATGTACAGTAAAGTTTAAAGTTTGTGTGCTAATAAATGTCTGCAGCTCCTTAAGACCTGCAGACATTTCCAATGTGTGGTTTATCGACTGCTGAGTGGAGCGACGGGGGTTTGAGAAAACAAAGCCTCCCCCGTGCTTTCTGACCACAGTTTGGAGACTGAAGCAGGAAAAGTTAACACTAACATCGGCTTAATTGTCTTGTTAACTCATCATAAAACACAGTTAATTCAAACTCGACAGAAACAAAATAAAACTCACCAGAACTGAGAACAGAACTGCTATGCTGATTTGAATGGGAGCGTCAGTGTTTGTGTCATTTTGACCATACATTTCCAGGTTGATAGAATTTTACTGGGCATCTACTGCTTATTGCCTAAAAAAACAGAGATGGTAAAAGTGAAGACATGTCCTTGAATTGTCACTAAATGATGACAGAGCCCATCTGACGTCACAGAAATTTGTTTGGACGCAGTCGGGCGTGGTTTAAACTGACTCCAGTGATGGTCCGTCTCTCCACAGATGGTTTGATTTAGTGCACCCAAAAGTGCCAATGGAAAAGTCGTAGTCTGGTTCCAGCTGCTCCGGTGTAAATATTTCCTGCTCTCCTCTGTTTTATATTATTTTTAAACTGAGTATCTTTGAGTTTTGGACTGTTGGTCAGACCCAAAAATAGAGATTTAAAGATGTGACCTTGGGCTCTGGGAAGCTATGATGGACATTTGCATTTTTTTCTTACCTTTTTTAGACTAAACTACACTATTTATTCATAAATTGATAAAATAATCAGCTTATTCAATGACAAAAAAAAACATTTTATGCAGCACAAATATTCAAATCAATACTCTCACTTATCCTGTTTGTTTATGTGGTAAACACTATAAAAGTTACCACTGTAGAATAAACATGAAAGACTAGTTGCCTTATTTTGAATACTGTTTTTTCCTTGTAGAGACTGTATGAAAGATAATAATTCAACTCATATTTGAGACCATAGTTTGTGCTTTTGTTGTATCGCACTATAATGTGCACTTAATATTATAAGCTCCTGTAGGTTAAAGGGAAATTTTGGTTTATTTCAACCTGTCTCCTATCATCCTAAATTTGTTTCAAGTGACTAGTGACTTAAAAATAATAGTTAGCATGTTAGCTGTTAGCCTAGATACAGCCGGGGCACATAGTAGCGTCAGACGTTAGCCTAGATACAGCCGGGGCACATAGTAGCGTCAGACCTGTTAAAACATAAGTGAACAGGCATACTTCAAGTGCAAAGTTAGTCCACTAAACAAGCTTTTTTTCCACAAAGACCGCCTCATATTGTTAGGATAAATGTCAGAGAACATATAGAAAACGACATGTAAACGTGTTGTCTTACCCACTGGTGTGCTGCCATGTTTGTTTACCATCTAGCTCTGCTTTCCAAAGCGCGGCCGAAATATATCTCGCGAGCTCTAGATAAAGCCCAGCTGGATACTACTCCAGGTGGAGGTGTCTCGTCCTCGGTCACATCCAGACCTTGAAAATAAGGCTGCAACCGGTCCCATTCCTTGCAACAGAGGCATTCCTCTTCTGTGGGCACTGGGGCACAGCATTCACAGGTACACCACCAATCTCCAGAGCTACGCAGCCTTGCAGCAGCCATTCCTCCTCTCTCGTCCTCTACCTGTTGCGCCTCTCTCTCTCTCCTCCTCCGTTCTTCAATTTCACGAAGCTCTTCGTCAGTGTATTCTGGCTCAAATAAATAAGGGCGGCCATCAAACTCTGCAAAATCAAATTCCTCCTCCACAAAGTCGAAGTCTGGCAAAAAGTCAGCCATTATTCTATAAATCTTTCATAAAATAAATGAATGAACTTTTCAGGCTACTGTCCGGTTCTGCCTTCCAGCTGTTGCTGCTTGTTCTCGCGAGATTTCAGGCACGGTATGAGATCGCTGCTTGTTCTCGCGATATTTCGGCCGCGCTTTGGAAAGCAGAGCTAAATGGTAAACAAACATGGCACCACACCGGTAAGGTAAGACAACACGTTTACATGTCGTTTTCTATATGTTCTCTGACATTTATCCTAACGATATGAGGCGGTCTTTGTGGAAAAAAAGCTTGTTTAGTGGACTAACTTTGCACTTGAAGGTTGCCCGTTCACTTACGTTTTAACAGGTCTGACACTACTATGCGCCCCGGCTGTATCTAGGCTAACGGCTAACATGCTAACTATTATTTTTATGTCACTAGAAACAAATTTAGGATGATAGGAGACAGGTTGAAATAAACCAAAATTTTCCTTTAACTTTACAGTAAGATGCAGTCAAGTACAACAGTACCGAAAAATTACAGCCTCAGAAAATGAGCCTGCATTATACCTGTCTGCCACAGTCTGAAACAACCCATAATAGTCTTTACATAAGTTGTATTTATATCAGATTGCCTTACATTATAACGTGTCCATCCTCTATGTATGAAGTATAATTTGTCACATTAAAATGATGAGTCCCCTCTCGAGTCCACTGCCACCATTCCCTGACAAATGTAGTAATAAAATGAAACGGCTGCCCGTGGTGAAATATTTAATAACCAGGAGAGCAAATATTAATGTTTGAAAGTTGAAGTGAGATATCATCAAAAGGTGAGCATTAGTTTAAGAGGGAGATGACGTTTGAGTGATGATATCTGAGGTCTGCGAAAGCTCTCCTCCGTCTGTTATTGCACTGGAGATGGAGAACAGAGGGGATGGAGAGCAGACATGTCAACATTAACATGCTACTGTAGATCAATCATGCTTCGACCTTTTTTAGGCACATTTTGATGATCGCCTGGAAGGCTCCATCACCTATAGAGATTTTCAACACCTTGCAATACCTGATTCTTATATATTCAATCTACAACTAGCTGCTTAAGGGCCGTCTACACCAAGAACTATAACTACAACAATAACTATAAATATATAGTTTTAAAATTGTTCATACTCAAGTGGATGGCATCCACACCACAATATAATGACGACAGCAGTGAATGATATCATTGGGATCACTCTAAAAGCAATTTGGTGAACGATAGAAACACTGATAGCCAATCAAGATCCATCCAAATTTACATGGCGTCACAGCTGGATTGCTTGGCACCATAGTTTACAGAATGTTACAGAACTCTGCTGCCCGCCTCCTTACCAGAACCCTCATGGGACCACATAACCCCAGTCCTCCAAGACCTCCGCTGGCTGCAGGTTTAATACAGGCTACACTTCAAATTATCCTCATCACCTGCAAGGCCCTTAACAATTTCACTCCTCCATATCTCTCCGACCTCCTCCATCAGCACTCCCCCTCCCGTCATCTCCGCTCTGCTGATGCCAACCTCCCTTAAATACCAAGGACCAAGCCCCGAACCTGGGGTCACAGGGCGTTTTCAGTCACTGCCCCCTCTCTGTGGAATCCACTACACACCGCACAAAAAATGCCCCCATATTTTCAGTCTTCAAGACAGCCCTCAAAACCTACCTCTTCAAACTGACAACCCCAGCTTACCTCCCCAAATTGACTCTACTTAATTCGTCTTTTATTTTATTGTCTTTTATAAAGAATTTAATATTTTTTTTAGTCCTACTCTATATAAAGCATCTTTGAGGACTGATGCATTTTTATTATTATTATTTACAGAATGTTATTATTTAACAGCATGAATTCTCACATCCTTTTTTGGTGTGGACAGCCCTTAAGACAGGATCTGATGTTGCAGTCATAAACTAAACGAACATTACAAGTACAGTTGAAACGATTAGTTGATGTACTGAGTAGTCAATTTACACAACATTAATTAGCAACTATTTTGATAATCATGTACCCCTTTGAATCCTGAGCAAATTGGCTTGATTTCTTTTAAAAACATGGGAAAAAGGCAGTGAGCAACTTAAATAGAAGTAACCCAAAATTAGCAAAACATAAGTAAAAAGTTACAAAAAAGTTACCTGAAAATTAGCAAGAAATGAAAAGTAAAAAACAACAATAACCGAGGAAATTACCCGTAAAAAGGTTAAGGGTTTTTTTTTTATTACGTAATATTAATCTATTATAATAATATATATAAATTTAAGTAACCGCTTATCCTGGTTTTCTGGACATATTTCCCCATTTTTAAAAATAATTTTCTAAGATTTTTTTTTATGTCTCTCTATTTTTAAAAAATGGATTTTCAGTTCATTTTCTTGTCAGCTTTTACCAATTTTTTTGCATGATTTTGAAAAAAAGTGTAAGGCATCTCAATGCAGCACATAAAAACTGATCCAGGTTTCAAAGAGTTAAATCATCTTCTAAGCAAAAATACCAAACATCTTAATGTTCCAGCTTCTCTAGTGTGAAGTGAAATGTGATTTAATGTTTTTCCTTTTAATTACTTAAATATTTTTTTGATAATTTTAAGGTTTGGACAGTTGATTGGACAAAGCGAGCTTTGTGAAAATGGTTGGAAATGAACTTTTCTTGTCCACCTGCCACTGAGGCTGATGGATTCCAAAATCTACCAGTCACTCAATAGATTACCATTGTTTATTGGCTGGTGAGTGAAGAAGATCTAACAGCCAGCTGAATATTTTACCAGCATTTGGATGGTGGCTGGTGCTAATTTCCAACCCTGTGAAGTTGTCACTTCAGACTCTGGGTTATTGTGACTGACATTTCTCAGCATTGTTGGAGTTTAACAAACCAGTCAATCAAATAACGGAGAAATTAACGAGGAGATAAATCCATAATGAAAATAATTTTATTAGTTGCAGTCCAACTCAACCAGCTACAACAGTAAAATCCTGCCTTTACATTAATGTACGAGTAATAATGACCTAATAATGTAAAATATTATAGTTAAAGTCACAGGGGCAAATTTAACTTTAAGTAACATCTTCACTTACAAGACTTGTAACAGAGTGTTTTTGCAGTGTGTTATTAGTTATTTTATTTAAGTAAAGGATCTGAATTCTTCCTCCAACACTGCATATAGTGCTTAGATGCAGAGTGATCAAACACAAGGCCGGCTCAGATGTCTGAAGAATGATATAACAGCATACAAATGGTGTCTGCGCAGGACATCACCCCGTGGTGTGATAAATCTGCAGGACCATTAGACAGATAGCCAATCTAAATGTTACAAGGCTGTGAGGGTATGAATGTCTCTGAGGTGGTCAACTTTGCCATCATAGATGTTTTATTGGATTTTGCACACAGCACTGATAGAACTAAACATTAAGCTGCTAACCTCACATCATGCCGTGTCTCAATTCTGCACCCTCAAAATGGCAAATGTGTTTCCAGTGGAGCTGAAACGGTTGGGTCCATTGACAGAAAATGAGGCCACGATCCCTGCAACTGGGAAACATCACAGAAATGATTTTGTATTAACAAAAGGTTCTTCCAGGCTCTGAGAAATTCCATGATTCCTTTCCTGCCATAGATATACACTCACTGGCCACTTTATTAGGTACACCTTGCTAGTACCGAGTTGGACCCCTTTTGCCTTCAGAACTGCCTTAATTCTTGGTGTCATAGATTCAACAAGGTGCTGGAAACTTTTCCAGATTTTGGTCCATATTGACATGATAGCATCACACGGTTGCTGCAGATTTGTCGGCTGCACATCTATGATGCGAATCTCCTGTTCCACCACATCCCAAAGGTGCTTTATTGGATTGAGATCTGGTGACTGTGGAGGCCAGTGGAGTACAGTGAACTCATTGTCATATTCAAGAAACGAGTTTGAGATGATTTGAGCTTTGTGACATGGTGCGTTATCCTGCTGGAAGTAGCCATCAGAAGATGGGTACACTGTGGTCATAAAGGGATGGACACGGTCAGCAACAATACTCAGGTAGGCTGTGGTGTTTAAACCATGCTCAGTTGGTACTAAGGGGCCCAAAGTGTGCCGAGAAAATATCCCCCACACCCTTACACCACCACCACCAGCCTGAACTGTTGATACAAGGCAGGATGGATCCATGCTTTCATGTTGTTTACACCAAATTCTGACCCTATCATCTGAATGTTGCAGCAGAAATCCAGACTCCCAGTGTGGTCTTCTGCTGCTGTAGCCCATCTGCTTCTGGTTGTTTGAGTTACTCTTGCCTTTCTATCACCTTGAACCAGTCTGGCCGTTCTCCTCTGACCTCTGGCATCAATCAATATTTTCTGTTTTTCAGACCATCCTCTGTAAACCCTAGAGATGGTTGTGTGTGAAAATCCCAGTTGATGAGCAGTTTCTGAAATACTCAGACCATCCCGTCTGGCACCAACAACCATGCCACATTCAGAGTCACTTAAATCACCTTTCTTCCCCATTCTGATGCTCAGTTTGAACTTCAGCAGGTCGTCTTGACCATGTCTACATGCCTAAATGCATTGAGTTGCTGCCATGTGATTAACTAATTCACTGTTTCTGTTAACAAGCAGTTGAATAGGTGTACCTAATGAAGTGGCCAGTGAGTGTACAGTATCCTAATATATGACCTTCAATAAATCAAACACTGACAAGAAGTACTCACATCATAGAGACAAATCCTTAAATTCTCCGAGAATTATTCCCCCAAATCTCCGCCAGTCTCCTGTAAGACCAGTGCCTTTTTGTTTTACAGTCTGAAATTGCAAATGGAAAAACAGAAAAACTCTTAATTGAGAGCAAAGCTGTGCCAGTGTGTTGGAGGACCAGTGTTGGATGTAATATACAACACGTGATGGGCAGAGCAGATATCAGGGATTTGCCCACACCACAGGCAGGCTTAGAGCAGCAGCCTATTAGGATTTCATTGATGTCTTCAAAGATTCAATAAAAGATAAAGAGCCCAGATCCAAAGCAGTGCTTGCTTACCTTCCTCTGTGTCCTTGGCACGAGCTAATTCTCACTCATGGTGGCATGTTTATGGAGTGAAGTCCAAGCTGACTGCCACGTTTCAGAATTCATCTTTTACTTTAGAATTATGTTTGTGACGAGACACTTTGAACTAGAGTTAGGCTAATAATATATTCTGTGAGGTAGTAAAAATTTGGCATCAGATATTTTGACCTTATTGTTTATACTCTGGCTCCTATCCCAATAATTTATTTGGCTGTGTTTGGTTGTTGTAGGCAGTGTTACAAATCAGTCACCAAAACTGATTTATGACTATATTGAAGATGCAGCCCAGCTCACAGCGTAGCTCTGTGGCGGCAACATTGTTTGGAAACTATTTGATGGATTGCTATAGAATTTGGTACAAATATGCACCCTGCCCAGAGGATGAATTCTTGTGACTTTGGTGCTTCCTTAACCTTTCCAGTAGCACCACAAACTGGTCAAATTTCTTAGTTATGTAGTGAATGATCTCAGCCTCTACTAGATTGACACAGACATTTATGTTCCCCTCAGGATGATTTGTAAAATTGAATGACATTCCTGTCATACTTTGTGTCAGTGCTGATTAGTAGATGTTAACCTGCTAACACGCCAAGCTAAGATGGTAAACACGCTAAATATTATACGAGCTAAAACACCATCATGTTGATCTTGTCATTGAGAGCATGTTGATTTGCCACATTTAAGTCAAAACACTGATGTGCCAACTCATTCACCAGAATAAATGTTAGCATTGTACGTTTCTGCAAACCATGGATATGTATGTATGTTGTTATGCAGCGGATACATTGAAACTATGCTGTGGATTAGGCACAAACACCACCTAGTTATGGTCAGAAAAAGATCATGTTTTGGCTTGCTGTTGGTGGCAATCGTTGGTAATGTCGCCGATGTTTCACTGAAAAACATCCAGTTTTGTTGTTTGTTGTTCTCGAACTGTGGTCTGCAGCTTAGCATTTGTCTCGCCGAGGTGTCACATCATCCACCATCCCCACCACCTACCGATGACAAAGTCAGCTCATGTACATGTAATCAACTACATAATTATTAAAACGTTGATATGATTTGTATGAAATGTAGAAATATAAGGTATCAGTGGTTTGCAGAACTGACAACGCCAAAAGTTACCCCTGGCAACTGGGCTGGATGTGCCCTAAGCATCATAATTTCTAGCATTGCTATAGACTCTTGGGGCCTTTCCCAAACCAGACCCTACCCACTCCCACTCCGTCACGGAGTGTAACTCATTTTGTAGTCACCTTCACAGCTGAATGAAGCACCTTTTATTAAGGTGTAGGGTATAAATACAGCGGCATACTTTGGGACAAGCAAAATAAAGCTTTATCCCATTTTCTGTTCCTCATATGTATTTGTAGTAGGGATGTCCCAATCCAACTTTTTCACTTCCGATCCGATATTACAGCCTTGAGTTTTGGCCGATACCGATCCGATCCAAGCGCGTATTATACATATTCACTTATTTTGTTGTCAGTCATGTTAGAAAAGGTTTGATCAAGCGATATTACTCTAACAAGAACAACTACTTAATCAGGTTAGTTAGAATGATCCACAACAGTTGGTATGAGAAACTGACCTGTTTATTGTGAACAGGGTTAAATAAACAAACTTTAAATTTGAACATTAACATTAAATAAAAAATATAGCTGGTTTGCTTTGCTGCTTTGGCCCCTTAATAAATAGAAAATAAATCAACACAAGAAATCTTTAAAATGTCTAATATTGAAATTAAAGTAGCAGCAAGACTCCACACACTTGTGCTTTGGCCCCCTAATAAATGAAAAATAGATTAACACCACAAGACATTGATGACATTTAACAAACAATGCAGCCTTTCCTTTTCAGTTTTTTTAGTAGTGTCAGTGCCAGCCTGGTGCTGGTGTTTCCTGGGACCAACAGAGGGGACAAAAAACCACATACAATATTGTACAACTGTTTAAACAAGCAATAGTCCATCCATGGCTCCAATTTCACTAATTGTGCCCAAAACAATGCCATCAGTGCTCTTTACTTAAACAGTAAGAGTGTAAACCAAATAAAAATATCACTCTCAAAAAACCAGAGCAGAAAACAAATAGTCAGTTAACTAAATTGACCGCTACTCTTCCTACCCTTCCCTCCTTGTGTGTCTGCCGTCTGCATGCTGGCCTGGTGGATTGATAGTAAGTGCTGGAGCAGATCACTGGAATGGACTACTTGAATCGCGGAGCGCTGGGCTGGCTGGAAAACCTGGATCGGATTCCATGAAAAACTGGATTGGAGTTCTGGGATCGGCATTTTTCCATGCAGTCCGATCCGATGCCGATGCACGTTTTTTGCTAATATCAGCGGCCGATACCGATCCGATATTCGGATCGGGACATCCCTAATTTGTAGCACTTATATTTGATCTGTATGTGCCACTATTGTTTACCTGAGTGTTTATATTTTATTTCTTTGTCATTAAAAGAAACAAATAACTTGATCAGTTGTTAAATTGATTGTCAAATAAATACAAATTAAGAAATAAATAGAAATAAAACTTACTCCAAAGCTTCTTTGGCGACATTCCTGTTCTTTTTTTCAGTAAACATCTTCCTGTTTTTCACTCTGATGTTAATAAACTGCTTGTTTTCTGCAGCAGTTCCTGTAACTACAATATACAGGGCTTTACAATCAGATGAACGTGACTGTTTTCAAGAGACTAGAAAAAGGTGTATTTCATCCTAAATAGCATTTAACCTTTACAATGTTAACGTCTGTATGACAATATTAAATGTCTGTCTTAGTTTGAGCAGTGTGCATTTGTAAAGGTAGTTGCATAGAACTTTATTTGTACTGAGCATCTTTCATGATAAACACAATATGGCGTTGCACATGGTCAGTCAGTCGGCATCAGTGCGAGCACTTCGACTTTCTGCTAGTTGGTTTTGGATGGCACTTAATGTGGTGTACCCTCCACCTGAATGTGGAAATGGAGTGGAAGTGGGTAGGGAGAGGGTGTAGGGGATGGTTTGGGGAGGGCCCATAGTCTTGTTAGAAGGTATTTTTGCATCAATATGATGATGTGTGTTGATTTGTATTGAATATACAGGATATATCCTCTCTGGTTATTTTATATATCAACAGTTTTTAATTGATTTTAAACAATCTACAGTATATTAATATGTATCACATATCATACTGTATATTCATATTTAAGATTGTGTATACTGTAATAGAGGATTTCGTCCATACTTTGTACTAAGTGGCTGATTTTCTCTTTTTTAATTCATGTGTAAATATAAATTAGAGTTATTGTTGTTTCCATTAAGGTCTGCTCTCCTTTCAAACTAAAATTATCTCCCACTGCACAGTCACAGCTTAATTACAAACTCTCACTGCTTCTCTGTGGAGATCTGCAGTACAGTCAGCCGGTGGCTTGTGAATTAGTCCATGACCCATTATCATCTCTGTAGTTGTGCGTAACTCTCAAATACAAGTACGCCCACACCACCTAATGATCATAACAGCATGTCATACCCCCGACAGCTGTTCTGCTGCAGTGGATGTCCTGTTAGAACCGGTAGCTTCTCTGGTTTGATGAATTAGTCGGCTGCATAATTTCAAATATCTTTATTGGTCTCTTGATAGCACTGCAGCTCACTTCAGCCAAACAGCTCCGACTACTCACGAGGCCTCCCGAGCAAATAAGAAGGCAATAACATTAGATGAGAGAGCAATAGTGAGTTAATGACAACAATCCAATTATCTTTTAATTCACCTTAAAATATGTCAACAATCAATGAATAATTTCCTGCAGAGATCTGGCATTTTATGGTGCCCTGCAAAAGAAAATATATTTATTAAGTCCCCATTTACTCTCAGTAAATCACTGGAGCCAATGGAAGCAGAATCAGGTGTCTGTCTCCGTCTGTGTGTCTCTCTCTCGCTCTCTGTCATGTCTTGATGTCTCATTAGTAGTGTGCTGTAGGGTTATTGATCCCTGGGAGACGTTAATTACGTTATCAGAGCTTGAGTTGTATCTTTCGATATAGTAAACACAGGAAATGAGGATCTGAGGCTTATTATGTTTACTGTTTTCAGTCACGCACTGGCTTGAGCCTCTGTCTGAACCCTCACTATGATTCCTCAGAAAATATTAATCGATTAGTGTGCAGGCCGTAATAAAAGCTCATTGCATCTCATTTTATGACCATTTCCACAGAAGGAATAGCTTTTGCTTTTTAACTTCCATTATATTACAGCTGCAACGAACAGTTATCTTTTTTATCGACTAATGTGACGATTTTTTTCCAGATTACTCACCAAAGTGTGCCCATCACAGCTGGCTCCAATCCAACTCCTTTGTTCCCTAAACCGACCCCTCCAACTGATCCGTTGTTACTATGTACCTATCTGACACAGTACCAGTCCAAAAATGAAACTGTGTCAACCTCACAGTGTGAAACTGATCGGGGTCGCACCATATCTACAGTAACATAACAACGTAATATCACATAATGATAAATTGGGACATTCATACACCAGAAATCTTTTTATGCCTGTAAAAATGTTACAATTATACCATACTAGATATATTATATATATATATATATATTATATTTGGTTTGTCCTGTAGACCCCGATCCCACAGAAAGCGTTTTAGCAGCTGGAGGCGCCTTTTTATAATGTTTTTGTTTTTAATGAGAATGAAGCTTTTTTTTTTTTTTGTGTTGCGATGCGCCTCCCGTTTCTGCACTCTAGGTGCCTGGTGTTTTTGCCGAAGGAACTCCTTATTGGAAAAACGCCCCACGTCATCGTTTTTTTTTTGTCATCTTTTTTCCCATTGTCCAATCGGATGATTTGAGAGGCGGGTTTTCTGTGTTGGTCTTGACAACAAGTTTACAATTCACTCAATGGAGGTGAAGCTGGTGGTAGCGGTTGCAGGATACCCAGAGCTATATGGCCCAGTGATGGACAGCAGGTTGTCAAACTGCCCCCAAGTCATCCTAAAATATGCCTGGAAACAGCCATCATGGAAGCGAAGCTCCTGGGCCAACTGGTGGTACTCCCTGTGATCCACCCTCTTTTTTAGGGTCTCATGTACCCACACAGATCTCGGTTTCCCTGTGCCCAACAAACTATCTACTGACAGCCTCTCACCCTCAACCAGAGCTCCAGCAATTACCCTCTGCCTCAACATTTTAGGAACTATATACTAGTTACTGTCAAATAACTAAAATAAATAAATAAATGGTAGATTGATTACACAAGAAGGTTAGAATAAGGAGGTGAGTCCATGGTTGCCTGGCAACAATAAAAAGGCACAGCAGGCATTTCTTCACTGCTGGCATTCAATTTTTTTTTAAAAAGGCAGTGCGGCGAGCCTCACGTTTTGCAATCTACAAAATGCTTTCTGTGTGATTGGGGTCTTAGTCATGAGTTGAGGTCACAGTTTACCACATTCAGCATCATACTCGGGTTTGGCTTAGTCGCTGTGGTAGTTTGCTGTCTCTAGTGAGTAGCTGTCGATTAGTCACGCATTCTAAAGCAGAAAACGGCACTTCAACATTTACTGTTCTTAAAAATAGAGTGTGTTTTATACAAACTTGACACATTCATGAGTCACTTGCGGTCCATTCAGGACGTACCTGCAACCCACTTTTTGACTGGGACCCACCAATTGGGAACCACTGTGCTAGATGATCAGGTTGTTTTACAGTATTCCTGCTTTGGACATGATTTTCTACATTTCACTGTTGTTGTCGTTGTTGTAGTCTTGTATCCGTCCTTTACAGCAGACTCTATTCTTATTATTTAATCTTTTCATCTTTTTACTGTTTTCTATTGCTGTTTATAATACTTTATAGACACTGCTGTTACTTATTTGTTTTTTTTTACTTTTTTTCATCACTTTATTGCGATTGCTTTTATATCTTTGTATCTTTCCAGCCCATTGAATGTGAACTCAGGACATTGCTGTAAAGGAGCTTCATGCTCAGACAGTTTTCCCTGAAAAAGCAAGAGTGTGATTGATTAATTTAAAATGCATCAACCTCAGATTTTTAACAATATCCAGATCTGAGAGGAGACATCACCTTTAACTTCACCAAACCATAATGAATAATAAACAAAAATCTGCTTTGAATCTGGATCAATGACTTCTGGCTGATATCCAATCTGTTTAATAAGGTCAGTGCATCCCAGAGCCCAGGGTGGTGTCTGGAAATTGTTTTGTTTTTCTCTGACCAACAGTCCAAAACCCCAGTGTTAAATTTACAAAGACAAAGACTAGAGAGAAGCAGCGTCTTTGAGAAGCTGGAACCAGCAACTGTTTTGCATTTGTTAGATCTATGCTAGCAGCAAAAAAACCTTCTTGTATAAACTTTTCCTCTAGCGCACCATCTGCAATTTGGTGGAGTATTTTGACAAATTTTTGTTGGATTACTATGAAATTTTAGTGCAGACATGCATGGACCCCTGGGGATAAATCCTAATGACATTGATGATTGCGTCACATATGCTGTGTTTTTTAACAAAATGTCTCATCAGCTGTTGGTCAAAAAAAATTTGCTACACACATTCATGTTCCTCCCCCAGAATAAATGGTAATATCACTTTTCCATCCCCTGGTTTTTCATCTAGCAACATTATTCGGTCAGAATTAAAATATTTTTGCTAAGCTAAGATATGAGTTTACTAGGGCTGCCCCTTGATATTAGATATTAGACATTAGATAGCAAGATTTAATTGGTAGCTTAAGGGCAGGAAAAAACAAAACAAACGTGAAACTCTATCAGGGGCTGCACCATATCAAAATAGATCAACACATATCTGACTGGACCATGTGGGAATTTAATTTGAAAGGACAGACACAGGAAGTGGCCACGCTCAGCAGTCGGACAGGAGTCAGGTCAATTTCCAGGGCTGGTACCTGCGGTTATCACACAGGCCAGCCAAAGTGTGGGATCATTTTGAGAAGGTGAAGGACGAACCCAAGGTGATATGTAAACTCATCTTCATTGGTCGACTACAAACATGACGTATCATCTGAAACATGTCCGTAGCTACATGCCCATTAGCCACTTAGCGCAATCATTACTGCTTTGCCGACAGCGTCATTAACAGGCGGCTCGCTCAGTGTGTGACGTGCACTTGTAGATAAAATATAGGCCTATATTAATGAAGGTTCATCAGTACGGTTTTGTATTTCTCTGTAATGTAGCACAGTGTTAACAATGTGTCTGACACTATTCTTTCTCACAGCTTCAACTCAAACCATTGTGTTGTCCCGCCCAAAATATGTTATTTAATAATTTAATTAATATCATAAACGTGGGCGACTAGTCGACTAATAGGCCTAAATGATGACTATTGGTCGACAAGGAAAATTTACAGTCTGGGGCAGCCCTAGAGTTTAGAAGGGCTGAGCAATGTATCAATATTATATTGATATTGTTATATGAGATTACATATCTAGATTAGATTTTACAGATTTTTAGATATATTTATGAGATAAGTGTTGTCTTTTCCTGGTTGTAAAGGCTGCATTACAGTAAAATGATGTAATTTTCTGAACTTATCAGACTGTTAATTTGTCTTTACCTACAACTATATCCAAATTACTGATGATTATGTATCAAAAATCTCACTATTTCAATAATTTATACATCAATAGTCAACCTTACAAAATTGTCCAAATGTCAATCTTGAGGTATTTGGGCAAAAATATCATGATATTTGATCACGCAGCCCTAATTGTGGGTATAGTAAACATTACATTTAAGATCAGCTACATGTTAGGATTGTCATGACATTGCTTTATAAGTAACAAACAGTATCTTGATTATAAAAACAGTTGCCGATTAATATTCTGTTGATCAGATGATTTAATTCATTGACTAATCCATTCACCACTACTTAAGATGGAATTAAACTTATGTCATAAAATTGTGACACAACCTCCTCAGTTGGACTACAAAAGCAGTGACTTGGAAATGACTCTGTCCAGACTGAGCTGGGCTTTTCTCCGTCTACATTAACAGCTATGTAATCCAGGCCAGCAGCTACTGTATGAGCATTAGTGTGATTAGTATGCCATGCAGTGGTTGTGTACACAGCCTCTTGTGTTTGACTCCACTGAGATTTCTGTCCTCTTGGCTTTTCTGTTGTTCAGCTGTCAGACCAAAGTGCAAATTCTATCAGCAGGGGTTTATTCAATTCAGTTCTCCGTTGCCTGAAACCTGTGGACCAAGAAAATGGAATGATTTTCCCCCTTTCACAGTGTTCACACACCATCCAATTAGGGCTCCGAAACACAAGGGAGAGAGCAATAGGCAGGCAGAGATGTGGGCAGTATAAAAGGACAAAAGACGAACAGAAGTGTGACAGGTTTTAAAATATAGTTAGAGATGGAAAGAGACAAAAGAGAAGGGAAATACGCTGCCTTTGAATACCATCAGACTCTCCTGTATCTGTGTCCTGTTAAACTGAATTTATGTCTTGCTCATACTCACCGTTTTTACTTAATCAGTTTTAATGCTGTTTCCACTAAAATGTGTTTTCTGTGTTGTGCAGAAATTATTGCTAAACTGTATCTCCCCGTCAGCATTAAAGCTAGACCAGCATATCAGATAATATTTATTACAGATCTGTGTATATCAGGGATGGGCATGAGATTTTAATATCAGTATTTGTTCAACATATAGAGCTATTGTCACCCAACCTTCCACATGTGAACATGACTACTATTTAAAATAGGTCAGATCTTATTTCATTGACGAGCTTTTCCTATAGGATAGCAAAGGTATGACCTGCCCTACTCTGCCTTACCCTGCCTCTGATTGGCTGACCCTGACATTCTTACTCTAACTCTAACAAATCTCACTCCTCTTACCAAAACTTCACCAATCCAAACAACGAAGGCAATGAGTACTAGCCAATAAGAGGGAGAGTAGGGCGAATCATGCCTTCACTATCCTTCACCCTGCCATCCTACAGTGCTGCACCTAACCCAGGGGTCGGCAACCGTTATTATCAAAAGAGCCATTTTAACCAAAAAAAAAAAGAACAAAAAAATTCTGTCTTGAGCTGCAAAACATATTTGAGTCTCATAATAAAGGCAACACAGCCATTTAAGTCGAATTTAGCCTATCAACATTGCTAACAGATCTAAATGAGCACTCATTAATATGTTTCAACTCAAGGTGGCTCCTCTGCAGTGGGCTATTTTGATTATTTGGTACTTCAACTTTGCAGCACTGCCAGTGAAAGCAAACAAATTTGTCCATGCCATCCTATTAAATCCTCTATTTTCCCCTGAGACTTTTCCCTGTTTGGATGTGGTATCCACAGCTAGCCTAGCTAAGAGGACTCAGCACTACTGTAGCCATTGCTAGTGACCAGGCCACAGACGTATGACACATATTTTAGTTGAGGAAATGTTGAAACATTTTTTAAAATCAGTGTATAGGCTATGCATTTTTACAGTTGAAGAATGTAAGAATCACTTTAGGGCTACAACAATGAATGAAAATTAAAATGTAAAAAAACCCACAAAAAAACAGGTACTCATTTCCATATAATTTTCTGTCAAAGCCACTGGAGAGGGACTGAAGAGCTGCAAGCGGCTCTGGTTCCGCAGGTTGCCTTGTCTAACTTATGTAACAGCAGCAACAGAAAGTTGCAAATTTTTCTTATGTTAACTTCAAATATGTTGTTAAATAAGCTAATCGAAGCCTGGTTGCTCAATAAATAAATTTCCAATTGCACTTGTTTGTTGGCCAATTTAAATTCTTATTCTTACATTAGATTTATTTTTACGAGTACTCGAGGACTTATAATGTAATGTACTTGAATATTGTATTGTATATATTATATTTAAAATGCCCATCGTAAGTGTAAATGTCGGCCAACAGGTAACAAGAAATTCTAATATAAAAACATCAAAGATGTGTTTGAGGTTATTTAGAGACAGTGTCTCTGTTGCAAAGTTGCAAAGGGTCTTCATCATTAAAACCATCTGTGTATTTTACGTGTTTTTATAAAACACTTTAAAGAAATTGGCAAAGACATCACATTGTTTTTAACTTTAAAATATTTATTGGTGTCATCCTCAGAAATCTCATGTATGTCGGACTGTAATTGTGTATAAAGTTATACATGCTGTAATGATGAACAGCCACAGTTGGTTGCTGAGTAACACCTTTTTAATGCATGAAGTTAAATTCACAATAAGTCAAGTCGAACTTTATTATCCCACCAGGGGAAATTTGGTTGCAGCCAGGTAAACAAACACATACATCATAACAAACACAAAAATCAATCACACATTGCAGTGATCTAGACAAATAACAAAGACAATCAGTTACCTTTAAATAAAAACAGGTCCAGAAACAGCTGAATGCTGAATTGTAAAGTGCTTAGGAGCCAAGATCATGTGCAAATTCATTAATCCACTGTCAGCATCAAACTCAGATTTGTAGCACCTGAACACACTGTGAATCAGCAGGAGATTTTCAAATGAGTCAATTCTTTCAACTGCACAATAAGGTATATGTACTCTTATATTCATATTAGATATAGCTCAAGTTTAAAATTTCTGACATGACTAAAATGACTGTTTGGAAGAAAAGGACAAAACACATTCAGCAACAATAAATACAGTGTTGTATGTGTTGGAGAATGATCCGTAGTATTGCAAAGAGTAGGTGACTAATCAGATTGAACATATAAAAACACTGACTCCATCCAATCAGGAAATCAAAGTGTTTTCTTCACTGCAGCAGAATCTTGGCTTTAGCTTCATGTGTGTGATCCGCACTTCAACATCAGACAGATTTCCACCAGCATCCTGCTGCTTTGAAGAGTACTCTGTATCAACAGCTCACTCCTGAATGAAGGTTAAACTCAGTGAGCACAGATCTCTGCTTGTTGCTCGGTGTTGCCCCCTTGCAGCTGTAATGGGCAGAACCGCTGCACCCTGCGCTCCTGCAGTGAGTTTCAAATTACTGGGTGACAGTGTGAAAGTGACAAGATAACACTCACTGTTCTCTGCTCGCCTTTTAATGGGCTGAACAAACGTGAAATATTGACATAAGTGTTTTTAGGTCAAGTGTTGAGCTGTCCATAAAAGTCTGTGTTAAGCAGCAGGATTATGACTGTGTGCAAAGCAACAACAGACTTGTCACCATAACTACTGTAGCATTGCATTTTAAACCCCCTAACAAAATTATACTTTGCACACACAAAGGATATTCAGATAGAGTTAGATTGGAGAAAGGAGAAAGAATTTTCCCAGTCGACTAATAATGGTCATTTAGGGCCATTAGTCGACTGGTCGCCTGCATGTTCATGATATCAGTCTAATAATTAAATTATATATTTTGGGCGGGGTAACACAATGGTTTGAGTTGAAGGTGTGAGAAAGAATAGTATCAGTAACATTGTTAACACTGTGCTACATTACAGAGAAATACAAAACCGTACTAATGAACCTTCATTAATATAGGCCTATATTTTATCTACAAGTGCACGTCACACACTGAGCGAGCCGCCTGTTAATGACGCTGTGGGCTAATGGGCATGTAGCTACTTCCATGTTTCAGATGATACGTCATGTTTGTAGTCGACCAATGAAGATGAGTTTACATATCACCTTGGGTTCGTCCTTCACCTTCTCAAAATGATCCCACACTTTGGATTTCCTGCCCGACGTGTTTTTAACTAGCCTGTGGAATAACTGCAGTTACCAGCCCTGGAAATCAGGGGCTGTACACGTGCCGTGTCTTTACCTGCCTGGAAAAGACAAGGTCGGGCGCTGGGCGTTAATCTTGTGCCAGCTTTCAGGAGAGTGGCGGCAGGTTGCGTCTGAGTTTGCTAAGCAACCTTAATAAGCACCGTATAGCCTGTTTATCCTATAAATAGCCTAAATCCTGAGAGTGGAGCTGATCTTCTTCCAGGTGCTGTTTATAAGTGTGTAGGCCTATCGTCCGTGGGACAGATGTAACGCTCTGGGTAGCCCTGCACTAACATGATCAACTTTCCCATGTTTAAAGATACCTGTCGGCTGTGACTGTTTTTTAACGTGACTCCTGCCTGACTGCTGTGTGGCCTTTCAAATTAAATTCCTATATGGTCAGGTCATACAGGTTTTAATTTCTTTTCTTTTCTTTTTTTTTGGACAAGGTGCTGCTCCTTTATAGAGTTTCACCTTTGTTTGTTTGTTTGTTTGTTTGTATTTTGTGCGACCAAGCAACCAATGAAATCTTGCCGACTAATGACCTTTGTGGTTGACTAACGTTTGGTCAACTATTAAGGGGCAGCCCTAAAAAACTCTACACTGCTATTTGCAGACAGGCTGGTAGCTCAGCACCTGCTAATGTATGTTCACCTTTTTTATCTGACAACTCAAGATCCAAATGTTCAGGAGAAGGTCTCTTCCTCTCCAAAACAAGCAGAGCAGGTGATTTAAAAATACAATAAAAAACTGAATAAAGCAGTTTCACATTAAAAAAATCTGTATTCATGCTGGTTGTAGAGGGGCTGCTAACCATGGTGGCTGACATGAAAATGGCCCGATCTAGAGCCATCGTTTGGTCTGTCAGTTTTGTGCAACTGTAGAAACAACATGGTGGTTACTCCCTATGTAGATAGACGGCTATGGCTCCTGGGGAAGAGCATGTGTTTTAATAGTCTGAAGATCCGTGGTTCGATTCATGTGAAAATATCTTTGAGCAAGATACTAAAACCCAAAGTGCTCCCAATGGCTGTCTCGTCGGTGTGTGTGTGTGTGTGTGTGTGTGTGTGTGTGTGTGTGTTAAAAACTGAGTAGCAGGTAGCACCTTATACTGTGGCCTCGGTCACCAGTGTGTGAATGTGATTCGTAGTGTAAAAGCGCTTTGAGTGGTCAGAAGACTAGAAAGGCGCTATACAAGGGCAGTCCATTTACCATTACCATAAATGGCTCCTTCTAAGGTAATTAAGACATAACTATTCTTATTTTCAGGTTATTATAAACTAATGAAAACATAATATATTACATTTCTGCCAGTATGTCCCCCTAAATCCCACACACTGGACCTTTATAATCTATGAGGACATAAGTGGAGTGGGATTGTCTAAAAAGAACCCTTTTTGTAGCTCACTCCTGTGCCTCACTCATACTTCCCATGAACCTGCAGAAATCTTCAGCTCTCTTCAAATGTCATGGCACCACTGAGATGCCAGTGATGACTGTGAAGGAAGAGAAGAATCCACTTCTTCTTCTTTTTTTTCTTTTTTTTTTTACCTGCAGTCATCTTCCTTAATGCCAGCTCCTTTTTCCTGAATTGACACAGTAGCTGCAATCCAAAGTGCACTGATTTTCTGACTTTACTTTTAGTGGGTACTCCAGCAGCCCCTACAAAACTTTGACCCTCTTTCTCATCTATCCATTACCTCAAAGATAAAACAAAACACCATTTACCGAGCTTGACAGAGATAGAGGTCAAACCAGAAAGCTCTGCTCTCGTTACTTTGCAATGTATGTAGTTTTACTTTTTAATTATAATTACATACATTGTGGATTATAACGTAATATTCTCGACAGTAAAATTACACATGCATTTCCCTGTCATTTCATAGTTGTGTCAGTTTGTTGTTGGTAATATTTATGAATATTTTGTTCACTTAAGTTATTTTCACATTATTACTTTTCGAGTCATCATCAGTCATTCGAATGGGCTGTCATCTGTCATTGCAGCTTCTGACAACTGTCAACAAGCTGTCATCTGTTTGCAGCTAGGGCAGTTTTGGCACCCTGCCCTCTTGGTGGCGTCCTAGGCAGCTGCCTATGTCACAGGAAGGTGGGAAGATCCCGCACTTTATGTATTGATTGGGACATACTGAATCTTTTCTGACACACTACATGGTATGGTAGTATGGGTATTGGAAAAGAGAGAGTCTCGCACAGTGAATTGAAACGAGTGACAAATAAGCGTGAATGTGTAAAGAGAAATTTCATGCTACCTTGGGTCAAGTTTCTAAAAATAGACCAATATAAAAACAAACATGGATACTCTGTGAATCCAGGTTTTTTTTTTTTTTTTTTGAACAGCTCATACAAAAAAGTGCAAGAATCAGAGTAACCAGTGTAAAAAACAAATCCATCATGTATCCATGACAAAAAAAAAACATTTCGAGGTGACTACCAGATGCACACCTTGCTCCAACAAAGACACAGAGAGTTTGCTATCTCTCAGTGAATTACTAAAGCTAATTGCCCCTAATTAGGAAGCCTTGATTAAGGTGCAGCTTCTGATTTAAGAGGAAGCCAGCAGTGATGATCCCTGTCTCAGTTTCTCTCCATTCTAATTGTTCATTTTAGTATCATTTCCTCTTTAATTGTTCCTGTCAAAAGACCCTTATGCATAAATGCAACCCATTTGTACAAAATTGCACCTTTCTCTGTGGATTGCAACCCAGTGACCTTAAATTAATTAGTTGATTGCTTTACTTTGCTGTCCTCAAAATATGATTCTTTTTAAGAAAATTTAACTTGCCACAGCTTAGATCAAACCTTGCTTGACATGTTCTAGATATTTCTATATGTCCTCTTGTGTTGTTGGATGTAATACAAGCAATTCTTCCCCTTAAATTTCAGTACAGCAGCCATTAAAGATCAAATCTGAGGATACACAATTGCTTAAGTTATAAAAACACTCATTGTTTAGTATGCCATATAAAAAATCATTTAAAAATGTCATTAAATAAATCCGAGTATAGTACACCAGAAAAAAATGTCATGCTATAGTATGCCATTCAAGAAAATTATAAAAAGTTATTTTAAAAAATCACATTAAAATATGCTGTAAATACGTCAAAATAGAATATGCCATTAAAAAGTCATGATAAATCATTTTTAAAAATCCTATTCCAGTATGTTACAAAAAATGACATAGTATAGTATGCCAAAAAAATCATCATAGTATTGCATGTCAAAATAATGTCATGATATGATATGCTAAAAAAGAATTCATAGTATAGTTTGTCAAAAAATATCATAGTATGGTATGACAAAAAATCGATAGTATAGTATGTCAAACAATGTCATAGTATAGGAGGCCAAAAATATGTCATACAAAAGTATGTCAAAAAAAATCATCATAGTATAGCATGTAAAAAAACATCATCATATTATAGCATGTCAAAAAATGTCATAGTATAGTATGCTGAAAAAAATCATCATAGTATAGTATGCCAGAAAAATCATCATAGTATAGCTTGTCAAAAAAATGTCATAGTATAGTTTGCCAAAACAAATCATCATAGTATAGTATGCCAAAAAAAATCATCATAGTATAGCATGGCAAAAAATTGTCATAGTATAGTATGCCAAAAAAATTCATCGTAAAGTATGCTGAAAATCATCATAATATGGTATGTCAAAAAATCATCATAGTGTAGTATGAAAAAAAAAATCATCATAGTATAGTATGCCAAAAAAAATCATCATAGTATAGCATGGCAAAAAATCATCATAGTATAGTATGCCAAAAAAAATCATCATAGTATAGTATGTCAAAAAATTTCATCATAAAGTATGCTGAAAATCATCATAATATGGTATGTAAAAAAAATTGTCATAGCATAGTATGCCAAAAAAATTCATCGTAAAGTATGCTGAAAATCATCATAATATGGTATGTCAAAAAATCATCATAGTGTAGTATGAAAAAAAAAATCATCATAGTATAGTATGCCAAAAAATCATCATAGTATAGTGTGACAAAAAAAGTTATTATAGTATAATATGCCAAAACATCATCATAGTATAGTGTGACAAAAAAATTATCATAGTATAGTGTGCCAAAAAATCATCATAGTATAGTATACCAAAAAATGTCATCATATAGTATGCCAAAAAAATCATCGTAGTATAGTATGGCAAAAAATGATCATAGTATAGTATGCCAAAAAAAAGTCATAGTATAGCATGCAAAAAAAAATCATCATAGTAAAGTATGGCAAAAAAATTTCATCGTAAAGTATACTGAAAATCATAATATAGTATGTCAAAAAATGTCATAGTATAGTATGCCAAAAAAATCATCATAGTATAGTATGTCAAAAAAATGTCACAGTATAGTATGTCAAAAAAATCATCATAGTATAGTGTGTCAAAAAATGTCATAGTATAGTATGTCAAAAAAGGTCATAGTATAGTATGAAAAAAAATCATCATAGTATAGTATGTCAAAACAATTCCATAGTATAGTATGCAAAAAAAATCATCATAGTATAGTATGTCAAAAAATGTCATAGTATAGTATGCCAAAAAATGTCATAGTATAGTATGAAAAAAATCATCATAGCATAGTATGTCAAAAAAAAAATCATCATAGTATAGTATGTCAAAAAATGTCATAGTATAGTATGCCAAAAAATGTCATAGTATAGTATGAAAAAAAATCATCATAGTATAGTATGTCAAAAAAATTCCATAATATAGTATGCAAAAAAATCATCATAGTATAGTATGCAAAAAAAATGCCATAGTATAGTATGCAAAAAAATCATCATAGTATAGTATGTCAAAAAATGTCATAGTATAGTATGCCAAAAAATGTCATAGTATAGTATTCAAAAAAATCATCATAGTATAGTATGTCAAAAAAAAATCATCATAGTATAGTATGTCAAAAAATCATCATAGTATAGTATGCCAAAACAATCATCATAGTATAGTATGTCAAAAAATGTCATAGTACAGTATGCCAAAAAAATCATCATAGTATAGTATGTCAAAAAATCATCATAGTATAGTATGTCAAAAAATGTCATAGTATAGTATGTAAAAAAATCAAAATAATATAGTGTGTCAAAAAATGTCATAGTATAGTATTCAAAAAAATCATCATAGCATAGTATGTCAAAAAAACATCATAGTATAGTATGTCAAAAAAATCATCATAGTATGTCAAAAAAAATCATCATAGTATACTGTCAAAAAATGTCATAGTATAGTATGCAAAAAAATGTCAGTCTGCAAAAAAATCATCATAGTATAGTATGCCAAAAAAATCATCATAGTATAGTATGTCAAAAAATATCATAGTATAGTATGTCAAAAAAATCATCATAGTATAGTGTGTCAAAAAATGTCATAGTATAGTATGCAAAAAAATCATCATAGTATAGTATGTCAAAAAAGTCATAGTATAGTATGTCAAAAAATGTCATAGTACAGTATGCCAAAACAATCATCATAGTATAGTATGTCAAAAAATCAAAATAATATAGTGTGTCAAAAAAGTATGTCAAAAAATCAAAATAATATAGTGTGTCAAAAAATGTCATAGTATAGTATGCCAAAACAATCATCATAGTATAGTATGTCAAAAAATCAAAATAATATAGTGTGTCAAAAAATGTCATAGTATAGTATTCAAAAAAATCAAAATAATATAGTGTCAAAAAATGTCATAGTATAGTATTCAAAAAAATCATCATAGCATAGTATGTCAAAAAAAATCATCATAGTATAGTATGTCAAAAAATCATCATAGTATAGTATGTCAAAACAATCATCATAGTATAGTGTGTCAAAAAATGTCATAGTATAGTATGCCAAAAAAAATCATCATAGTATAGTATGTCAAAAAATGTCACAGTATAGTATGCAAAAAAAATCATCATAGTAGTGTCAAAAAATCTCATAGTATAGTATGTCAAAAAATGTCATAGTATAGTATGCAAAAAAATCAAAATAATATAGTGTGCCAAAAAATCTCATAGTATAGTATTCAAAAAAAATCATAGTATAGTGTGTCAAAAAATCTCATAGTATAGTATGTCAAAAAATCTCATAGTATAGTATGCAAAAAAAATCATCATAATATAGTGTGTCAAAAAATCTCATAGTATAGTATGCAAAAAAAATCAAAATATAGTGTGTCAAAAAATGTCAGTATAGTATGCAAAAAAATCATCATAGTATAGTATGTCAAAAAAGTTATAGTATGTCAAAAAAGTCATAGTATAGTATGTCAAAAGAAAAATCATCATAGTATAGTATGCAAAAAAATGTCATAGTATAGTATGTCAAAAGAAAAATCATCATAGTATAGTATACCAAAAAAATCATCATAGTATAGTATGTCAAAAATGTCATAGTACAGTATGCCAAAAAGTCACCATAGATAGTATGCGGAAAAAAATCATAGTATAGTATGTCAAAACATCATCATAGTATAGTATGTCAAAAAATGTAATAGTATAGTATGCCAAATCAAGTCATAGTATAGTATATTTAAAAAGTCATAATATTGTATGCCAAAAAAGACAGTATAGTATGCTAAAGAAAATTCATAGTACATGCCCCAAAAAGTCATCAAAAACAAAAAAAAGTAAGCACAGTATGTCTTAAAAAATATCACAGCATAATATCCCATACATTAAGAAAAAGTTAAATTAATTCACAGAGTAGTATCAAGTAGCAGTACAAAGTATGCCAATTAAAAAAAAAAAGTTAAAATAAATTATGTGATTTAATTTAACATCCTTTTACCGAATCTTTTGGTGTGTTCCTTCACTGTGTCCACACAGAGCAGTTCACAAATGGACAACTCTGCTTCCATGCTCTGTAACCAGCCTCATGACAGTGACACATCGTTTTAATTTACAAAATTGTGAAGATTTGAAAAATGCTTTTAATTTCTGAACCGCAAATAACTACTATATTCTCTGGTTCTCCATTTAAACTTACAATGGTGTTGAGCCAGAAGCACATCCGACACAACTTTCCATTTCCTCAGATACTCCATAAAGTATTCAGCTCGGATCATTTTAGAGTGGCCTGTTATGGAAATGCTATAATTAGATTCCTATGCTTGAGAGGCTTGCAGGGTGTTGATCATTGTTATTTCATGAGGCACACAGTGCTATGAATCTCATCCTTTCACACTCACCATTTTCTTCTTGCAGACAAGCAGGGCCCTCAAGATATTCATAAACATAAAAATAATAACTTCCCAATGTCCATAAATCATTCAAGGGATGTTGTTATAGCATCATAAAAGGCTGATCATTTACAGCTGCTTTAATGCAACTGCAACATGTTATAATTTCCGAAACCACAGATACAGTATTATTAATGTTATCTCTATGTTGACCTCATGTTATCTTATACAAAGTGAGGGCTGAGATGGGAGACATTTTTATCATGGGGGGAGACCAGCATGTCTTCCACTGAACAAAAGTGGAGTGATGGCGCCCTCTGGCTCTAACAAAGCAAATGATGTCTTGAAACAGACAATAATATTGCATGGTACTGCTAGTTGTTTATATAATTTCACTCTGCCGGTGCAAGCATCATGCCACAAGGGAAATTAAGCAAATCTTGTACATCTGTCTAAATCACTGGTTGTTTTTGTGAAAATGCAAGTCTTCCTTTGAGTTGAAAGCTTATGATAATGCTTCCTTTCATTTTCCTTTTTCATCTCCGGGAGACAAGGCTCAAGTTTCACTGAGTGAGATACAATTAAAACCTTTGACGTTGTCCTCATTCAGTCCTCATCATCTTGCTTCGGCACAATCGTTCCTTGGGAGGCTTTGTTAGCATACTGCATGTGCAGTTTTGATGTGGCCCAGAGAAACAGAAAAATAACACCCACTTTAACTGGGCTTTAGTAGTCGGATGTTCAGATGAGTAGGTATCGAGAGCTCTTGAAGCTTGAGATAAAATTTGGTTCAGCATATCGCTTAAGGCACATGTTCATAAGAGGATGTTACTCAAAACAAAAGACAGGCAAAAACACATTCACATGTATTCAAACACAGAGCCAAGCATCCCCACAGGTTGTGATTACAGTTTATGAAAAAAGAACCAAACAAACTTTGATAAGTTGCAAGTTTAAAAAAAAATTATTTATAATATGATACAAGGATATTTTGTGCAAGAGGTTGTCGGGGCTGTGAGACCTGTACATTATGAACAAAGCACTTAAAATTCAAGAGCAACCTGAAAGCAGAACACTGCGACTGGGCCATGATTGTGTCAACCGGCTAACTGTCGAGATACTAGCTATATCATACAATTGTTTTCCACCTGTATACAATGGCTGTAAAGGATTAGATTACATATTTATATAAAGTGCAAAAGAAACAAACACTTACAGCAAAGGCCTGAAGTGCTTTGTGACTGAGTGTAAACCCACCACCACATGCTGAAAGCCCTCTCATCACATGGCCGGGTGGTCAGGCAAATATCTAAAGACTTGGCAGGGCAGCATCACTGACTGTTGGCAATAGTTCAGCCGCAGAATATATACTGTATTACAAAATGTATGAAAGGGTTACCAATCTGTGCAATATATTGAATCTTACAAATATAATCAATTTGAACAGTTGTGAAAAACGTTAGCTATAATTCCCCTTTTTTTACAATTATAAATAGACACTTGTTGTTTACTGCTCCTTCTACACTGAAGCATAGCACCACAGACTCTTATGTTTCAACCTTGAATATGAAATAACCTGATATAACTGAGAAGGTTCATTCTTATTTCAGCGGAATAAGATGTCTCTGAAATTAAAGATATAAGAAAATATATGCACTGTTAGTGACTAGATTACATGTTTTGTTTATAGTTCATAATTCTGGTTTGTCTCTAATAATGTCTCAAGGTTACAAAAAGCAAGTGAATTCAGCATCACAGTTGAGTCTCAAGAATACAGGAGAGCAAAGAGGCATCAAGCGGTCCATCAGACTCTGTCCAGCAACACTACGGGTCCAAACGCCAGCAGCTGGGAATTCTGGGAGATCATCTAGGTCTGCTGGGAACCCTGTTGAAAGACGACATGAGCTGTTAGTACGGTAGGGTGGACACATGACTGAAACCAAAGACTGGGTAAACATGACTTGACATGCAGGGTCACTGTGCAGTGTGGATGTTATAAACAAGAAAAACAGGGAGCTGATAGATGTTGTAGTTCAGTGACTGAGTCCTTACTGAGTTGGTTCTTTTACGTTTCCAGCAGTCTGGATTGAGTCGTTTCTGCTCCTCAGCCAGAGCCTTGGCCTCCATGGTGTACATCCTCCTCTCCTCATTCTTCATCTTCTTCCACTTATCACCCAGGATCACACTAATGGCTCTGGAGTGTAAGGTGAGAGAAAGATCAAAGAATCACATTACACACATTATTCTTTTAACACGATCTGTCTAGAAAAATTTCATTAAAAAAATCATAGAATAGTATGCCACAAAAAATGTCTGGTTTAGTACGCCATAAAAGTGTCACTTAAATTATCATATTATGCCACAAAATATCAGTATATTATGCTATGGGAAAAAGTTACTGTATTGATTACTATGGAAAATGTCATATAAAAAATAATATAGTATACAATAAAAAAAATCCTAAAAAAATGTATAGTATGCCCAAAAAACTAATAAAGTATGCAAAAAAGTCATAGTATAGTTAACAAGTAGTCATAATATTGTACGTCAAAAAAAAGGTCATAGTATAGTATGCCAAAAAACAGTCATAGTATAGTATGTCAAAAAATGTCATAGTATAGTATGTCCAAAAAAAAGTTGTAGTATAGTATGTAAAAAATGTCACAGTATAGTATGCCCAAAAAATGCCATAGTATAGTATGCCAAAAAAAGTCAGTGTAAATGTCAAAAAAGTCATAGTATAAATGTCAAGTCATAGTATAGTATGCCAAAAGAAATGTCACAGTATAAATGTCACAAAAAAAACCATAGTATAGTACGCCACAAAAAGTAATTGTATAGTATGCCCAAAAAAGTCATAATTTAGTATGCCAAAAAAATGTCACAGTATAAATTTAAAAAAGAAGTCATAGTATAGTACGCCAAAAATGTCATTGTATAGTAAAAAAAAAAAAAGTCACAAAAAATGTAATTTGGAAAAAAAAATGGAACGGTATGCCATGAACCTGTCATCAAAAAATCATGAAAATTGTCATTTTAAAAAATCGTAATATGGTTTGCTACAACAAAAGGTCATAGTATGCTGTCATGAAAAATAATTTAAAAAAAACACAATATAGTACAGTATGCTTGCGAAAAAAAGTCCTACTGTACAGTCACAGTACAGCAATCACATAAAAAGTAATAGTATAGTATGTCACATTTAATAAAAATAATAAATACAACTTAAATTTCACAGTTTAGACACTGCTCTTTTAGTTATTAACCTCAAGTCCTGAAGCTGGGACCTGTGGCTTTAAATGAAGAATTGGTTTATGAAATGTTTAATGGTCCAAGAACATATAATTACGCTGAAGGCAAAGCTGGACACTACTCCTACACTAGAATAATTGAATTTGAAAGAAAAATAACACATTGTCTAGATGTATCCAGGGAGGACTTCTATCTCACATACGATGGAAGCTACACCGGCTGGGACATGATTGGCTTAATAAACCAGTCCAACTCTCAGTTGGAGACAAATGCAACACATACCTAGAGTTACTGTGTTACTTTATCCTTACCCTCAAGCTCTCTCGGAGGTTCATGAGGCATTCTCTTTGTGTTGGACAACAAAGCTTTACGTATAATTTTACAGACCTTTAATCTGTAGCTCTGGGCTCAACAGCTCTGGCCTGGTCAACTCAGTAACGTTAGACACAACGAGTGTCTCTGTTTTTAAACTGTCAATACACACTGTGCCGTCTCTTCCCTCATTCTGCTTCATAAGCTAACGTGTCATCCTCAAAATGAGACTATACTGTAACTGTACGGTCACATTACACTTCCGCCCTACGAATTTTATTCCCTCTCTCATTCAGACCAAAAACTGTAACATTGCTGTCATGGTCTGTTCACTCTTTGTGATCACCCTGCTCATGACATCAGATCCTCTTTCAAGACTGAGCGTGAGGAAATTTCATTGAACGGAGGGCTAATGTAAGCATACCTTCAGATGTGACACGGTGATATAGAAATTAATTTACCTAAATTAAATAATCCTGCTCAACAGAACATTTCTCATTGACTTTGACTGACCTGTTGTCCTTCCCAGGATACATCTGTGTGTACTCCACTCTGTACTTCTTGGCGAAGAGCATGAAGGCGTTCATTGGCCGCTTGCATTTCGTAGGCGTGGCACCGCTGGCTGTCCCTGAGGTGTGGCTCCTGTTTGATTTGCCAGTCGAGGATTGTGGGGAGCTGGAGCGCTCAAGTTTGTCACAGTCTGGACTGACGGCGCCCCCGCTGGACAGGGAGGTCCTGCGCTGACGAGCCATGCTGCTAAGAACATACACTGCTGAGGAGTCGAGTGGGGTGAAGTCGTAACTGCGGGAGAAAAGAGAGACAGACGTTAGCATTGTGTTTGTCTAATTTGTCTTCTGTCTACATTGGGGTTTTTTTCCTTAAGTGTTGACTCCTGCTGTTTGTCTGAAAATGTCACCTTGTCACATTAAAACTGCTGCACTGAAACACATTTTTCATTTTAATTGCTCTCTTAAAAACATATCTCAAATATGCAAATACTGGACACGTAAATGATTGTAGACTTGTTATATGATTAATAAATGCAGTAATATGTTTATCAACCAATCACTTTGTTTTTCAGATTCAAAATTTTTGCCTAACTTTTTTGTTTGTTTTATCTTAAGTGGTATGTAGACAGGAAAGATTTCTTTTTAAGTGTATAATAATTTTGTTCTGCAAGCCACAAATGACATTAAAAAAACAAGTCTCTACAAACTGATTGTCGTCTTTGTACAAGATGATGCTGAGATGAGAAATACCTGCCTTTAGTGCAAAGTACAAGAAGGCAGCAGGTAAGGATGGACTCATATATGGATAAAATAACTGTAAATTTATAATTTAACTGTCCTGAAACTAAACAGGAGTGTACTTGATTCTATTAAAAAATGTATAAGGAGTTGGGCAGAATCTTTGGTGTGTGTATACTTGCTCAACACAAGTGTACCCAACTGTGCAGCTGCCCTCAGCTTTATGTAGCCAAAGTATCGTGTTATAATGAGTTTCATCTCATATTTTAGCTGTGTGGTCCACAACATTACTTATTTTGACTCATTCTCACTGCTCATTCTTACCCCCAGCTGTTTTCAGTAAGAAGCAGCAGGTCAACTTTATCATCATAACTAGTTTTTCTTACCCCCAAGTGGCCTACATGCTGTTACAAAAATGGCAGTGAGAACAGTGTGAGTGCATCAAAGCAGCTAAGTTGCGGGCCAGACAGCTAAACAATGAGCTGAAACTCTGTAAAACGCTCAGTAAAGCTGAGGGGATCTGCACAGTCCAGTGATAGTTATCTTAACATATAGATTCATCTCTGTGAGCGACAACTTTCACACCGTCATTTGATACACTTTTAAATAAAACCCAGTTCAGGACAAAGATTCACAACGAGACTAAACCATTTTAGAGTGCTGGAGAGAAAAGTTGCAGCGGTGTGAACTGACCCATCTCAGCTTAACTCAAGCCGGCTGATGGTGTCACCTGCAGCTCAGCTGGTCAAATTGCTGGTGGCTGGTTTTAGAATGTAAAGCACGTCACCTGTTTCAACAGCCAGTCAGCTTGTAATAAAGTCCGCTAGTCAAGTCAAAATGACTGCGGATGGCTGTAGCAGGTGCTCTATATTCGCGCTGAGCCCTCTGATCTGTCCTTGTGGCTTATTTATTATGAATACAGTCCATCAGAGGGGTATTCCAGGTAGGAGGTTCAACAAACTCTGAGTCTAACCCTGAACTCTGAGTTGATTTACCCTGAGATGGGAAACTCTGAGTTACCGGTTCCAGAACAGCTGATTTGAGTTAGTTCAGTCAACTCTGAGTATGTTCATTCTGAGTCAAGCCGACAATAAAAAGCCATCATCAATGGAGCTCCGACTCCACGATTCACCATGGCAACAGGTAAATAAAAGACAGCGCCTCCATTTTAATCCAGTGGATGTAGAGATATTAATGCATGTGTAGCAGACGGTGCACGTTTATCTTTAAAAGAAGAGCCTGAGTCAGAGCGAGGAAAGTGTAAATAAGTTAACCATAAAGTTAATAAAAAAGTTTTATTCAGTGTTGTCCGTTTATTCATCATTTATCAGATTTACATAATCCTTAATGAAGATAAAGTGGTGGAATCTGACTGTGTATCAGGCTGTAGATACATTAGGCTGCATTATATTAATTATATACAATAATATATTTGTTCAGATTTAATCTGATGGGGAAAAACACAGGAGGCAGCAACTGAAAAATAGGAAGATTTAAAACATATAGGCTAGGCTATAGATCAAAGACATAAACTCACAGTCTGACCCAGTAATAATATGTTTGGTGATTTGCACTTAAAAAGACGTTGAGGTTAAAATACAGTAGGTTTTAAAATGTAGTACATTTAAAGACACTGAAATGCTGCACCATTGCTGACACGGACTGAATGAATGAGGAAATGAAACAGCGTGTAAGAGGGAGGAGACAGAGAAAAACTCAGGGTTTATTGAAGAAAGCCTGTCAGCAAGCAGGTTATGTTCACAGAGTCTGTTACCATGGTGATTGACTCAGAGTTTCAGTTACCTCTCTTTCTGGAACGGATAACTCAGAGTTTCCCTCATCTCAGGGTTAACTAACTCTGAGTTTTCACATAACCCGTTTTCTGGAATACCCCCCTGATGCTCGTTTTGTTTCTGTTTATCGCCGATTCATCACTACTACAACTGCAGCTGAAGCCAGTATCTCACTATCACTATCCTCACTCATATTTTAAGAAGCTACAAATTATATTCAGGCACAAAATAAGCCTGAAAAGCCTCCAGAGTTGTTGCATAGAGAGGATACACCATCTCATCAAGTTGCATAGGTGTGAACCGGCAGGTTTTTAGAACATTGCAGATCGGCGCATTTTAAGCTCGTCTCGTTGTGACTCTTTTGTCTGAACTGGGCGTAAAACTATAAATTCAAGACACTTAAAAGGAATACTTCACCCACAAAATGACCCTTTGTAAATCAACTAGTCAGGCCATCTTACCTAGAATGCATGAAGAAAACTGATTTTCTCGCATGCCTCCACAGGAAACAGAAAACATATTGATGGGGTCAGCGTTTACCAACAGTAAAGCTTTCTCAATACATCTGTTTACAAACTCTCTTATTCTGCACGAGCTGTGTGAGAGTTTGTTAACGAATGATTTAATATAGCTTTGCTGTTTAATGCAAACCCAAATCAACCAATAAATCAATTAAGTCTAAGTTTTAGGGAAGGCCTGTGAGAAAAACAGTTTTCTTCTGGAGACTTTCTTCACAAAATTCAAGGTAACACAGCATGACTAATTGATTCACAAATTATTCTGTGGGTGAATTATTCCTTTAACTCTTCATTACACAGAGTAAGATCACATCAGTTATAGGAGCATACCTTCTGAAAGTATCAAAGACAACAGAGTCGTCGCAGTTAATGGCTTCTGGGTGGTTTGGTGGCAGGCACACGTTGCCCAGCTGCATCTCATAGCAAGGGATCCCATGGTGCACCACAGTAAGGCTCGGATAAAAAGAGGACCACCCTGAAAAAAAAAAAAAACAGATGGTACATTAAAGATTATTTTCATCATGAAGCTGTTTATGTAAACAAAAAACTAGGTATTTTGCATTTTGCAAACAACATATGGTCACGGGAAGGTTCTGTTGGCAAAGACCACTTTCACATGCTGCAACAAAACCTGTTTTGGACAACATTTTGCTTTCGTTTCTTGCCAACAAAGCTGACATTTTTCTTTTTTTAAATGAGAACACAACCTGCAGTCTAAATTGGTACTGAAAAAGATTAAAAATTGTCTCCAAGATTTTTTTTTTACCTTTATTTTTTACAAAAAAGGGGTGATCCAATCTGCATTCAGCTGTTAAAAGACCGTCATCGGATGAACCGGGGTCAAAGGTCAGTTTGAGAACTGCCTGGCCAAAAGAAACCGTCTCTTCGTGGCTCACCAACCGCAGCCCCTCTGAACCGTATCTCTGTAAATGAATCCAAAGACCACAAACAGGAGTCTTAACTCACAAGCAAGATGAGCAGTGAACATCACCAACAAAGACTTGGTCTGATAACTTGGTGTCTATGATGCCACCACTGCATAACATCAAGGGTGTAACATGTTTCACTCATGCACTGTTAGGCTGGCTGCCACCTTGTGGACAGTACAAGCCATTGATATGTCTACTGACATCTCACTGAATATTCACTCATCTAGTCAGCAGTGCAGCAACACGAAAACATACTGTATACGACTATAAAGTTTTCAAGAGCAAAGCAGATTATTCTGAAACATTTTAAGACACACTAAACGTGTCGCCTACCTTGAGAAAGGAGGAAGAGGAGGATGGCATCATGGTTTCATCATCTGAGTCGTCATCAGAATCCCCAAGTTCATCAGCCTCCTGCCACTCCACATTAGGACCCCGATGAAAGCGCAGGCGAGTTCCTGAAAATCAGCACAACAGTGTGACATGATGAATAAGCAGATGTGTGTTGATGCTGAGAAGAGAGTGCTGGAAAGTGGGTGCAATACCACTGTTTGAACACTGGAGGTCAGAATATCTACACAAATGTTTGTGATTCATGCCTGTCCTGGCTGTAAAGGGAGGATCCTTTTAGAAAAGTGTTATCAAAGGATTAGTTTCAGCACCTCTACAGCTTCTGTCTGAACTTATCTTAATTACATATTTGGCTATCAGAAGCACACTTTGAAGGCAGAGCAGTAAAAAGCCTATCAGTGCTGTTTGATCATATTTATTACACGTCTGTTCACAAACATCTTGGTGGAGTTTAGCTTAAAGGTATACTATGCAGGATTGTTGGATGCTGTTTGTAAATACGCTCGCCAAGAGAAAGTAAAAGCTAACCCCAGGTTCACTCTTGTTTGATGTATCACCTCGCTGTATCTGCAGTTTTTTTGGGTGCTGTGTCTCTTGGATGCCTGCTGCTTACGACCTAGCACCTGGTTGCTACCTTTTTATAAAGCCCCGATTGTCACCTGAGCGCTGTGGGGGTACACACTTATAGACGTCCTGAGCACAGAAAATAAGAAAATACAAGCAGAGGGCAGAGTGTCCACAGAAAAACACACCGCCACACACTTCTGGTGAGTCATGAGTGATGATTGAGAGGGATTATCACTGTATGAGTCTATACAATGTTTTTTAGAAAAATCCTGAAGTGTTCCTGAACTTATATTTGTTTGAAAAAATGGTATGCTTTACATTTGTGTATGTAAACAATAACAGATTTTGGAAAACATGAACGCAGTGTAAACATGTACTCCCCACCAGAAAACAACAGACTGTGGATTGTGCCTTCAAGCTGTGAGGTGTCATGCTGAAGCCATTTCTTTCTTCACAAGAAATTCTTAGAAAAGCTCAGGTTTCACTTCAATGTGTGTGTGCGTTGGTGCATGTACACAGTATGTACACAAGTGTGTGTGTACCTTTAAGGAAGCAGTGCCAGGCTGTGGTGGGCCAGGAGTGAGACCAGGCCATGTCTTCATCATCAGAAAAAGATGAGGACATTGAGAAAACTCCAGACTCTGATTCACTGCTGGCCTGTTGTAAATAAAAAACACATCTTACAATGACATCAGATGACATCAGTAAAATAAACAATTGCAGTACACAGTACATGTCATACACTGTTTACTAGGAATTATTCACTGGGTCAACAGGAAGGAATGATTGTTAGGTTTTCAAAGGTCGAGGTTAGAAGTGAAAGGTTACCCTGACACGCCTGCGCTCCCTGAGGTGGCCTCTGGATGGGTTGGGTGCACTGCTGGCTAATGGGGGACGGGCGTAGGAATGTAAACTATTACTGTTGCCAAAGATGTGGACTGGAGATGATCTGTGAAAAAACGAGAATATCATAAATATATATCATGATCACGTAAGGTCACTGGTGATACTTGTACTTTTCCTTAAAGTATGAGTAATATTTATGATCCTCAGACAGCTGAATGTAGTCAGCAGCAGCAGAGGTATGCAACCACAGAAGGTTAGTGAGTCAGCTTTACTGTTGAAATGATTCACCTTAATGATTGCAAAGAAATCAACATAATTTCATCAGATGTTTCATGACACATTTCCTTAATCATGTGGCAAACTTGCCAATCCTGCTTTGTGTGTGCTTGTGTTCTTACAGAGGTTGACAACTTCTTTTTGAGTTTACACCACTGTATGCCCTCGTCACACTTATCTGATATTCACCCAGTTCATCTTGGTACAAACCTCTTGTGTGGGGCGCTCTTCAACAGGGGGCTCTGTGGACTGGTGGCAATGTTGGCCAGCTCAGCGAGCCAGTTGGTGCTGGGGGAGCAGCTGAGCTCCTGGTGAGAAACTCCTGCTCCAACCTGAAATAACCCTGGAGACCTCTGGTCCTCCTCCACCTCCTGCAGCTCTGGCAGGTCATCTGAGGAGACGTCAACAGTAAAATCCACAATGAATGTGTGTGAAAGCTAAGTTTGCTTTTAAGTGTAACTTTGTGATAGTTTAGTTATGTTTACCATAATCCATGTGGCACCCAGGTGAGGAAGGCAGGTCCTCGTTGCACTTGAGTGGATCGAAAGACTCGTCCATTCTCACAATGTTTCACTGTTTCCTCGTTGTTGTTGTTTTTACAGGATGCAGTTTACTCAGCTTCCATCCTCATATTCTGCCACATCAGCTGGTTTTATGCAAAACAGAAGGGACAAAATGAGAGGTTTCACAAACAAAGTGAAACTGCTGCACAGTTATGTTTAATTTAGAATGCTTTTTTTAATGATACCTAAACAACAACCACTCATAATTTATGAAAAATTAGTCTTTCTAATTGCATACATACGTCTGAATGGTGGTAGGCGGATTTTTTTTAAGTAATATGGTCTCTTTAAGACATAGTAAACGGATCAATGGAGCCAAAAAACATCAGCACAGGCTAATGCACATAATATATAAAAGGTTTCTAACCATAGCAAATAAAGAAATAACCCAGTATATAATCGACGCGAGACGTGTCATGCATCGCCTCAATAAAAAGGAAAAGGTAGGCAGCCTTTAGGGAATCCTTTGTCTCTGAATCGACACAGTACACCTCTGTGACCAGTCATGTGACCCGCTGCGTGGAGGCCTTGTTTATAAACTTAAAAGCATTTGGCGCATGCGCATCAAAGCTCATTCATTCATAACTGCGTAGCCAAAGTGAAAAATACCAGAAATTCGTTTCGAGAAGTGGCGAATAAACCCTCGAAAACACGATGCTAAAGACAACATGAAAGAATATCAACCGAAGAGTAAAATGTCGTTTACTAATTTGAACATTTTGTCATGTTTGGCGACATGCAAAGTGTTAAAAAGATCGTTGAAAATATGAAAGAAGCTGTGAACGTCAAATGAATCTGTTCACAACGAACTAACGGTTCTTTGCGTTCTGATATGCGATCAACGGTCGCTGCACGCGCTGACAAACGGTTGATTTGACTTCCTTAACGCGGATATACATTAAACGTACCGCTAGAAAAACGCTTCAAAAGTATTTTCATGTCCGAAAATTTAACTCGAAGCTGGGGCCTCCTGTTTTCCCACTCCTCTGAAGCAGCAACAGTGTCCTCAGCTCAAACCCAGAGGCTCTCGGGTCTAACACTGTAAACAAAAGAATGTCAACAAGTTGAGGCATGACGCAACCTCTATGCCCCGTTCAAAATGAATGACACGAAAACACAGAGAAGCCTTTCAGCGACATTTTTGCACGACTCGAAGCACGTTTAACCAAACGAAGGACTTGTTTTGAAACACAAAACTGCTGTCGGGTGGGCTTGTTATCACCAAAACAACAAGCGTCACAGCGAAAAAAACATTGTCGACCACAATCTGCCTTTCGACATCAAATAAACGCGTGACAACCCCGCGAAAACACCGTGCTACAACTGCAAAGACACGATACACACAACGCGAGAGTTAAAAAGTAGTTTAAACCTTTTATTTATTCGAAAAAAAGTAGTCAACTTCCCACTTACCAAACCTGTCGACATCAAGAAACTCTCTGGCACTCACTCGAGGGGTGGGAATCAATGTTTACAGAGGAAGCCTCCTATTGGTGCAGGAGAACGTCAATTACAAGAATCCGGGGATTCTATTGGTCAATACTGCTGAGAAAAACATCATAGGCGGGGCCTTGTTTGTTGATCATCGCATGATTGGATGAAAATACATGCCTGTTACTAGCAAGTAACAGCTGATTGGCAATAACAGGAACAATACATGGTTATTTTTTATCTGCAATGTTGCAACTACAGCAACAAAAGTACGCACTGACATCGCTTTCTAGATTGTTTACCGTTTCCCTTGCAATTAAATAATCATTTTAACATTTTTACTTCAAGATATAGCGCATAAACAAATGAATGAGTGTATGAATGGCGAATGAATGAATGAAGCTCCAATTGTGTGCTATTCCAAATAGTTATGTGACAAGCAAATATAAAAATGTTCTTTATTGACATGAAAAGTGAAACATACAGTACTTTCAGCCAGTATTATGGGGTTTGCCTTCAAAAATTACCAGCACTACCTGCACAAAGGGGGAGATAAATTCAGACTGTTTAAATGTTAAACCAGCTTTAAACATTTTAAGCTGCAGTAAACCACAGAGAAAATACAGAAGACTTCAATTATTGATTTAAAAAAATGGAGAGAGAGAGAGAAGAAGAGAGAGAGAAGACCCACTTTAGATTCCTGTTCAGAGGGAACATCATAGTATGTGTTTCCAAACAGTATAAGTTGTTGGCGGAGGTAGACAGCAATAATGGATGCCATAATCATGATTTCACCGACACGAAAACAATATGATTTAAATTTTACATTAAAACGCAAGGAAAATTAATTGTTTCAACACACTGCCTGCTTATAATGACTACAGTCTAGTGGGGCAACTTATTCAATTAAAGCTGGGCCTATATAATAACAGTAAATACTCAGTTTCAAATTGTACAGCAATGTGTTGTATATTCTTACAAAACTATCAGCTATCTCTCTGAAGTTTTTTTTTTCTTTTTTGCAAAAGCATAGTATAAGGCTAACAGCCACGAACACACTTACCAACAATGATATACAGTTTATGAACACGTGTCCAAGGGATTAAATCTTGTGATGAACAGAAATGTACTTTGTAAAAATGTTAAAATACTGCCAAGTCTACATTCTGTTGTGATCAAAGTGTGAAATACTTATTTTATAAATTGTTATTCCTCCTCCATGTTGGGGCACTTTTGCACCGGTGCGCCTCATGCTGCCAAAAATGACAAGAGATTGTGATAGATTTGCTCAAAATTATCCAGTAAGAAATTAGCTTTGGCATCCGATGTTTAGAAATTTACAAACGATCTTATATTGTAGGTGTAACTGTAACACTGTGGCAAAAAGGTGAGCGTTAACAAAAGTGTTCAATATACAAACAAATAATGCGCCTGACACTGACGAGTAAAATGTGCGCTTACGTTTTTAAGGTGAGAGACGTGAGAAATCTAATTCAAACAAGCTTTATAAGCAACTCTGTGTTGGCTGACTTTCATCAATACACTCTGTGGCAAACTAAATTAACCTTGTCTCGCAGGGGATTCTGGCGTAGTCTGTTTAATTTATCTGACACACGAATGTTGTAGTGGATATTCACATTTGTTGTAAGAAAAGCTTTTTAAGTGATTGTGGGGGAAAAACATCCATACAAGCCTCTTTGTTTGTTTTTGTTTTTTTTCATCCACCGATTGATTCATGGTCCATTGGAGCTGTCTCATGCACTTTGTTGCTCAATCTCAGCGCTACTCCCAAACAGGGTCACCAGCTGCTCCTCATAGTTGGCAATGTTCCTCTTCATGATGTCCATGCACGGGCCCAGCAATCTCTCGAACGCTTTGACATCCATGGCTGACCAAAGACAAAAAAAAGAAAAAAGATCACAGCAGTCAGACATAGTTTAAAGGTCCAGTGTGTAAGATTTACAGGGACTTAGTGGCATCTAGCGGTGAGGACTGCAGGTTGCAACCAGCTGAATCTTCTCTCGTTAGATTCATTTAGACCCTAATCACACAGAAAACGTTCTGCAGGTTGCAAAACGCGAGGCGCACCGCACTACCTTTTTTTTCAACTGAATGCCACTGGTGTGAAAAAAAAAAGATTGCCGCGCCTTTTTATTGATGCCAGGCAACCATTGACTCACCTCCTCATTCTAACCTTCCTGTGTAATCAATCTACCATTTATTTTTTTATTTTAGTTATTTGACAGTAATTAGTATCTAGTTCCTAAAATGTTGAGGCAGAGGGTACTTGCTGGAGCTCTGGTCGAGGGTGACCACTGCAGCGAGGCGTCGCTTCTGTACATGGGGCACCGGCACTATTCACTACGCTACCGACGCCCCGATTCAGGGGGCAGTTTGACCACTCTCTGTCTATAATCTGGCCATATAGCTCTGGGTGTCCAGCAACCGCTACCACCAGTTTCTCCTCCATTGTTTACCAACTGTAAACTTGTTGTCGTGACCACCACAGGAGGCCCGCCTCTCAAATCATCTGATTGGACAATGATAAAAAAGATGACGAAAAATAGAGATGACGTGAGGTGCTTTTCAGCTTTCAGTTGAAGTTTTTTCAACTTGAGAAATTCAGAGCACTCCAGCAAAAATGTCAGACGCTGAAGGCGCAGAAACAAGAGGCGTGTCACAACGCAAAAAACATGGGCAAAAAGCTTTACTCTCACTAAAATCATTTACAAAAAGCTGCCTCCAGCTGCTAAAATGCTTTCTGTGTGATAAGGGCCTCAATGTTCATTGTTCAGGAGGTTTGGAAGCCGAATTGTCTGCAGAGGTCTCTTCCTCTCTAAAACAAATGGACCAGGTGATTTAAACCAGTAAAACACCGAATAAAGCAGTTTCACAATACAAATCAAAGTTTCTTCAACGCTATTTGGCACATCACAAGAGCTTGCTAATGTATGCTCAACTATTTTCTTTTATAACTTGAGATCCAGACGTTCAGGAGGTTTTTCCAGGAGCCAAATTATCCTGCAGAGGTCTCTTCCTCTCTAAAGCAAACAGTCCTGGTGATTTAAACCTGTAATAAAACTTAATAAAGCAATTTCACACTAAAAAAATCTGTTTTTCTGACACTGCTCATCAAAGAGGGGTCTAACTATGGTGGATGACGCAAAAATGTGAATGGCCCTATCTAGAGCCAGTGTTTGGTGTGTCCGTTCTGGGCTACTGTAGAAACATGGCAGTGCAACATGGCACTCTCTGTGGATGAGGACCCGCTTCCTAAGTAAATATAAACAGGGTAACAAAAACACAACACTTCTTATTTTCAGGTCATTATACACTAAAGAAAACATACTTATATTATACTCCATTGCTGCCGATATATCCCCCTAAAATCCTACACACTGGACCTTTAAGAATTATGGAGAATAATATGAAATAACAAGTGGTATTCTGTGGAATTAGCGTGCTGGCTGCAATATATGAGTGATCATAAAATTGCACAAAATATACCCAAGCATTTGACGCTTCCCACAGCGTAGGCTGATGCAGCTCTGGGCTTGTTTGTGACAAGCGCCAACTCCCCGAAATACTGGCCCCTAGTGCATGTGGCAATATGCACCTCCTCATCCTCCTGGTCTTTTTTCGTCTGGCAAGAAAAGAAAAGCACAACTTAACATACCAGGACACAGAAATAAAGAGTTTTTTGATATTAAAATTTAAGAGTAGACTGGGCAAACATACCCTGCTTCTCTTCATGGTGATTCTAACTTGACCAGACTCGACAATGTAGAAGCAATCTGCTAAATCACCCTGGAATACAAAGCACAAAAATAAGACACTCGCTCTGTGGCAGCAGAAAATGATCAATCCAAGAACACATCATATAAAGAGATTCATCACCTGAGCAATAATCTGCTGTGAATCACTGTACACCTTGGTGGATATTACGTCCACTACCTTCATTCTCTCCGAGAGCTGTGAATGAAAGGATATTTGGTTGCCAATAGTTTCACTATAAATGCGTACTGCACTTTCTTCACTCAGAACAAAACTAATCTTAACCTCTAATGATGTAAGCAGTGGTAGCGTTTCAATGAATGCCTCATACAGCCTCCTTTTCTTGGCATTGTTCTTCACTATAATCCTCCTGAATGTCAGACGATCCTGAAACACAGATTTAAACACAAGGAAAACGTTCAGGTTCATGTTTAAAGTCACAGTGTCATCCTGTCTGCCTGTGTTGTTATAGGTCTGTGTGCGTAGCAAAAATAATTTTGGCTCTTTTTTTCATACTAAAAGCGCCGCTCTTTTCTCATCCTGCAAAATGCTAGAGCATTTTTGATGAGTCATTACACACATAATGGAGAAAGAAGGGGGGGGGGGGGGGGGGACATTAGTCAGAAAATGGTGGTCCAATGTGACAGACAATTAATGAATATTGGTAAATGGTACTTGCACTTTTATAGTGCTTTTCTAGTCTCGACCACTCAAAGTGCTTTTACACTACATGTCTATCTATCTATCTATCTATCTATCTATCTATCTATCTATCTATTCTTGGACATGCAAAGGAAGGAGCTGGGGATTGTACTGCAGATATTCTGATTTTTGGACGACCCCCTCTGAGCCACAGCAACCCTGCTGTTGTTGGGACAACAGCCAAAATAAGGACTACAAAGTGTTTTTTGTCGTTGTGTATTAACTTATTTCTCTAACGGTACATTCCTGGTTTAAAGTTACTCCATGAAATTATTGTTCTTATTGTTTCTATTGTTGTTTCTTTTCATTTCTCTCTCTAGACACTTTTCATTGCCTGTTAAAGGCGGGAATATCACGCTGTTATGCCGCCTTACTGTTCTGTACGTACGTCTGATTGTGGAAATGGGGGGACAGAGTTGTCTCGCCTCTGAGCTGGCAACGGAGGTAGTAATAGCCCGAAACAAGGTCTATGTAAAACGTAAAGCCAGATATATGCGACCATGCATGGAACAGGTGTGATGTTTTGATTACGTGTTATGTTGGCGACCCACCACGGGGAAAAGAAGCTGTTAGCAGTTAGTAGCTAACTCAAAGACGAAAAACAGCAGCTGTAAATGTCGGCAAATCAGGAAAACAATGAGATTCGGGAGTTCCTTACCCTCTGAGCAGAGGACAAGATCAGCCTTCTATGCCTGTGAAATGATTGTGTATGACAAGTTGTGCCATTGTTGTAGTTTAGAAAGCGCTGCAACACGTATGTTACATGTCACACTAGAGGCCAATGCTGTTGTGTTACATGTGAGGCATCTTTTGATTGCCAGGATGCAGTGTATAATCACACACTGGGGCAGACTGATGCCGCTGTCGTTTGGTTCTGTAAAAATGCAAAGGAGGCATAAAGAAGGGACTTTGTAGCAGCCCTATAGCATGATCTCTGTGTGAAAAGGGTTTCTCTTTCTTTTTCTTTCTCTCTTTGTCTGTACAATACCGTAGTTTTAATTTGTTGATCTGTTCTGTGCACACAACATCTATTGCAAGTCCTGGAAGAGGGATCCCTCCTCAGCGGCTCTTCCTGAGGTTTCTACCATTTTTCCCTGTTAAGGGAATTTTTGGGGGAGTTGTTCCTTATCTGCTGTGAGGATCCAAGGACAGAGGGATGTCGTATGTTGTAAAGCTCTCCAAGGAAAACTGCGATTTGTGATATTGGGCTTTATATATGATTGAATTGAAAGTTTAAAAGATTGGGGTCTAGGGAGGCATGAGTGGTGGGTGGGGTCAATGTGAAAGTGTAGAGCAGTGGTTTGCAACCTAGGTAAACTGACTCCTGACTCAGTGACATATTTTATGGAAGTTTCATATTACATTCAGTGCATAACAAGAAAAGTACAGAACAACTGATAACCTGTACAATCAACCGAAACAGTGAGTGCAACAACTGTAGGAAGTCTGTGAAAAATGAGCGATTTGGATGAGATTATTTCCTGATACAGTAGTAACTGTTTTATATGATTCTCTGTATCGTGTATTTTTGTTTATTTACTGTTTTTCTAATCACACATACTTAATAGACTTCCTTTTTTTGTGTTTTCAGTGTTTCCTTCTCCCTGACACTGCTACATTCTTTTCCTAGCTCTTTGGTTGTTTTAACAGCATACTTTTCTAATGCAGGCTGAGGCTGTTCAGCAGAGAGTAAGGACTCTGTGAATATAGCTTGTGTTCAGGTCTTAACTGTGCCCGTATCCTGTGAGATTTTTTAAAGTCTGTATACTGAATATTAATCTAAATTAAAAAAAATAATTCAATTTAGTTTACTTCACAGAAATTAATGAAATGCTGAGATACAGGCCCACTGAATATATATTTTGAGGCTGTCTTACACTACTTTAAATCAAGCAGGCCTTGCAACCCCCTGTGAAGCTTTGGGGGTATCACTGTGGTGCCTCACTGCTTTCACTTCTGTAAATAAATAATAAATAAAATGTCATTTTCAGCATTTGCATATTTAGTGTGATATTGTTTCACAGTGCCGGGCTTTTTAAATGTGATCACACATTTTCTGATTAAGGTATATGGGGAAAAAGACTTTAATGAATAGGCCAATTTATCTTTTCTAATAATATGTTGATTTATGTTAATGTGTATTTTAAGACATATTTTAATTTAAAAAACTTTATTAAAACTTAAATTATTAAACAGTATTTTGGCGGCCCCATGCAGGTAACTCTGAAGACCTCCTAGGGGTTGAAGACCCTCTGTTGAAGACCCAGGGTTTTGACTCAAATAATGGCCAGCAACATGCAGTTATTGTTACATACTATACTGCAGGAAACATGACCACAGCGCCCTCTAGCTGGGGAAAGAAACACTCCCTACATAAGAAGCATACACAGCTCTTACTCTGTGGTAAAGTGGTCAGCAGAGTCAGTCCTATAGGCACACAGACTCAACATACTGCAGCTTTAACATCCCACCACTCTGCCACAATGTGAGCTGTATAAATCCCAGACCTCAATCAGACTCTAATTAAAGCTCTGTCTATAGACTACTGTTTGCTCAGAGGCCCCACAGCAGCACTGTCCCTCCTCGACCTCGGGGGGATTGCCGGCTGAACGGGCCTGGCTGCTTGTTCACAGACTCAAACACACACAATGCAAGTAACCAGGTCAACAAGGGATACAGCTGCAACCTGCCCAGCTCGCACACAGATGACATAACAAAGCTGTTACCCACAGTTTGAGGACACGACCCTCACTGAGTCATTAATAAACAAGCTGCTTCTTCACAGATCGAGTAGCAACTGAATATTCACAACAGCTGTTCTGGACGCAATTTGTAAAAGAGTTGGATGTTGTCGAACTAGAAAACTGAAATTTTACTTTAAAATAGCAATGCAGGAGAGACACTGGACGTACTTGCTTGAACAAACAAGTTCAGCTGATCTGATAGCTGAGCTCTCTGAATGGGCTGCAAGACCTTTTTTAATAGGCCTGTATTACATTCATGATTTTCTCATACTCAGTATGCACGTTCATTAGCTTTAATCTATGCATTAATTAACATGTAAATTCATATCCAGGGGCACGATGAGTGCTCTCTCACTTTTTGCTTCATTCAGTGGGTTTTCCACAGTACGTTATCTCAGTCAGTCAACATGATCTCACCTACAGTGCCAACACTGCCACAGACTACCTGGATATTTACAGTAAATCACTGACAGCACAGCGTGTTATAAAAACCCGAGCACGGAGCCAACTGTGCTCCTGCATGAGGATTTAATGGTTTACTCACTAGGCACCAAAGGGCTCCAGGCGAGGTGGCGATTATTGTGGCTGCCCTGGGGGTGTTGTACATCAACGCCAGTTCTCCAAAGCTGCCTCGGTTGTCATAGCTGCCTACCAGCTTCTCTGTGCCTTCGACCTTCACGAAAATGTTAAACGTCCCACTGAATGAAAATACAAAGGAAAAAAAGACGATCAGAGAAAATGTAAATGCACAGCTGCCATACTGGTGTGTCCATAAATCTTAAATCAGCAGGATTATGTGACAAATATATGAATTTTAAAGTTAAAACAATCAATCAATAAGCAATTTTGTGAAAGATCACCTCTCAATAACATAAAAGTTGTCCCCATCGTCATCTTGATCAATGATGTGCTCCCCTTCAGTGCAGAACTTCTCAAACATGGCATCAAGCACCTGAGACATCTCCTCCTGTGACAATGTGAAACATCAGTAAAATACATGAATGTCACGTGTAGAAACGATCACACAGAACCCGCTCAGCGTGCTGTTTCACCTACTTGAATATAACCATCTTTCCAAATCATGCGTAGTGCACTGAGCTGTGGCAAAAAGCTGCTGGCCTCAGGCCGTGTTCTCCTTTGTGTAATTTAAGAGATGGCAGAGCACAAGCCAGAGGAGCACGAAGTGCTTATGGAATAATCCACTCACCGGATCCAAATTCTTGAACAGAAGAATGTCCCAACATGCTTCCTGTAGTCTCTGTCTCTGCTCATCGGTTTTTGGGTGGGTGACCTGCAAGTTGAAGCACAGGTCTTGTGATGTGACCCAATGATAGCCTGAATGTTGAAATTAATTTTCAGAGCTACAATTCATGCTGTCTGGAAAAAATCAACCTCAATATTAAGACAGGATATTTGTGGTATGAAAGTTTACCCGTGGCTCTTTCTCCTCATCATCTTCATCAGGATTGAACGCTTCAGCACACACTGCACCACAGAGAACAACAGATTAATAATAAACTAGACACAGACAGCAAATTCATCCAAAAATTCAAATTTCAGCCCAAAGACAGAACATTTGGAAACAACAACATCTTAACTCAAACACTTAAGAATAAAGCCTCATATTTAAGTGACCCAGCAGCACAACTTTCATCCCACTCTAACAACAGACACTGAATCTCTGGGATGATTCAGCGACAATAAATCTTTCAAGAAACACAACTTTTCTCCTCTTAAGTGTGGGGCTTTGGGGGGATGCGGTGACGCTGGTGGCAGTCATACCACATTTCCTTCCTGTGTTTTAACGACAAGATACTGTAGTCATAACAATCTTTTACTGGAATAAACCTAGCTTCTTTAAAAATGCTTTTTATTTCAATTCACAAATGGGGGAAATGTACTTTAATTCAGCAAAAGCATAACGCTTAAACCCCCGAAACCTTGATGATAGAATATCTATACCCCTGTAACAGTACTTTATTAAATATTTTTTTATGTTATATATAAGTACAAATTCTTTGGTTTCATGTTTAGTCTACTAAAAATGTAATTTCTCATCTGTTTATTGTGTGTTTCATTGACCCAATGATGATGTTGGCCCTCTGTGTTTGCACGTCGGAATGGGATTGGTTGTGGAGAAACGACCACTCCCTATTTAAGATGGCTTCTCATGACCAAAAAATTGTTTGCCTGATGAAGGTCTAGTACCGAAACGTCGCAAATAAATTATATATTGCAAGTTAGACAGTGTGCGGGAGTCCTTTTGCAACATCATCTGATGCTTCATGTTACTGAATGCTTTCACTCAACAGTCAAAGGAGTTAATTTGTGGAATCGTTTTGAAAAGGAAATTAAATGTGTAATATACATAACAGATTTAAAGCAAATGTTTAAAAATATGATGATTAACAAATAAAAAACTGAGTTATGAACACAAGTGTGAGCATATGAATTTTTGTTTGTGACTTTTATGTATATATCACATACATATACCGTAAAACTTCAATTAAACGCCCAGTCCCTTTTACTAGCCGGGTGTGGCTACACATTTTGACGAATACAGGCCTGCCTCAGTTAGAGGCCTGGGGTCTCATTGATGAAACATTGAGTAGGATCCATGCAGAAAATGTACGTACAGACAAAAGCCAAAAATCGGCAAAAAATATTTGACAATTTCTACAATCAGGCTTCCATCTCACCATCTGCGTCGCTAATTTCCCCTCTCCAAAATGTTGGTAAGCATGGGTTAAAAGTTTCTCCCATGAAGACTGTTTTTATAGATCACAACTTTTGCATGGGAAGTGGCGTACGCTTCTTTCAGGCCTTGTTTTGTGCATACACAATGTTTATAAATGAGAACCCTGGTCTTGTTGGCAAGCAGTTCATTTTAACTGGAACGTTGGCTACCCTCTTGAGCTAATGTTAGTTGAGAATGAGAATGAGATCGCGGATACAAGTGGCTGAAATGAGTTCCCTCAGAAAGGTAGATGGGCTCAGCCTTAGAGATAGGGTGAGGAGCTCGGAGTAGAGCCGCTGCTCCTTCGCGATGAAAGGGGTCAGTTGAGGTGGTTCGGGCATCTGATCAGGATGCCTCCTGGGCGCCTCCCGTTTAGAGGTGTTTTGGGCATGTTCCACTGGAAGAAGGCCCCGGGGGGGACCCAGAACACACTGGAGGGATTACATATCTCATCTGGCCTGGGAACACCTTGGGGTCCTCCAAGAGGAGAAAGAAAGCACTGCTAAGGAGAGGGATGTCTGGAGTGCTTTGCTCGCCCTGCTGCCCCTGCAACCTGGCCCCGGATAAGCGGAAGAAAATGGATGGATGAAAATGGATGGATGGATGGATGGATGGATGGATGGAATAAGGAGATGCTACACATTATTAGCTCGGTTGATTTCAATTTACTGAAACCCTGAGCACCAGAGAAGACCGCAAGTCATCGAGGTTTACTGGCATGATGAAAAAACAAGTGGTGACTCCCTTCCTCTGAATCATAAAGTCAGAATATGTGTCCATTCCTCAATTACCCAATAAGTGTTTTTAATTTAAAGTAATCCAAGTTATGAATATTGTTTTAACAGGATAATTAAGTATTGTCTTGGTATAACAAGGGTCATAACATGTAATTGATGATATTCAATGTAATATTTACACTGGTTCAAATAAACAATTTGATTTTATATCCCATTTTTGTTGAGCGACAGTTTTGTGTAAAAGGAATTAAAGGCCTGTCCCATATAGACGCCTCTCCCTAATATAAGCCTGTTGACTTCAGTGATTTAAGCAAATAATTCTGGGCTACAGTATTTTCATTGTAGAAGGGATGACTACAAAACAATACAAAAGGGGTGGTTGTAAAAAACTACACCTTCTCAGTCAGCAATAGTTTTGGTTTGTCACTGCTTCAAAAGTAATGATTTATTATTGTTATATTTTTTTTCTCGTGCGTATTTGAGTTGGAAAGTGACTCGAAATAAACTCAACTTGCTCATACTTTCCATTCACACTGTCAAACATGAAGAACAGTCCTAACACAGCTTTGTTATATTTGCACAGCCGGCATGTTACTATTATCATGAACAGGAGATTATTAGTAGTCGGAGTACTTCTCTTCATCTCCCCTCCCACGTCACTCTCTGACATTATTAACCAGGCTGGAGACAAAGTGGCTTCACAAACTCTACTAAATCAACAATATTATATTAAGCTGGAGACAGTGAGCAAAGACAGATGGAAAAATACTTGTACTGGAGAAAATCTGACGTAGTCCCAGTCTTCATATGTCAAATAAGTTTTATATGTTTCCAGCACTGACACTGTCCAGAGTTTTCCTCTTTGACAGAGCAGGCTTGAAACAGCCGGCGAATGACAACTCACCTGATGCTCTTCTGATGAATCTGTTTATCACCGGCGCTGCAAAAGCACAAAAAATATATATTAATGTTAGATTTACTTCATGATGACATACATCTCACAGTGACTGAATCACTGCTGGGAAGGGTTGGATTAATGCATTGTGCTTCTGCATCACATGTGCGGTGGAGTACACCCAGCCCTGTGCTCATTAAGGACCCATATTCATTTGGGTAAAACCTGAATAAGGACAGCTGCTTTGAAGTGCGTTTGAAATTTGAATGAGAAGAAAAATTCAAATGTAAAACACAGCATAAAGTGCTAAGCTGCCACACAATAGTCTCGGTATGAAATATACATTAGAGGAGGTCTCGTCCATTAATGGGCTGCAGGCCAGTGTTGTCCACGGAGGCTCATTGGAATATGATTTAGACAAAGCAGTGGAGGTGTGACGGGGTGCAATCCTCACCCACAAATGCTACAATAGTTAGTTTAATGAGTTAATATAGTGTCCTTATGTAACCATTGCAGCCAGCCTTGCAGACCCCACCACTCATTGGGATGCTGTGTCAGAGCTCTGGGTTGCTATGCTACTTGCTGCACCTTATGGCAAAACTGCACCGGCCATTGTGTTGCATGTGACCACAGTTTAGGAAGCACAAATCCATCTAGGGGTGGTAAAAGTCATATGCTGCATATGTTGCATCATAGCAGATGTTTAGATTTCTGCCTTTAGCTGCTTTGTCATATTTCTGATCCATCATGAGGGCAGGCCCACGAGGCCTGCACCTGAAACTGACAATATTCAAATGACCTAGAGGTGCAGCTCTGTTTGGAAAACACACAGTCCCCTTTTTTTGTGCAGCTGCTGTGCCTTAACGCTGGGCTTATCACAAAAACGTGTCTGCACAGATGAAGAACAAGACACGCTCATTAACCATCATTCAGCCTCCGTGACCATATATGGCAAATGACAGAGCCGTGGTGGATGCAAGGTGGCGAGCAGCGGAGCATCACTGCGCTCAATGTGTCTCTCCCACTGCACAGATACATGCTCATTATTCTACATACATGAAGGACATCCGCTGTCACACATGCTCCTGACATTAGTAAATATGTCGCCCTACCTATGAATTCCTCGTCATCGTCGTCCTCCTCCTCCTCCTCTCCGTTTTCAGAATCGATCTGCATGGCTTCGTCAATGAAATTGACCGCTTTTCCAGGTCTTGGGGCCGAATTTTGGTCATTGCCAAAAGAGGCCTCTTTGGTTTCACGCTCCTTCAGCTGGGTGAAGTACTGTAACGCAAACTCGAGCAAATCCCTGGGCTGATTCCTCAACACTTCCACGGTAAAGCTCTGTAACAGCTCCGTCAGTCCTTCAGGAATTTCTATACTCATTCCTGTTATCAGTCTATGGATGTGGACAAAACCGGTTTGCTGCGAATTTTTCTAAATGGTCAAAAACACACAGATGAGATGGAAAAAAGCCCCAAAATCAGCAGACGGGTGTAGTCAGAGCCACCCAGTCAGTCAGCGAGCCATCCACAGCGGATCCTCTCGTTTTCTTGAATGAAAATGGCTCTGGATTTTGCGTCCAAGCATCTTCTGCTGCTTCTGGCTACAGGAAACCCACGCATGTGACCCAGGAATCCATGGCAACCACCCATCCAGGGATTGCGTATGAGCAGCAGCAGCGCACAAACTGCAGTCAGTCGCAAAATACAAATTATGGGAAAGAGAAACCCTCGGGTCTATCAGTCAGAGAGAGATTTTCACTGAGAGGGAAGAGATATCAGATGTTGGTATTGTGTCTGTGGTCCGGTAGCAGGAAGGTTTAAATTTAAAAAAAAAAAAAATCATAATCTAATTTTTAAAAAGATGTGAATATAAAATAATAGCAATAATAATAATAATAATAATAAATGCAGCAAGCAATAGTCTAACAGCACTGCTAAATAAATACTACATTTCAGGAAAGGAGTCTGTATAAACCTGCTGTAAGAACAGTGTGGCACTCCAGCTTAATTCCAATCATTAATTACATTTACAATCTAATTAATAGCCTTGAGACACAGGCTCATTATAGATGGACTGTCCCTTTAATAGCAGCAGCAATTTAAACCCTATTTCTTGTTCCAGAGGGAGAAAAAATAATAAATCTGATGCATATTTTTAATAACCTTTCAGAACATTGTGACTCCCAGGCAAATACTGTAAGCTGACAGAGAGCTTCATTACAGGATGAAACATTCTGAACTGAATATTCTTGGTCTGAGACAGGTGATGAATGATGCAGTCATTTTGGGGGTTAAATATCAGTAATCGTGAGTTGTTTATGAATAGACAAAACGGCAGAAACTAGACCGTTCTTCTGGTGTTCACATGTGAACTTAAAGGTCCAGTGTGTGAGGTTTAGGGGGGATTTAGTGGCATCTAGTGGTGAGAACTGCAGATTGCAACCAGCTGAAACTTCTCCCAGTTGGGATTCCTGCAGTGTTCATTGTTCAGGAGGTTTTAACCGGGAGCTGAATTATCTGTAGAGGTCTCTTTCTCCCTAAAACCGACACATTCTCACTCCGGCCTCATCAAATATCTACGTTCAGTCATAGACTTTCCACGTGCAGATACAACGTGCAAGGTACCCTGGGTGCGTTGGTGAATGAAGTTCTGCCTGTTACATGCATTGTCTTCTTTCAGAATAGAATAGAAGCTTTTATTGTTATTGCATACCAGATACAACGAAATTTCAAAATATACTTCCGTTTTCAAAGGAAATTTACCGTTTTCATACAGTCTCTTTCAAAATAAAAGCACTACGTCGGTAAAACACTGCAAATTGACATTTTTTGGCCTTCAACAACTAACGCACATGGTTGGGTTTAGGCAACAAAAACACGGACCCATCCACCACCCATCCCAGCCACCGTACTCTGACTTTCATCGCCCTAACTTTCTTTTGTGTCTGCCGCGTTTCCCCCGACACCACCGAGCACCACTGAATAACAGCGACCGGCTGCGTATCATGCTAACATTAAAGGACGGCTATTTCGTCAGTGTCTGATGCTGCAAGACACTGCCCAAGCATCAGATTTCGTCAACTTCGGAGTGAGACTGGGTTGCTAAACAAATGGACCTGGTTATTTAAACTGCTTAAAACACTGACTTAAGCAATTTTAGATTAAATAATCTGTGTTTTACCAACACAGCTCATCTTGGAGAGGCTGCTAACTATAGTAGCAAACACAAAAATGCGAATGGCCCCATCTAGAGCCAGTGTTTGGTATGTCCATCCTGGGCTACTGTAAAAACATGGCAGACTATGTGAACGAGGACTCGCTTCATATGTACATATAAATGGCTCATTCTAATAAAACATAAACACAAAGATTCTTATTTGTAGGTGATTAGACACCAAAGAACACATACTTATTATATTCCATTTCTGCCAATACATACCCCTAAATCCTACACACTGGACCTTTAAACCTGTAAAACTGGTAAATCCTTCCAACTGTGCTCTCAAATTTAACTTCTCAGGTTACTCAGCTCAACTTTAAACACAACACAGCTGATCAGGCAGAAACAGAACAAAAGAAAGGAGAGGACAAAGAAAGATCAAATAAAGGTCATATATTTATGAGGAGACAACACACTCAGGTGAGATATGTGGCTTTTACATATGACTCAGCTAAATGTGTTGTCTCGTGAGCAAGTAAAAGTGAGTTGTAAGTAAATTTCAAAGACCATATGGAAGGAGGAAGGGAAACCTGGAAATATAAAGTTTTGGGGCAGCGGAAAGCCTCATCAGCAAAGCCTTTAGTCCTGGATTAGGAACAGAGTAAAACCTTTGGTCAGAGGATCTGAAGTGAGTGTTTTTACTGGGACACATGGTGCAACTGCTACTGTAAGAAAACCCCTGAGACTGCCAAATGTGTAACAACCGTCCTTTGTGTGTGCCACATTGTAGGATTATCGTATTGTGTTGGAATTGGATGGTGGTGAGCAAAGAGCAAAGAGAGATGAAGGAATAATTCTCACGGCAGGGAATCACTTGACGGAAAAAAGAAATCTGCCAAAAGAGCAGAGCTATTATCTGCCATGGTTGTCTTTGGCTCTGTTATGAGACCCTTCCCCCTGCTGTGGCCCATATCTGTCACTCTCCATTAAGAAAACACAACATTTTCTCACTCAAGCAAACATATGGGAGCACGTCCATGGAGTGACCAAGTAACGCTGCTGCTGCTGCTGCTGCTCCCAGACTCACCATTAAAGGCTTCCACGGTGAGGTGTCCACCACAGGGATTTTGTTTGTTTGTTACCTACAGTAAGAAGATATCAGAGACATCTGTTTAGTAAAAAACAAACACTGTGCATCAGCCCTGCTCTCTGAACTGTACATCCTGCACATTGTTACTGCTTGATGCTTCTCAACAGACCAATGGAGCCTGCAGCTGTGGAGCTTCAAAATCATCTTTAGGTTGCAATAAGAGATTGAACTGTCATTTACAAAACCATTATTTTCTCATATCTTCATGATGACTTGGCAATATTAGTGAAACTTATGATTAAAAAATTATTCTAAATTGGTCTCATGTAACACACTTATTTAATTATTAATGTGTTGTTCATTTATTTTACACAAATATTTTAAATAGTAAATAAATACAGTTTTTAAATAACTTCAATGTAATGTCTCCCAGTGACTCAAATTTAATATCAAAACATATCACAACACAGAACATATGACACATGTAAATATATAAATTGTTTTATGAAAAAAACTATGATTTTATTTTCTACAATAACTTCAGGTGTCACATTTAGTTTAATTTACATTCACAAAAAACACTGAAAGCTGTTGTAATTATGAGAAGTTAGTCATTAAAATGTAGAAGCCAATATTCTGTCTGTAATATGAATTAATATCTTAATTAATATGAATAAATATTCATATAAAATAGAAGAAAAGAAGTTCTAATATTATTTTAAAAAAACATAACAAAAGAAAAAAAAATCACATCACTGTATTTTTAGTTGGATCCGGCCACAGTTGTGGACAGACATATGGAAAGAAGAAAAAAAAATTAAAATAAATGAATAAATAAAAATAAAAAAATCATGTAATTTTAGTTACACGCACCAGTGCATGGACACATAAAAGTATTTTGAGCCCTGAGAAGGAATCAATAGTATGTGGTTTACTGTATATACATGCAGGGGTTGGCTTCTGTCTTCTGTCTGATAAGCTGACGGACATGTTGATGACACATAATAAAAAACCACCAGCTTCCAAATTGAAAATAAAGTTGAATCAACATCTCTAAAACACTTTGAACAGAGACTGATCATTAAAACCCTCATGAATGTGAAGTACATGCTGCCATCTGCAGGTGAAGACAAGCAGTGCAAGGTCAGGCTACAATGCAAACTAAACTACAACAGTAGCTTTAAAAGATATTTTACTCTACGTTAACAACTCTCACATGCTGTCATCAAAACTGCTTAAGTATGAGAACCACTGGGAGGCATAAAACAGATGTGACATTAGCCCAGAGGTTTATTAACTGTCAGTATCATGTAAAAAAAAAAAACACATGCACAATATGTGTAGTTTCAGTTTTGTCTTCCTTCTTATGCACACACCCTATTGTATGGTGCCAGTTATGTTTTCAAGATGTGGGTGAGTGTGCCACCTACTGGACATCATCTTGTAATGCAATGTTTGTAGCACTGTGATATTTGCTCTTTACATGCATCTCTCATGAATCATGCTGGTGTTTAGTCAGATCCTCCATTAATGCACATATCACATACATATATGTCACTGTATGTAGTACAAATTTGGCACATATTAGATCATTGCAGGAGAGAAGAGAGCCACGTTGTCACTATTCAGGAGATGTCGAGGAGGGCCAACATGAAATATGAATATTTGCAGAAATTTCAGGTTTTTTATAGTAAAATAATTTTTGATTTTATTTTTATCTTTTTAGTATTATGCTAGTGAAGATGATAAAATTGACTGAAATGTAACACTTTATTACAAGTATATCTTAAGTAACCTGTAGATTTTACGCCACACATTTATTAGATAACGTGTAAAAAAATATTTACAGGTAAGTAATTTTTTATTTCTTATTGTGTTTTATTGTAAAGATGTTTAGTAAACCATGACGAGCCGTGGCCCTGCTGAGGTTTCTTAATACTTTTCAAGTCTCCACAAGAGACAGATGTTGAGGCAAGTCAGTCTGATTTGATCTTGTCAGAATTCAGAGTTGTAACAACAAACCACACACAGAAGCCGGTCCCTGCTGAAGTCATGACACTTACCCAGTGACAAAAAATACACTCAGACTTCATGAGATGAAATTCACTTGATTTTGATGTCATATTGATTCACAAACAATCACCATGTAAAGATAATAACTTCCTGTTAATGCAATGCTGTTCTTCACCTTCACCTGGTCAGTTATCAGTATGTGCTTTTCCACTCAGTGATTGGTTAGAGCCCCATTAGGATGTATTTGTGCTCTCTGAGATGAACACAGTGCTGCTCCCACAGTGAGGACGGATCGTCCTTCCAACACCTTGATCCAAACTTTTATTGACTTGTATTTATGCACCCTTTAAGTGTCTGACAAACCACCCTCATAACAGCAAAAATAAAGCAACCAACAAACCTGTCAGTAGCTGAGCAACTCTAACCTGGACAAACTGCCTCTCCATTGATTTCCTCACATTCTATAAATGAAAGAGAGGGCATCATTGAACTGGAACGAGCTCAGTAAAACTGCTCAATGAAGACATAAAGGAGACACCACCTGCTGTCTGTCGAGGCTCACCGGTAGGACGTCTCTCTCTTCTCTGGTGCTGTAAACAAACCACGGGGGATCAGCTGTGAGTCCAGTTGATTGCAGAATTTTATCAGAGATGTTATTCTTCCTTGAATCTGCAACGCTGACAAACAGAAAAGCCAAGCGAGCAAAACAAAAATGGAACAAAAATGCAATGATAAGAACCCCAATCTTCTGTTTTAAAGGTTTATCTCTGCAAGATTCCAGTCATGAAGTCATTTAACATCACGACTGACAAAAAACATTCACCATATGATTGAATATACAGCTTTGTCTTCCTGTTGTCTAGGTAAGCATCAGGTGCAGATAAAACACACAGTAGTGGTGCTGCAGGTCGGCCAGGACAGCCAGTAGCAGCATTGTACCATGGGTAATACAACCAGGACCACATATACAGTACAGATACAGCAGGAGACATTGGAAATGGACGTGCACTTGTATAGCGCTTTTCTAGTCTTCCGATCACTCAAAACACTTTTTACACTACGGGTCACATTCACCCATTCACACACACATTCACACACTGGCGGCCCAGGCTACCATACATGGTGCCACCTACTACTCAGCTTTAACACACACACACCGATGAAACTGCCATTGGGAGTCGTAAGTGCTAAATCGTAGGCAACTGGACTTGCTTGCGTTTCTTGAAGACGTTCCGCCTGGCCACCATGTGAGTCGTTAGGGTCAGGTGGGACCAGGGGTGAATGGGTGTGAAGTTGCCTGGGGAGGGATCCCAAGACTGCATTGTAGGTGGGTGCCATCGGGAGCAATTTGGGGTTTAGTATCTTGCTCAAGGATACTTCAACATGCGGACTAGAGGAGCTGGGGATCGAACCACTGATCTTCCGATTAGTAGACGACCCACGCTACCTCCTGAGCCACAGCCGCTCATATCAAGGCTCAACGTCTGTTTAGGTCATATACAACTGAAGGACTAATGGACTAGACTATTTGTTTATTGTAGTTTGAGTAAGTTGTTTTTCTTAATAAAATTAATTACAAATAGAGGGCAGTGTGCAGTTATTCTTTCTTCACTTGCCTACGGACATTTTCTCCTGCATACCCGTCCACAAGAAACTGAAGGTATGCACGAGCTGTCAGTCTGTTGTAGTTTGAGCTTTAAAGACGATTTGTCATATTAACAGGAATGAACTCCAAAAATATATAAATGAGGAAGGAAATACGGTGGCTAAATTATTATTATTTTTTTTAAAAGCCAACATATTTTAAAAGCTGTATGTCTTAGTCAGAGCTTTATTTAACTCTTTCATTTCTCGTTAATATTTTGCCTTCCTGTTATCCTGTCTTTTTTAAGAGGCACCAACCTTATGTTTAGATCTACATTTCAGCACACAAATCAACCAGTCATTTCTTCTTCCTACCATTTGTCACGTTTTGACAAAAATCTAAAAAAGAAACCCTACAAATTCAGTGGCATTGTGTTAAGTCAAGGTTTTAACTATGTGGACAAAATGTTACAAGTTGTGCAGGAAATTTAATTTCTTTTGTTGGAGAGGCTGAGCTGATGTTACAAAAAGAAGCTTTCACAGCTTTCAGCTTTTGTATTTTTCAGCATTTTGTCAGTTTGACCCGGCATACTGATTAATTTTTGCAATGTGACAGTCATAATATGGCCTTTCACAAGATTTTTGGTTGATTTATGTCACATTTACAAATTCAAAGTGCCGGCGGACAGACATTTCTCTGTACCTGCCAAAGAGCCTCAAGCGTTTTGTAAAAGTGCAAATTTCAGTTGGCTAAAAGCTTGTTTTTTCAGTTGTTCTGCTTGTTATTTGTTATTCACACACCACAGTTTGTCACCTTCATCCAAAAACGTTGCTTTTTCACCACTTTACTTCCCAAAAAACTTCTCATTAACACCTCTAAGTCAAGTATTTTCATCATCACCACACAGACACTGTATGTCCTTTTTCCAGGAAACATTTATTCGATCGAGAGACAGGATCGCTTCTTTCCATAAACAGGTCAGTTAAATATTAACAAATTTACAGTCATGAGGAATGTGATAAAAAAAAACAAAAAACAAACAATGCTCGCCTTAAAAAAACCCAACCCAGGGACCCCCACCCAGGATAACATCGACCACGGTGGCGCTGGAACGAGACTCGAATCCACTTCCAGCTCCATTGTTACATGCTCTTCCGTTCAGTGCTTCACAGTTCGTCTTTGTCTGGTGTTGTCTGTTAAGAGAACAAAATTTAGTTATGAACAGTCAGAAGAACAAATACGCCAATATCTGATTACTTGACATCCTTAAGATGCCACAGTGCTCTCACCGTTTCTTCATCATCTTCATCATCTACAATTTCGTCTTTATCTTCAGAGTCATCCTCTGCTGCCTCTTCTTCTGGCTCCTCCTCTGGCTCCTCCTCTGGCTCTTCTTCAACCTGTAGAAAATGCACATCTTTTTTAGCATAACACCCCCAAAATATTCAGCTAAGCAGACTTAAAATGACCCAACTGAGCAACCTGAAGGAGGTAAAGACGAAGACAAAACAATACTACAAAAAAGGAAAGAAGAACTATTTCCAACGCTGAAACAACACCAAGATAAGAAAATGTTCTCTGACAGTGAAAGAGGAAACTTGACACATGCACAGTGAAAACTTTGCCATGCAAATGAGTACGTGGCAGTTGGTATCGACTTGCCTGTTCGTCCAGGGGTACGTTCATGCTGAGTCGAAGCATGCGCTCTATCCTGTCTCCATAAGCCTTTGTGTCAACCAGTTGGTAGCCTGAGCGCAGCGTGGCCGTCTCAAACAGAACCACAGCCAGATCTGACGCAGTCTGGTCTTCGCTGTCCGTCTGGAGGACATGAAGGAAAAGAAACTGATCAGTTATCAGCTCTGGTCCACGTTATGTTTGAAAATACTGCACTGAAAACAATTTCTTTATTTGTATTTTATAAAAGCAGTGAATTATTTTATAAATGACATAATGTGGCATTATTCAAACTGTACAGATACAGTGAAGTGAGTGTTCAGACTTACATTGACTCTGTTTAGCATCTGCTTGATGAGAGGATGTTTGGGGTTGATTTCTAATGTTTTCTTCTGGCTGGCATAATAGCTGAAGAAGAGACAAGAGGGACATTACCATATAAGCTAAGTTAACAGTGAGACAGGCCACAACATGTTCCACATTTGCATTTTACAACCATGATAATGAGCAGCAATGTTGCTGAAAAGCTGAGGATCATTACTCACTTTGTAGAAATGTCTTTTCCTGTCTGGTACGCCTGTGCCTTCATGATCCTCTCCATGTTTCCTGACCAGCCGTACTGACTGGCAACCAGAGCGCAGGGGGAGTTGGTTAGCCTCTGGGAGAGGACGGCCTTCTCAATCTGCAGGACAGACAGCGCTGTGTTAAATAACGTGGCTGATGGAATAGACATAACTTAGCAGCTGCAGGCAATTTCTCTCGCCTCTGCAGCTGGTGTTTATTTCCCATGTCATGAATATACAAAACAATTCTTCACCTTGTCCTTCAGGGCCTTATCCTTCAGCCAAGTGGTGAGAGGTTCGTACTCCTTCTCCAGGGCCTCCCTCTTCTCCTTGCTCTTGTTGCTCTCGTCGAACTTGACGCCCTCCTTTGCGACATTCTGGAAGCGTTTGCCGTCAAACTCGGGCAGTGCCTGGATGCAGTACTCGTCCACAGGCTCTGTCAGGTAAATCACCTCGTAGCCCTTCTTCAGCAGCCTCTCCACGAAGGGAGAAGACTCAGCCTGCAGATGGAAACAGGCTCATCAATGCCTGGCTATTAAATCTACACACCATGTACATCACAGTTTACACTGCCCTCAACATAACAGAGCATTTTAACCCAACCAAACGATGGGGAAACATCCACTCACCTCCTTCCTGCTGGTGCCAGCCATGAAGTAGATTTTGTCCTGCTTCTCTTTCATGCGCTCCACATACTGCTCCAGGCTGGCCAGGACGGTTTCACTGTTGGAGGTCTGGAAGCGCAGCAGCTTGGCCAGACGGGTCCTGTTGGAGTGATCCTCAATGACACCCAGCTTGATGTTGGTTCCAAACTCCTTCCAGAACTTGTCGTTGTACTGCTCCTCTGCAATCTTCTTGATCATGTCCAAAGTCTTACGCACCAGCTTCTTGCGGATAACCTGAACAAAGAGGAGATAAGCGTTACATCTTTAATCACTTCATGCCTAGTTTAATATTCCAAACTTTTGTTTTGTTTTCTTTTTCATCCTGTAAAGCACTTTGACTACACATAAGGTTCCTTTTCTTTCCACACACAGACTAAATGATGAATAAAATCACAGATAAAATGAAAAATAATTTGCATTTAGATGCTGTTGTGTTGATGTTAGATGTGAAACTCACCTTGAGCAGTTTGTGCTGCTGCAGAGTCTCTCTTGACACATTCAGGGGGAGGTCATCAGAGTCAACCTAGCAAAATAAATTTCCATTAATCACAGTGCAGGTGCTATCTGGCCAAAAACCAAACAGTTTATATTAGCGTAGGGCTGTGTGAATAATTAAATTTTGCATTCAGTTACAATATTAAAATCGAGACAGAACGATTATTGTGTCACATTCTGTTTTAAAATGATGCTCTTTTTTTTATCTTGTGTTATAAATCCAGTGCACCCCCTTCCTTCACAGTGGTGCGCTCAGTTTTGCCAACTTGGCACCGTTCTCACTAGATTTAGGGACTTTTCAGACCTTGTAGTGACTTTATTTCTAAAAATAACCCACTGCCACTTCCACTGCTGCAGGTGCTGCCTGTTGAGCTCTCAGTATGTTACAAGTCAGAGCTCTCAGAATGGCTGCTAACGTTTCATTTACGACGGCACCACCCAAATGTGTCGATTAGTGAAATGAGACTGATCAGTGCACTGAAGGCCGTCCTACTTCCAACAGCGTTCAAGTGGCCTCCCACTGCAGATTCAGACAGTGTCAAAGTAATAACTAAAACTATAGAGGGTTTATTGTTGCGTATTTGCGACCACACTTGCATATATTTCACATCAAAGAGAATACCGAATTAAAGCCCCCACAGTTCCCCAAAGTTGAATAAATGCATGATGTTTCCAAAGTCAATGAGTAATCATAAATCATAAATTAAATAACCCTGATTAGTAACAATGACGACCAGCATAAGTGAGTAAGATCTCTGCAGTAATCAAGCAGTCCTACATTAGTGCCTGACTGTGTCTTAGGTTCAGTTAGAAATCACTCACCACTCCTTTGACGAAGTTCAGGTACTTGGGCATCATGTCGTTGAAGTCGTCTGTGATGAAAACTCTCCTCACAAACAGCTGTGACAGAAAGAGACGTTCATTTAGAAACCAAGCTGAGGGAATTCCTAATTATTATTCTATAAGCACAATACAATCACTTAAAATGGATACTGAATGCTGCTTGAGAGACATACCTTGATGTAATCGTTCTTCTTAGAGCCGTACTCATCAAACAGGCCGCGGGGTGCTGAAGTGGGCACAAACAGGATGGACCTGAAGGTAACCTCACCCTCAGCTGTGAAGTGGATGTGGGTCAGAGGGTCGTCGCTGTCCTGTTAGAGAGCGAAACATTGTTTGAATTAAAAGCATTACACACGTCGAGAGTACAAGGAAGGCACACAATCAACGTGGCTGTTTGGCAAAGCGCTTCTGCTCAGGTGCCTACCTTGGAGAATGTCTTGTAGAAAGCCTTGTACTCATCCTCTTCAACCTCCTTAGGTGGTCTCTGCCAAATGGGCTTGATGTCATTCATCAGCTCCCAGTCCCACACAGTCTTCTCAACCTACAATTAAATCAATGAGACATTTTCAGAAACAGTCGAAAAGGATTCTTTCTCAAATTATCAGACCAAATTATTCAGGTGTTAAATGACCAAATTAAATAGCATCAGTTTAGAGCTAGGGCATACTCAAATATTTTTTTTACTGCCTATGTTATTTTGCTAAAATCTTTAAACTTGAGATGTTCAACACATTCACAATACATTTTTTTTCAAATATTGATTTTATGCTAAAGAAAAAAACCTCCCACCTTCTTTGTCTTGGGCTTCTCTTTGTCCTCCTCCTCTTCCTCTACCTCAGCCTCATCTTCAGCAGCCTCTTTCTCTGGCTCCTCTGCTGCCTCAGCATCTTCCTCGATGGGCTCCTCAACTGTCTCCGTCTGCCGTGTTGAAGGGAAGAAATTATGTAACGGCCAGTTTCTCATTTCCATATTTTGCCTGTTTCATAATATAGCTGTGCTGGGATGAAGTCTGAGTCAAAGTGTGGGAGGAAGTGTCTTAAGTAATCACCTTGCTGGCCCAAACGTAGATGGGGAAGTTGATGAACTGGGAGTATTTCCTGACGAGGTTCTTGATGGTGTCCAGCTCCAGATAGTCTGAGGCTTCCTCTTTCAGGACCAATCTGAGGTTAATAAAGATGAGGAGAATTTAATTTCAGAGTCAGTACTATTGTAACATTTGAGAGTAGAGTTGTAACAGGACAACAGCACTTCAAGGTCCAACTGAGTAGGTGTTACAGTATTCGAGGGACAGGATGAGAGGTGTGAAGAGCAATATGACTAACAGCAGATGATCAGAATGCTAAAAAAAAAAAAAAAGTAGCTAGAATGCAAAGGTGGTTTTAAGATTAATAAAAACACAATATAAACCCACGTGATGGTGGTTCCTCTGCCCAGTGTGTCCCCGCGTGGGTCCTCAATGACAGAGAACTGACTTGAGTCAGACTCCCAGATGTGCTGGGTGTCATTGTTGTGTTTGGATGTCACGATGACTTTGTCGGCGATGAGGAAAGCGGAGTAGAAACCAACACCAAACTGGCCGATCAGCTCTGAGGTCGACTGATCCTCAGCCTGCATCTCTGTCATCTTGTTGAGGAACTCGCTGGTGCCGGATTTAGCAATGGTGCCCAAGTTCTTCACCAGGTCCTCTTTGGTCATTCCAATACCAGTGTCAGTGATGTGAAGCATGTTCTTCTCCTTGTCAGACTGGAGATAGGAACGATACAGTTAAGTTACTGACAGAGCAAGAGTTGTTCACATTAATAACATTAATAAGGTGCACTGCAACACACAGCAAGTATGTGTCTTTCTTGTGCATACTTTTATTTTGATGGTCAGCTCTTCATTGGAGGCCATTACGTGCTCATCGGTCAGAGACAACAAGCGGATCTTATCCAGAGCGTCTGAGGCGTTGGAAATCAGCTCCCTGAGGAAGATCTGAAAGACACAATAATCATTTTACCATCAATTCAGCCACACTGATTCACCCCTTCCCCCAGATCTCAAACTGTGAGCGTCTGTCGGATGAAAAAGAAACCTGCAGGTGTGCTGTAATACATAAAGTTACCCAGATTGTTCATTCAGTGGCAGCTGATAGTAACTGTTCAATATATTTAAATACAGAGAGGCCAGAATATTTGTTCAAAACTGAATGCCATCAAATTTGGCAGGTGTCAATTTTAATTAGAATCAGAATCATTTCCCCCTGAGGGCAAATTGTGATTCATTACAGTCACCCTGATTTAAAATACAACACAATAGAAATACAAAAATGTGCATTATACTAAAATCTTAACACTAGTCCTTAAGATATTAAGAATAAAATATATTTCTTCACTGCAATCCAATACAACCGCTCAGTTATAACCTCTGCCTTTAAAAAGATAATGTCCAGCTTTTCTTGATACTGTTTGAGAGTATTAATTTAACTATATGTTAAATATTGAGTTGGTAATTTGTAGTGCTGTTGTACTGGACCTCATTATATTGAGAGACATTTCTTTATAATATGCCCACCCTATTTATTAAGGGGGGAAGAAGTACAAATAGAAACACAACTCAGTATACCACTAACTTCAACCCCAATAATTAACACATGTTTGAGTTAACATCCCTCTTATACAAGTAGATACATAAAAATCATGTTGCAAAACTGATGATAGTACATCAAGAGGTCATGTATTCCTGCTCACCTCCTTGTTCTTGTACAGGGAGTTGATAATCAGCTTCATCATACGATTGACTTCAGCCTGAAAGGCGTGTTTTTCGGACTTTTCTCTGAGTTCCTTGATCTGAGCTGCATTCAATCCATCCAGCTGGATAGCCTCCTCCTCTCTGGGGACAGACACAAGCACACAGGTGAGACGTGCAAAACAACAAATCACAGCTACCAGTAAACAACATGCAAATCTGCTCTCCCCCTCCAGGGACAAGTATCCAAGCTAAATCCAAGTCACACAAGATTCCTCTCTCTTAATAAGGGACGTGTAGTAGACATAGCACAGCTTTGCCACCACTACAATTCAAGGGTTGCTGGGGAGCTTTTGTGTGCACAAGCTTGGTCGTGTTGACCTTGTGCTGTTAACTCTAGGTCTAGTCGACCTTTTCTGATAGGGACAGCCACAGCTCACTTAACATGTATGCTCTGAGGAGATATTTGAAGTGACACCCACCTCTGCACCACCTCATCATCTGTTCTGGAGCCATCTCTGCTTTTACCAACGTCTTCTTCTACCGTGCCGTCGATGTCAACTTCATCTTCTGCCTTCACAGCAGCTGCATATGGACAAAAAGTTGCTGTATTAAAATAAAATAATGTCTGCAGGTGTATCATGAGAAATATTCAGCATTTAAGATTGGTTCAGGTGGCATGAAGCTCTGCAAACACGTGATAGAAATCACCAAAAATAAGGTGTAACGTTAGGAAGGCTGTCTTTATCTTAGCTATATGAATCTAGCTACATCTATGCAACAGCAATGATTTTTAATGGGTGTTAGCGAGCATTACACAGCTTTAACATACATGGTGTATCTATGAGAAACTTCTGGAAAGGCGATGAGGAATAACGGGTGTTAGCTTTGCTCCTGGAAATGTGTTTAAGCCACATTAATCATGCTAACTATCGCAAACAAGTGTATAAAAATGAAGCTTTAATGCTACAAATGTGCGAAGGCTGTGGCCATGAATGAGCAGAGATGAAGCACAAACGCAAGTTAACGCTAGCTTACAGGCTAATGCTAGCTAAAATGTTGGGTGATAAAAAAGTAACGCGAATTAGCAAACAATATTTCCGCTACTCACCGAAGGCAAAGAGTGCGAAGAGCAGACCTATCACCCACACTCGCTTCATGTTGAGATAACTGCTTGAATGACGATGTGTGTCTTCAGCTCCAGAGACAAAAGCCGGGAGATAAGTGCACGCAGCACCGCTTTAACGGGAGAGACTGACAACCAACCTCTCCCACCAAAAGAGCCCACTCTATTAAACCCGTGACAACCGGCCAATGGCTGCGCACCACGCACAACCTTCGACCAATCACGGCGCAGCCTTCGGTACATGTTGTCCAATCAGATGCTTCAACATAAGGCTATACCCCAAAATCGTGGCTGGACACCATTGGCCAGGAATGAATAATCAGCACATCACTTCCTAACATTTACCTCTCGATATGGAAAAATAATCTCTGTCAACACGTTGGTTAAACTTTGATTTTCTCGTGTAGCGACACAGTCAGGTGACACTGAAGCTATATGACATTTAAGATGCTATTAAAGGCACCAAAGTAACTGACTGTAACATTATACCTGCTTTTATTTCAGTCTATGTTGATTTAAATGACATATTGTTTATCTACCTATATGTATATGGCATACTCTTTTAATAACCTGCATTCCCTTTCCTACAATGGTGACAATTCCTTATATTTAGATATCCTGCTGTGGAAGCACACACTAAATAATGACTACACACTCTCCGCACCACCCATCTTCATCCACATGGTGTTGCTGTTCAGTTAGTGAGCTCAAAATGCAAATGATGGCAAACATTTATTATTATCTTTCCCCAAAGCACACACAGTCTGAACATTTTGTGAAAAACGGAGATTACGTCACACTGGACTCACTAATGGTTAAATAGATAGTGTGTAATAGTATTATACAAATGTGCACATTAGTATGCTGCTTGCTCGGCCTGTCTGATGGGTGTGTACCTGGTTGTGTCAGCAGACCATACGACTACAGGTGTCAAATGGCAGTTATGGTTACAGTTGTGGGTGGAGTGTGATATTAAGTGTAGCCTTTGTGTATTTGTGCGTGTAACAGAGAGAAGCAGCACATTAAATGACATGAAATATAGCATGGAAGCCATTATAAGACACTGAGTATTAAAAAACCTCACTGAATTGAACAGCTTGCCTTGCACACATACTATAGTAACATGTCGACACATGAATAGATGAGTAATAAATACAAATCAGAAATAAAAAATATGCCAAGTTTAGTGAAGTAATCTGAAAATCAATAAAAGAGATTTAAAAAAAACAATAAGATATTTACAGAGAATTAAAAAAAAAATGAACTAACAAAGTGTAATATATCCCCTATAGGAAGTGAATCCCTTGAATCTAAAAGCCAATTTTGAGTTGTGAAATCATAGTTTAGTGCATCAAACTTACGAGACAGTCAAAGGTTTTTCAGAAATTTTGACTTATCAAGACAAATGTGAGATACTGAGTCAGAATAAAGACATACCGAGTCAAACTTTGAATATTTAAAGTCAAACTTATGCAATATTAAGACAATTAGAACAAGTCCTCTCACACGTGTCCTAACAGCCTAAAGTATGACTTAGCATCTCGTAATTTTGACTAACCATGAATATTTCAAAGTAGCCTCAACAAAATAGCCTCATCAAGAAAAAATTGGGATTGTAAGTCAGACTAATGAGACACTCAGTCAAACTTAAAACTTTAATACTCAAGCTTATGTGATGTCCTGTCATAGATGTGTCCTTAAAGCCTAAAGTATTACTTAGCATCTCATAATTTTGACTTACCATGATTACAGTCTGTCAGAAATTAATTTATTCATCATCTCTGCCAGAAAATAGATCAAAAATAGGTAACACAAAAAACAACAAAAACAGAAAACAGATCAGAATGAGGCATCTCATCAGTGTGCCCTAAAAAGCCTAAATTATGACCTAACATTTCATGATTAGTTCACTTACAATAAGGAATGACAAAGTAAATACTTTTGGTAAACAAAAGTATAAAAATACTTACTAAAAAGGTTTACTTAGTCACAATATTGACACAGTAAGTCAAAATCTCAACTTTAAATCTCTTTTTTGCCATAAAAAGTTAAACCTTTGATATAATCTCATTATGGTTTTTTTAGTATCTCATAATTTTACCTATTTATGACATGACACTTCATTATAACTTGTGAAATAGCCTCATCAAGACAAAAATGAGATTCTAAGTCACAATAAAGAGAACAATTGGAACTAGTCCTCTCATACATATGTCCTAAAAAACCTGAAGTATGACTTAGCATCTCATAATTTTGACTAACAATTATTATTTTACTGTCTATCAGAATTTTACTTATTTATCTATTATCTCTGCAGGAAATGAAAATACATCACAATGAGCCATCTCATAACCCTAAAAAGCCTAAATTATGACATAACATCTCATAATTTGTTGACTTACCTTGATAAAACAAAATTTTGAGATACTCACTAAAGTTTATTTAGTTACAATAATGAGACAGTAAGTCAAATTTATTAATTAAAATGTCTTTTTTTGCCATAAAAAGTCAAATCTTTGCTACTATCTCATCTGTGTCTCATAATTTTACTTATTTATGACATAAAACTTCATTACAACTTAGCCTCATCAAGACAAAAAAGAGATTCTTAGTCAAACTTTGGACTTTAGAATTCAAAATTATGGACTTATGAACTATTACAACTCTCATGTGTCCTGAGTATATAGTTTAACTTACCATTATAATCTTTATTTTTGCCATTTCTAATAGTTAATGTATTACTTATGTATTGTGGGCTTCCATAAGTGTCATTAGGTCTGATTTTGTCTCTCCAAATCTCCAGTCTTCTAACGTTAAAGAAAGACAAAGCCCCGCAGCCCTGTGCTGTACAGTATCTCCATGTAACAGTGGGCCCCCTCCTGGATCATATGTATATTTAATGCATGTATCTGGTGACACATCGCTTTTGTCTGGTGACAGCAGGAAGCTCCAGACGCATCAGCCTCTGATTCGCTGGTTGGCTGGGACATTGCCAAACGCGGAAGTGACGCAAGAGTCAACCATCCAGGGACAGTTTCGGTATTGGTATTTACAGAAGAGTCCGACAATTGCATGCATTCGCCTGGGAGAGTGCACCGCGACCTACAGACGGGCTGCCCCCCCACAGACCAGAGTCATGGCGCCCTTGTCTCTGCCGCTGTCGTCTCTGCTGAAGCACCGGGACTGTCTGCACAGGGCCAATATCTTCTGTAACGTCTTTCAGAGTTTACACCACCGGCCGCTCACATCGCGTTCATGGAGACGGAATTTCGGAGCGGTGGCCAATGGAGTCGGACAACTCCTGTCACTGCGACCCAGAGCCAAAAACTACGCAGCATCTGTTTGTAGCAGCTCATCGGGCGGTCCGGACATGACAGAGAGGCTGTGGAGTGTTTACAATGAGACCAAGAGGCAGATTGAAGGTACAGACACTGATACAACAGCAGCATTACAACCCTGTACTGACCAGTGTTCCCAGCTGACTAATGCAGCAGCTATTTCTACTGCCTCACATTAGCAGCCTGAAAACAATAAACTCCTCCTGCACAAATGGGAATGATCGACTGGAGCTGTTGTACAGGCTGTGAGACTGTTACACAGCACAGGGGGTGGACTCAGATCACAAACACCCTTAAAATACAGTGCAAGTTAACATTTATGTGGTTTATGGACTGAGGATTTCAGGTATGGTAACAAAACCTAAAGCCAGCACATATTTTACCTGACACACCACATTATTGCCTTCACTCTCCCTCCAGACTTGTTGGAGCAGGAGACAGGCCTGTTAACACTATTTATGAGTACACCTTGGATTCTTTCTTCTGTTTACTGTTCATTAAAAAAAAACAGTGGCACTGAGAAATAAGTAACAGTACTAGGACAGAAATCTACTGCGCAATACTCTAATATTGAGATAACCTACTCAGTCAAACTTTGGACTTTTTAAAGCTCCCATATTAGGCTCATTTTGAGTTTTTTTTTTATTTAACAGGGACAGTACACAGCACCAGAGTTACCCTTTCTGTCCTCAAAACACATCCTCAGGCTGCCTATGTGAGAGTTGGCCTGTCCTAATCTCTAAATCAAACACACCCACACTCAGTGTCAGTTGTAACCCCGAGCAACAACTCCAGATTCCAGATTCAGATTGTGATCATTTCCCGTGATGTAGTTTGGATGTAGTTGAACTACTTTTTGCAAATATTTTTACTTCGAGAAACATTTTTGAAAGTGAAGATGTAGTTTAATTACCGTAAAACTTCAGTTAAAAGCCCAGTCCCTTTTACTAGCCCTGTGTGCTACACATTTTGACAAATAAAGGCCTGTCTTAATCAGACACTTGGGGCTGTATTCACAAAGTTTCCTAGTACAAAGAGTTGCTCCTAGTGATGAAATTCTAAGAAAATTGTCAGAATTGTGACCTTTTTGTAGAATTTCCCTTTGTAAAGATAAAAGTTATTCACAGAGCCTCTTAGCCCTTAAAAGAGCTCCTAAGGTGAAAACTGTTAGAAGTAGAGAGGAGGACTTTTAAGAGGTTTAAAAGTTTCTTAATCAGAGGAGAAAATGGTGGAAAGACAAAGAGGTCAGAGAAATATTCTCCAAACACTGGATGACAGTGAGTAATTGAAATGCTACAGATTAGATTGTGCAGGGATAATACCGTATGTTCAGCCCATCTCATTAGGGATAGGAACAGATTTCCCACCTGACACTTTCACGCCAGACATAAAATGATCACAACACAGATATTTGGAAAAATGCAACAGTGCAGCAGTGATGACTTGTGTCTGTCTAAACCAGTGGTTGCCAAGTGGTGGTTTGTGGTCCAAAAGTGGGTTGCAGGCTCTTTCTGAATAGACCACAAGTGACTCACAAACATGTCAAGTTTGTAAAAACACACCGTATTTTTTGAAGTACAGTGAATTTTTGTCATGGAGCTTTTATTTTGAAGTGCTGTGCCCTGCTGTAGAGGGAGTGACTAACATATAGCTGCTCAACAGAGACAGAGACAGTAAAGTAGCTCAACGACATGGCCAAACGCAAACATGACACTGAGTATATTAAACTGTGAGGACCTTGAACTAATCACTACGGATAAATTTGGACCCTGAGGCTGGAGCAGTTGGGAACCACTGGTGTCAACCTTCCATTGGCAGAGTGATCACACTAACAATGACAACACTTTCACAGTCAGCAGTAAATTTCATTTCCACTGGGTGTCCACACCTCACAGGCTCACAAAAGAGTGTGTCTGTGACAACCAATTACACCTGTTAAAAGAATGCATCACACCTAGCAATAGGGTCAATCACACTGCCTCACTTAGATAAAAGTTTCTGTCCCCTCCTTGCTCAGAGTTGCTCTGAGAACTTTCCTAAATCACTCCTAGTCTAGGACTCCTTACTCACAAATTTTAGGTTAAGTTAGGAGCTCTGTTTGTGGACATGGCCTCAGATCTGGTTTTTTGGATTAGTCAGGTTCACTATATAATTTTGTGGGATTTTTTTGGGGATTTGCAAAACTATACATTTTTGGAAAGGTTATTGTATAAGGATTCAGGAAATCAATGTTTGCATTTGCGCAGATGTCTATATGGCGGCCATATTGGAATTTACAAAATGGCCGCCGTAAAATGTACGTTTTGTAA
>NC_065525.1:30717509-30717672 GCF_006386435.1 Epinephelus moara
TGTTCCAACTTATTTAGAAGTCTAGATATTACAAAACATACATTTTACGGCGGCCATTTTGTACATTCCAATATGGCCGCCATATAGACATCTGGGCAAATGCAAACATTGATTTTCTGAATCCTTATACAATAACCTTTCCAAAAATGTATAGTTTTGCAAA
>NC_065525.1:30717703-30809057 GCF_006386435.1 Epinephelus moara
GCCATTTTGTACATTCCAATATGGCCGCCATATAGACATCTGGGCAAATGCAAACATTGATTTTCTGAATCCTTATACAATAACCTTTCCAAAAATGTATAGTTTTGCAAATCCCCCAAAAAATCCCACAAAAGTTGAAATCTAAACATAATGAACCTGACTAGATGTATAAAACCAGGTTGTTGGCGACCTCAAATTATGTGTCCATTCCTCGCTTATCCTGCAAGTTATTCCTATTCCTCTAGTCTGTCGGGTCCTCAGATCAAAAGAATCAAAAGGGTTTTTCATAAAAAATTGATCCAAGTTGTGAGTTTTAACAGGGTTGTGTCAGTATGCCAGGTGCCATAATCCCTGAGCGCTGTAACTTGCCTTCTCTCTGATTGATTGATGATGAATCATAGTTGTTATGTTATTCAGAGCCTAATTTTTAAACAAGTAATATTCATACTGGTTTAAATAAACAATTTGATCGTATTTCCATCTTTGCTGAGCCGAAATGAATTAAAAGCCTGTCCCAAATATAGGTCTGTTTATTTAAGTGATTTAGGCAAATAATTGCGCGGGCTATTAATTAAATGAATTAACCTTTCATTGTGAAGTAGCTTGTAATTTGGTAAACTACAGTTTTAATGTAGTTTCCCCAACACTGTTCATAAATGGCAAAATGTCTATGAGTCTTTTAGTCTTTAAACGTTAGAGAAAGAGAAAGCCCTGCAGGCCTGTACTTTACAGTAGCTCTATAATGATGTGTCCTTTTCTGGATTATACATATTTAATGCATGTATCTGATAACCTATGCGCATCCTGTGCATACACTATGAAAAGGCTACTTATATTCAAAGTGGTGGTGCCAAGCAATAAGTAACAGTAGTCGACAGAAATCTGAAGTGCATGTAGTCGATAACGCTGTGTACTGGCCCTATTCAGACTCCAAATCCAAAACAATCTATTCACCCCCCTTCAAGACACACACACACACACACTGTATGTTCTGAGATATGCCTTTCTGTCATTGCAACAAAAAATTTTCCCAAAAGGAAAGAAACATCAAAATAACCCCATGTGTTTCTCCCCTCTCAGATTTGATCCCAGCCATCGCCACCAACTCGGTCAACCCTGACACCATTTTTGCCAACAACGAGATGAGCCTGCGAGACACAGAGATCTACGGCTTCGACTACGACTACACCCTGGCATTCTACTCCAGGCACCTCCATACCCTCATCTTCAACATCGCCCGGGACATCCTCATCAGTAACCATAGGGTGTGTGTGCACAGTGTGTGGCTCTTAAGAGACCTGGCACTCCAAACACATTCTTGTTCCAGACTCAGACAGAGGCATTCATCACGGCTGAAATTGATTGGTAAACTAATTGAACAAAACACAGAACAGGGGCCTCATTACAGAAAAATATCCTAATTGCTTGTCCCATCTAAACTGAAGTTTAAAGATAGAAAAGACGTCTTATCTTCCTTACAGAGGCAATTCCTCAACTCAGGGCTGTTTGTCATCCTGACTCAGACCTCCTATCTTAACTTAAGAAATACTCACTGTAACTGTAAGTGTGATTCTTCTATAAGCGCTCGTCCTGTTATGACTCTATCTATGTTTAGAGTAAGACTGCATGTACCTTCAATTAGAATGTACTAGTCGCCTCCTCAAGATGGACATGACATAATATTAGCTGCTCTCACTTGTCACTAGTTAGCTACGTTGCCATCATGGACAAAGAAAGATGGGCATTTAAGTCCCTACAAGGTGTCGGAGGCATTAGTTCTTTGTCAATTTGTGAATTATTCTGTTTTATTTATTTGAATCATTTAAATTTAAGGTGTCACCATACAGTTTGAAAAGCCTTTAAACCATTTATAATTCAGCGTTCACATTGTCAGCCGTCTTCATTGTCATTGTCATGCAGACACATTGAATTTAGGGCAGGGTCTGTGCCATCTTCACCTTGGATTTTTAACTTGGGAACGCCCTCAGTTTATCAATCAGTTTATAATTATTTGTCACGTAAAATCATATGAATACAATTTCAGTGAAATCTTAGGCAATCTTAGGAGTCTTAAGCCCAGGTCAGACCCAAGATTCATGACAAGACAAAACCGTTCTACAACGTTACAGAGAAAAGTTGCAGCGGTGTCAACTAGCCGGACTGAGCTCGATTCAAGCTGGTTGATGTTGTCACCTGCAACTCAGCTGGTCAAATCGCTGGCGGCTGGTTTTAGAACATAAAACACGTCACCTGTTTCTACAGCCAATCAGCTTGTAGTGAAGTCAAAATGACTGCAGACAGCATGTTTGCTTGCTGCAGCAGGTGCTCCCTCCCTGCTGAGTCCTCTGTTTCAGTCGTCACGGTGCGCTGGTGTCGGACAATCGGCTGCTGCTCGCTGTATGTGCTCATGTCCCCTCACACACACACACTCTCAATGACTGATTAATTGGCGCTGGTTATTTATATTATTGTGGCGTATTTATTATGAGTACAGTCCATCCGATGCTCGTTTTGTTTGCTTTTCACGTTTTGTTGCTGCATTTCGATGATACACCGTCTCGTCTAGTTGCATTGGTGTGAACCGGCAGGTTTTCAGAACATTGCAGAACAGCGCATTGCAAGTAGTTGCCTGTTTTAACTCGTCTCGTCATGAATCTGTGGTCTGAATTGGGCTTTTGGTAGGGTCTTCTTCAGTTAGGATCCTTGTTGCATGAGGGTAGAAGCTCTCCCTGAGCCTCTCAATGCTGGCCTGGTGTAACCGCTACCTTCTTCCTGACTTCAAGAGGGAAAAAGGCAGTATGGGTCGGGGAGAAGGTACATCTGGGGTTGTGATGGTATGCGATTTTCACAGTACAATTACCATCTCAGAAAATATTGCAGTATCATGATATTACAGAATTTAATTTGTTCATGGAAGTATGTGTAAAAAGTCTCCCCTTAGAAAATAACTCGAAGAAAGGGGAGATATAACGTCCAGTTTTATAGTTAATATCATAGATAAGCAGATGTACGCGGTATGATAACCGTCAACTTTTATATCACAGTATACCTTGAATCTGTTATATCGCTGCAACCCTTGGTAAACCTATCCTAATTCCTATTCTAAGATAAGACAGGATTCTTTCCCTAAATACAGTTAGGAAACATGTTTCTGTAATGCCAAAAATAATCCTAAATGTCATCCTAAAGTGAGATAAGATAGGATTTCAGACTAACGACATTTCTGTAGTGAGGCCCCTGAACAGTAAAGAATCACGTTCTCATGTTTGTCCTTTAAAATAAGATTAGGATCCCTCCAGAAAACACTGTTGCTTCCATTGAGCAAGGCATTCAAACCCCTGGACATTTAGATAGATAGATTAGTAGTAGAAACTTGTATTCATGGCTGAATGTGTACGAGAGCTTTGTGTGATGATGACCACCCCACATTTGAGGTGTAAACTGGGCTACAGCTGTGGTGTGTTGGATTAGCCTTGCAGTTTGCATTTATGTCATTGCTCAGCTGTTTTAAGATTCAGTAATGTCCTGTTTCGTTGTCACTGAACATCTCAAACATTTCCTTTTATATTAGTATCCAGAGGGTCTGCGAAATTACGAGTACATCCCTAATTTTGCAGTAAGAGGACTTCACTATGATGTACAGAAGGTGAGAGGGGCTTTGCTTGTTCAACTCAAAAACTGACTGTTTTTATTTTTTATTTTTGCATCAGTTGTACCGTAGCCTTCATGCCTAATTTTTTTGCTAATATTTTAACAGGCAATGCTGATGAAGATAGATGCTTTTCACTACATCCAGTTGGGAACTGTATACAGGTACCTGTGCACTGTGTTACTGCTCACATCAGGGTAGTGGGTCATAAATAATACACGGAAAAATGTGGAATTCACACAACCCTGTGTGAGTGTAACAGAATCAGAAATCAGATATGCCATATTGATCCCTGAGGGGAAACTGGGTCACACTGCAGCTGCTCTTATATTCAAAGCTATGTTGTAAGAAAAATATCAAGTACATTAAAACTAAATTAATAGCCCGGGGCTATTATTTGCTTAAATCACTGAACTCAACAGGCTTAAATTTTGGACTGGTTTTAATTCCTTTCACACAAAACGGTTGCTCAGCAAAGATGGGAAATACTATAAAGTTGAATATTACGTGTATAAAAATTAGGCTTCCAATAACAGATCAATTATGAATCATTCACTTGATCTAGCACTGAGAGACAGTGCATTAGGATTAGGGCACCCAGCATACCGACACAACACCACTTTATCCTGTTAAAACAATACTCTCAAATATATGCACAAAACTACATTATATAACCACAGTGTAAATCAGGGGTGTCAAACTAATTTTAGTTCAGGGGCCACATACAGCCAAGTTTGATCCCCAGTTGGCTGGACCACTAAAACCATTAAATAATCACCTATAAATAACTTTATTTTTTTTAACTTTACTTTTTTTTAATATTAATAAGTTCATTCTGAAAACATTCATCCATTTACAAAACAGATGATGAATAGCCCGCGATATCCTATGAAAAGTATGTGCTAATTCAACAGTATTGCTGTGTCTCAAATCGCGTACTTCTGTACTTACACTTACTATTTTGAGTGCATAAGTGCATTCACACTAGGCTTGTGCCGATTTCCAGTTTAACGGGTTCGGTCCGGTTTAAGAGCGCCACCCGGTTTAATTCACATCAACCGGATAAACCGGAGGGAAAAAAAAAAAAAAAAAAGCTTTTCACATCGGCGGCATGTCAAGGAACTATATTCAACTTATCTTGCATTGTAACATGCATTATGATAAGTTAATAAGGTTTATGTTTGTTTATAAATGAAGTGGAGGAGCCTACAAGTATTTTGCTCAGCCGTCTGCTGCTGCTGCGAGAGATCAAATTTCATTGGGGGCGGGGAAAAGTGCTGAGGGAGTCAGCAGTCATTCAGTTTGTTGCCCTAGTAACCCGTTTCCACTGAAGAAGTTCCTGGTACTATTTGGGGGGCTGGAACTACTACAGGAACGTCCTCTCGCTCGGCCCTCTCAACCGCCGTGTCTCCACTGAGAGAGCGGAGTCGGAGGAAGGTTCCTTGGTGTCCTTCTGCGTCTTCTTCTTCTTGTGTAACCTTGTGTGTATTGGCGGTTAATACAGCATTACGGCCACCTAGTGGATTGGAAGCGCATTACACCTATAATGGGCTTTTATTGGGAAAAATAGCTCAAACGCGACCCCCAGTGGTAAAATTAGGTATATAATTCGATATATCAGTTTGGTTAGTTATTTGGCTTTAAATCAAACCGGTTGGAAATTTTTCAAACCGGCACAAGCCTAGTTCACACTGAGAAGTATGGAAAAATGCAGTGCACTATGAGTACCCGGATGATGCACTCAAAACAGTCAAAAAGTTGAGTGTGGAACTATGGACACTTCTCACACTCAATGGTCGCCATCTTGGCTACGTAGCGCAAGGGGAGGGACCACTTTTCAAACTGGAAAAAGCAACCCAGGGACTGTGCGACCGTGAACGTCGCTGCATTGTACAAATTCACGTGTTTTTTGCACTGAGCACTGTTGTGCTACACTGTTGTCAGGTATAAGCCAGCAGTATGTTTATTGGGTTAATTTAGCAGTCTGTAATGATTTGGTACCGTGAACGATAACGCGAATGCTAATGCTAGTTTGCAAACTAGCTAATTTGCGGTTGTCATGTCCAGCGAGTGTTTGGTTTGAGACTAGACTACCCTGTCAAAATTTGCGCACTACGCCAATGAGTGCATAGTGCACACAGTATACTACATAGAAGTGTACTAACGGAAGTATGTGATTTGAGACACACCATTGGTCCCAGTTATTCTACATTCAGTCAGTCTACTCCTCACTTTCATCACATGTGCAGTGGAAGCTGTTGAAGCAGCAGGTGAAGTCATCCCCTGCCATATTGTTTTAAGATAGCAGTCTGATACAGATAATGAAGCTGCTGGTTAATAATATTTTGCACAATGTTCAATATCCACAAATCTGACCACAGTAAGTGTTCATTGTTATTTCAGAGAGCTATATATACAAGTGCTTCAATAACAGGTGTGCAAAGTCATCCAGTGGGCCAGATCGGACCCTTAGACGGGCCGGCTCTGGCCCCCGAGCTATATGTTTGACGCCCCTGGTGTAAATGGAAAAAAATGCTAAGAAATAATTTTTCTAGGAGCGTTTTCAGGAGCTTGCACATGCTACAAATGACATGGCATTCATTCTATTATCTAATGATTTGATATTTTGTGTTTCTTTCTCAGGGGTCTTCATCCAGTTCCTGATGAGGAAGTAATTGCCATGTATGAAGGTTGTCACGTACCTCTAGAGAACATGAGCGACTTCTATGGCAAGGTGACGATCATTTCCTCTCTCATCTATGACCAGACAGGCACTACAGAAAGAAAAACGACAGAATTTTAATGACATTAATTGCTGTTCTGCAGAGTTCCCATGGCCACACCATGAAACAGTTCATGGATATATTCTCCCTGCCTGAGATGACCCTCCTGTCCTGTGTCAATGACTTCTTCATGAGGCATAACATCGACTATGAGCCAGTGCATCTTTACAAAGACGTAAAGGTGAGCTAGTGTTATTATTCTGCCATCTTTCACCAGTGTTTTCGGGAACTTAGCATAAAATATTTGCAGTAATCTGACAAGGTGATTCAAGTTTTGACTCTCCCAGGGGACAATGTGTGTAAAGACATACTGCCAAATGCTCAGAAATACAACTATTTACGTTTGCAGTGTGCTGTAATACTCCAGCCATTCAATCCCATCTTAAATTTAGCTCTGAAAACCGGTGTCTAATTTTAGTCGAGCAAGCCCGCCTCCAGCCATCTGCGTCTGTTCTCTGGTGGGTCTGCTGCTTCAGAGGGAGAGGGGCGAGAAATCGGCGCTGTCTTCTCCCTTTGAGGGCAGCTGTCACGCTGGTCCTGTCTATTCTGTGTGACAGTGCAGCGTTTTTTGACAGATCGCTGTCATTAAAAGCCCTCACACACACTCTCAGTTCCACGAGTGCCTCTCATATCTTTTCAAGGACACGCTGCTTAATCTTTTTTTTTCTGTCTGCCAAGCCTGATTTATTATTCAGCATTAACCCTGTCATTTTATTGCTTACTCATTCCTTTCACTTTTGTGTCCATCAAATAATCTTTGCATGTGATAAACTTTTTTTTAAAATTGCCTTTAAATGTGCAACTTTGCAAAGGAGAGTCTATTTACTCATTCACTGGTTCAAAAGCACCGGTTACACTTTTGAAAGTGTGGTGGAAACTTATTCAGTAGGTCACCAAAGTAACTAAACTCCAGGGCCTGCTTTCTTCATATTTAATTTGTATTCAGAGATGCACTTTCTTTGTGCTTCCAAGTCAACCATTTATATACAGAGCAAAGTGTTGCTACTGGAGCTGAATGCTAACATTGTGTCACTGAAGTCATGACTTCTTGGCTGAGGACTGTTTACTTTTTTCCTCTTCACAGGAAGCCATTAGAGATGTTCACGTCAAGGGCATTATGTACCGAGCCGTGGAGGCAGACATTGGTAATGCTCTTTGGATTTATATTGCTTCGTGTGAGCTAATATAAAACAAATTATACGGCTCCATCTGAGTTGTTGTCAAGACATAAACAATTAATTCAGGAATAATGAGGCTGTGATATACAAATAAAAAGGAGAGTTTTATCTGTGTAAATTATATCAGCATCACCCGCTCTGTGTTTTCTCATTTTCCAGAGAAATACATTTGCTATGGCGAGCAGAGCCACGCTGTGCTGAAGAAGCTGTCAGAGCATGGAAAAAAGATGTTCCTCATTACCAACAGCCCGTTTGACTTTGTGTAAGTGTGAGCAAACAGAGCGCAAGTGGTTGTTGCTGTGATTAATTAAAAATGTCTTGCATTGGTATACTATTTAATTGGTGCCACTGTATAATGACTCAGCTTTTATACATATGCAACCACACATCAAAGGGCTTTCCACTAGCAAGCATTTGTAATTCATTGTAGGATACTGACTATGAGCCTCTTTTGAAGTCGGACCTGATTGCACAAAATGACTAGCTATGCATATCCAACCTCAAAAGGCTTCACAGACCCCCAAAACATTAAACCTGTGTCCTCAATTTAATAGTTTAGCACATTCAGTCACCACAGCACTAAACATGGAACAAAGGCAAAGGAGAGGCTGTCCGCACACTGAAGTTCCCAAGTTTTTAATAATGCAACGTTTCAACCTTAGTGTCCTCCCGCATCCTTATTATTCATACATGTTTACGATTTATCTCTGATCCTGTCATCTCCAGCCTCTTCTTTTCCTTGGTAGCTGTTTTTATGCCTCAGCAAGAGGCATCATGAAGGCGATTTATTTCAAGAACGCTTTGAGGGAAGTTCTTCAAATCTGGCACAAATGTCCACGTGGGCTCAATGATGAAATGATTTGAACTTGGTGGTCAAAGCTCAAGGTCACTGTGACCTCGCATCTGTCTAATTCTCGTGAACGCAATGTCTCAAGAACACCTCGAGGGAATTTCCTCAGATTTGGCACCAACATCCACTTGGCATCAATAATGAACAGACAGGATTTTGGTGGTCAAAGGTCAAGGTCACTTTGACCTCACAAAACATGTTTTTGGCCATAACTCAAGACTTCATATATAATTTGGGGAAAATTTTACACAAACGTCTCATAGAATAAAATAATGAAGTGATGACATTTTATACAGTCAACTTCACTGTGACACCAAAATTCATTCATTTTCTGAAACCCCTTATCTTGTTAGGGGTCGCAGGGGAGCTGGAGCCTATCCCAGCCGACATTGGGCGAGAGGCAGGGTACACCCTGGACAGGTCGGCAGACAATCACAGGGCTAATGCCCCGTTTCCACTTACATATATGTACGGAAGCTCCATGATATCAGATGTGCTAGTCTCGCCACCAGATAATCAGAGATCTCCGCCTTCTGATAGTCTGGGGACACTCCTTTCTAAAGTTTGTTTAACACACCGGCTAAAACGGCTGGCAACAAAGCAACGCCTCTTGCATTTTTTGAAAAGGACATGCCTTCTCGGAAATGTGCGCTCCCCCTTTTCTCGTCCGCAAGGAAACAAACACACAGAGAGCTTGAAAATGGATGCAGAGAGATTTAACTCCGTTTTATCAAACGTGTGCTCATCCGTGAAGAAAATATTTTTTCCAGCGGATGTCTTAGTTACATGATTGAGCTAACTGGAGTAGTTTCATGTCGCATCCGACAACGGGAGGCTTTTAACAGATGACGTCCTGATGTTAGCTTTGCTGCTGCTGTTAGCTGTCCCTGTCAGCTGCAGCCACTGATGCTTTCTAGACATCGTGATTTCCCAAAACTGAATAAATACCACACATAGCAACACAAAACTGCTTTGCTAGCTCAATCATGTTGTAACTAAGATATCCGCTGGAAAAAATATTTTTTTCACGGACCATTTAATGAGTAATTACCTATTACAGACACCGCTAACGGCTAAGAAATAGTAATGTTTGTTCAATCATTGTGTTTATTAGACTTTACAAACATCGGATTAGTCTAAACGGTGATACAGTGATGTGAAAAATGTGATATATAACGTTACATATATATATATGTATATATATAGCTAAAAGCTCTGCTGGTTTTCTACCTGGAAGTATTTGTAAACAAGGCGATTCCCTCTATAGTCCGGCCGGACGGATGAGTCATGGCCTTGTAAAAGATTGTTTGTTTCTTTAAGTTGGCGAGAATGTGTCGCCGCAAACGCGACAAACATCCACTAACTTTGACGGCGTTTTCCGCGAGCGCGGCTGAGCCATTTTGTACCGCTACACGTGTTTCTAGTGGGACTATGTTTACAAGTACAAGAGTTCAGCGAGCCACCGAAGGACCGCCCTGCAGATTTACTATTGGTTCTGCAACATAGGGAGTTTTTTTTAAACTCTGAAATTGTATTCGCCCATCTAAACACAAAATCAGGGAGAAAGTCATCAGTCTTTAGTTAAGCAAAGCGTCTAAAGACTGACTTGTGAGTCTACAGATGTGCATGCGAAACTCCTCTTCTCTGTATTTTGCCTCGAGTACATTAACAAAATTGAACATTTGCGGTGGATTTCAGAGAGACCATATAACAGTGTGCTAGCTTAGCAACAGGCTGCTAACTGGCTAACAGGCTATTTTCCTCAATTCAGTTGCCTGTGTTGATCATCAAGTGAGTTTGTATGATAACTTGTTTATCTAGTTTTATCACATTGTGAATCTGAGTAATGTTATTCTGCTAAAATATAGTTATATATTATATACAGTCAGAACGTCACTATGACTCATTCAGCCATTCACAAGTCTTTTAAATTAAATATTTCAGAAAACATGCCACGTACTTGGCAGGTCCTGCTTTTGTCCTGGTATTGTTCCAAGCGAATACTACTGGATGGCGAAAAACGGAAAAAAATAGCCTCTCTCCCAGGGCTACAGGTAGCTTCTACCAGTTTTCTATCCATCCATAAAGAACTGCCCTTCCTTGTGTTGGACATAGAGGCATCATCTGTATATTAATGGATCTACTGACACCAGTCACATACAAGAGTGGAAATTAGGTTTAACACATAGAAACAAACAACCACTCACTCTAACATGCACACCAACGGCCAATTTAGAGTCACCAATTAACCTAACATTCATGTCTTTGGACTGTGGGAGGAAGCCAGACTAGGAACTCTATTGCTTTTAGGCAGCAATGCTAACCAATGCACCACCATGCCGCTGTGACACCATCATGCTCTCTGAAAACACTTTTCTGGCCAATATTTAACATCATAACTGAGGAACAGAAGGGGCGACATTTGGTCAGATTCTGAATTGCTGATCTTGGGTGTCCACTTTGAATCTGTGCTGATTATATTTCTGTGCTGTGAAGTTGAAGATGTATGTGAAGCATCCACATTTTAGAATATGTAGCTTCTTAGCACCAAAATCCCTGTATAAAGCACTATCAAGTAACTGTCATGGCTCAAATTAGTCTGGACAAACATGTATGTAAACTGTAGCTGCAACTTGACAGGTTCACAGAGGCATGCAACAACAAGATGGTAATTCTAGTTTGTCCTGCACTTGTGCTTAACTGGAGTTGGATGTGCACACTGTCCACCTTTTTTTGGCAACAAACATGTAACAGCTGGGTTGCAAGCATCATGGGAGTTTCATTTAAAGTCATACTCACAAAGTACAAGGTGGACCTGTTATTGCTGATCTATGGCTGAGCCCTCAGCTGCTTGTTAGTGCTTGTTACTCTACCCTCAAGATGAGTATTAAGCTGATGCTGACAAGGTAATGTCTTAAATCTTTGTCCGTCTCAGGGACCGAGGAATGACCTACATTGTAGGGAAGGACTGGCGGGACCTGTTTGATGTTGTGATCGTTCAGGCCGACAAACCTGGTTTCTTCAACGACAGGAGAAAGTAAGTGCGTTTGTATCTGCGGTTCATACTATATAACGCTATGGGCCTTACTGCAAGCGGTTACCAGCAGATCGTGTTCACTACAGTATTTGTACATGACATGTACATAGGTGTGTGTTTGTTTGAGAGCTGCCAATATTGAGCAATATTGTCTTTGTGTGTTTTTCCCAGACCTTTCAGGCGAGTGACAGACAAAGGTGCGCTGCTGTGGGACAGGATTCACAAGTTGGAAAAAGGAAAGATCTACAAACAGGTGCTTTGCCATTTATGGTAGTTTGAAATTTCTCTTGGCTTCATCTTATAAAATACATTTTTGTAACGAGTGTGTGTTTGATCACTGTAGGGAAATCTTTACGAGTTCCTGAGACTCACCGGCTGGAGAGGATCCAAAGTGCTCTATTTTGGTGATCACATCTACAGTGACTTGGCAGTAAGCAGCACACACACAACAAAGGGCTCATTATAGCTCCACAAAACACTGTCTCATGAAAGATTTTAAGAACAAAGAGGGGAACCCTCCTTTGACCATGCGCAATTTAATATAAGTGAGTTTCTCTTGAATATAAGGGGCTGATGATGACTGAGTTCATCTTTATATGCAACAGTCTAAATCTTAACGTTCTGTTAGAAGAGGCACATAATGAGAGACTGAGCGAATGCTTGAAACAGAACAAAGATGCTAAAGCGTCTGGGCTGAGAACGTAATTCTTCATGCATTAAGTTTGTGTAGCTCTGCTGTGGGTTTGGTAGACAGGCATTTTAATGAGTGTCAGTGTCTCCTGATATATCACACCTACCACATCTACAGTAGTGAGTATCACTGCACCTTATTTACCTTTTTATACCTGTAACCTAGCAACCTGCCAACAGCTGCCCCTCATCTGCGCTTAAACAAACAAACTAGCATCTTTTTTTCTATTTTCTGCGCTTAAACAAACAAACTAGCATCTTTTTTTCTATTTTTATTGCATCACTATGAGTTATTATAACGACTTGGATAAATGAATGTGTCTGATCAGCTGTAAATGGTGATAATGAAATACAGAGTTTATATTTTTGGCATAATGCCTCGCTGGTGGCAGGCAGCCAGCTGTCAAACATGTCATCCTGCTTATTTAGAAAGATGGAACACAGTGTTTGTGGTTTACACCAACCACAGCTTACAGCCAGCATCTCTGGCTGTAGGATGAGATCGTTATTGCAAATGGACACACAGCAGATGCATCTCTGAGTTACTGAGGAGTTGCAGGGGAGGGGAGAGAGGAAGGGAGGGAGGGAGCAATATTTTATTTCTGCTTTATGCAGTTTTATTAAGAAATCCAAATATGCAGAAGACTCCAGAACAATGTTCTCACTTCCCTGGATCCATTTCAACATGTTTTTTCAGTCGCACATCTTACTTACACTGCCGTTTTAATTGGTGCTGTGCACACTTGCCTTGTAATGGGTCAGTCTTTACTTGAGCTTTAAGCGCAACCAATTTCATTTTCAACATATTAGTACAACTACACTGATTGTGTACTGGAGTGCAAGCATTGTCAAATACATCTGAGTATGCAACACTAGGCCTGCTGTGACTGTACAGTCATACAGATCTTGTGTGGCATTACTGTGTTTGCTACACGGCTGGTGCAGAAGAGGTTTATGTCAAAACTGTCTTAACAGGTAGGCTAACTGAAAAAGTGAGGATGACACTGTGGCAGCAATAGACTCAAATTCAGGCTGTGCTGCATTATATATACCTCAAGCTTACAACTCCAGTGTATTCTTTAAAGCAGTGGTTCCCAACTGGTGGGTCGCAGTCCAAAAGTGGGTCATGGGTCCATTCTGAATGGACCACAAGTGACTTGCTAACGTGTCATCTTCATAAAAAACACACTTTATTTTGAAGTACAGTGAATTTCTGGTGCATAGCTTTTATTTTGAAGTGCCGTTTTCTGCTGTAGAGTGAGGGATTAATGGACAGCTACTTGACAGAGACAGTGAACTAGCTTGACAACATGGCCAAATGCAAATAAGACACTTAATATATGAAACTGTGTGGACCTTGAACTAATGACTAAGGAGATATCCGGACCCTGTGGCTGGACCAGTTGGGAACCACTGCTTTAAAGCACTTACTTGCTTGAAGAAGCTCTATTCTATATATTTAGAGCGTATTGATGTCGTTGATTCTGGTGATGCCCATGCACAAACATCAGATTGTTTAAGTTGCTTCCTATAAAGATGTCCTCACCTGCTCCGTGTGTCAGCAAACAGGCTAAGCGGCGTGTCTCTTGTTTGAAAAACCGCTTGCCCTTGCTTTATTTTTACCAAGCTTTCCGCATCTCCAACTTATTTTCAAAACAACAGTAAACTGTTGAATAGGCTCACTGAAGGGCTCCACAGTATCCCTGAATGTTGGTGTCACTCGTAGTGACCCTTGGCGCTCCATCCGCCAGAGTTCGCTCACTTGCTGTATTTTTAGGAAGAGGTGTGGTTGAGAGGTTGTCTACACATGGCTCTCAACATAGAGGTGGCTAAGCCTGGGCTAGCAGCTAATGGTGCTAACAGCGCAAACAGTGCTAACAACAGCAACAGCAATGACAAAGTTCATGGTGTTAACCCGGGGGGGAATTGGAGGGTGAATGCTATGCTTCCGCGACAACGACGTTCATATATCAACAGTGGCCTCTATATGAGCGCGGTACAGAGCTGTGGCTATTAGCTAGCCAGTGAGATACACAGAGAGGGACTCACATGCACTAACATGTGGACGGGCCGTCTACCACAACAATTTTTTTAAAAGCTGACATTTCAACACACAGAGGGAGCATGACTTCATTCTCTGCTGAGGATGCCATTACTCCACTACATCTCTATATAGCAAATAGTGATTTGCTGCTATATTTATGCTCTGAACATTTCATACTGCTTTTTAATTCCTGCATGTTAAAGCATCAGTCAGGCACTGACACCAACAGGTAAATTCCTAAATTATTGACAATTCTGGTCCTTTGTTTTGCAGGATTTGACACTAAAACATGGCTGGAGGACAGGCGCCATCATCCCTGAGCTGAGGAAGGAGATCAAGATCATGAACACGGAGCAGTACGTGCACATGATGGCCTGGGTACAGGCACTGACTGGACTCATCGAGCAGATGCAGGTCAGGAGACGTTATCAAAACATTTGTGTCTGTCTTTTCTTTTTTGCCTCTATCCTCAAATGCGTGAACTTAACTTCTTTGCATTGCTCCCAAACAGGTACACAGAGATCCGGCATCACAGGCTGTCGTCGAGGAGTGGATCAGAGAAAGAGAAGCCATGAGGTAACGGAGATAATTACTTTGGCAACTTTGATTATTTACTGAGATCATGTGGGACTGATGGAAGCTCATGTTGACGGTTTGAATGTGTTTTGATGGCAGGTCACAGACGAAGGACATCTTCAACTCTCAGTTCGGGAGTCTCTTCCGGACGTACCACAACCCCACCTACTTTTCACGCCGACTCTCGCGCTTTGCTGACATCTACATGGCCTCCATCAGCTGCCTGCTCAACTACGACCTCAAGCACACCTTTTTCCCTCGCCGTACTCCCCTGCAGCACGAGTCCCCCTTCTGCCCTGAACACAGCCCTGCAGATATCAGCGTCTCCTCGCAGCTCAGCAGGACCAAAGCAGAGTCCGATTAGAGAGAAAGAGGAAGACAGGGTTCAAAAATACAGACTAAGATTGAACGATCTCAGTTGCTGACTTAATTATTTCATTTTTTTTATTTAGGTTTTGAGACATGGCATTTTAGAAGATGCATGACACATTTTAAGCTATAATTGGTAACAGTCGTGTAAACTGTTGGTGTTTATTAAGCTTTAAGATAGTGAGGAACAGGCTCTCAAGGAGTTCAGTCGTCAAAATGACACGACAGAAATGTTTTCACTTAAAACATGGACACCTTGTATTTTACATTTGTATCACACAGAATTTAAAACATTGAATGCACTGATTGTTTTAGGTTTGCATTTGTGTGCGTGTGTCTGTGTGTGTATGAGAGAGTAGGGTAGTAAGAAATTATGCAAAGATGATGTATTTACACAGTCTAAACGACAGGGGGCAGTCGCACATCATGTCTGTAGCTTGAATTTTACACCCTGCCTGTACCTTTGCTTTTTTATCCTCTGCATCTGTAAAACTGTAAGAGACTGTCCATTAATTTACATTACAAACTGCTGTGTTGCCTTAATCTCTTCTTTACATTACTGCAATGTATATATTTTTGTAATAGCCTAATCATGTAATCTATTGCAGTCAAGCTTTTCAAATTTTGCATTTTAGTTTATTTCATTTTTGGACTTCTCATTGTGGTAACACGCTGCCCATGTATGTTCTGACAGCTATGTATCTAATTGCTAAAACCAGCTCCGCACAACACAGCCTGTACTGTATGTTTCATTTCAGCACGTGAGAAATGTTAACATTTGTCAGGGAAAAAACCAGAGCCTCGTTTCTATATTTAGCAGGCATGTTGTTATTTGATCTGTTAAGGCAGCGTCGAGTTTCATGTGTTTGACACTTCTGCAGAAAATGCGTGAAATGTCTTCTCACATGCTGGGATGAATGCTGGAGATTTAATGTATCTGATGTATAATCTGGGGGAAAAAAAGGGAATTTATAAATATCAGTGGCCACATCCAAGACCTCATCCTCATGGTTTGTTTGTGTTTCTGCAGTTTAAATATGATGTTGTATATTTTTATTTCACTATTTATTAAAATGGAAATGGATTAATGATCGTAGCCAAGTGTTTCTGTCGTTAATTTAACGAATCTTGATATGGTTGGATAATTATGTCATTAGATTTAATTAGCATTTAAGTGTCTGTTGAATGTGAAGTCCATTACACAAAGTGCTGTTTACCTTTTTTATCCGCTGTCTAAACAACAAAAGAAATATTAGACAGGTTGAAAATAAAAGGTCCACGATTTAGGGGGATATAATAGCAGAAATGGAATTTGATATAAGTATGTTTTTTTTTAGTGTAAAATCACCTAAAAAATAAGGTTTATTATGTTTTTGTGACCTTAGGACGAGCTGTTTATGTCTGCATAGGGAGGGGTCCTCATCCACTGAGTCTGCCATGTTGGAAAAGACAAACCAAACACTGGCTCGAGAAAGGGCTGTTTGTATTTTCATGTCGGCAACCATAGTTAGCAGCCACTACGCCACGAGCCACACTGTCAGAAAAACACACATTTTTAATGTGAAACTACTCAGTATATAAACTGGTTTAAATCAATAGGTCCGTTTATTGTTGAGAAGAGGAGATCTCTGTGGATAATTTCCCCTCCTGAATGTCTGGGGCCAGTTGCACAAAACACTTTAAGATTTTCCTTGAAGTCCATGTTAAGGCTTTCTTAGAATAAAAACAGTTGCACAAAACACATCTTCTCCTTCAGGTTTCCTTAAAATGTTCACTTAAGTATTTAAGGTTTTCTCGTTATCATTGTCTTACACTTAAGGAATCCCTTAAAGGTAGTTAAACCATTGCACAAAAGACTTAAAGTATCACAAGCTTGAGCGCAAGTAAACAAATGGTTATCATGGATATTGTAGTATTTTACCACTGTGAAGGTTTTCAATGTGGTAAATGCCTTAACATTTTTCCTTCCTTAAGTAAGTCCCTCATCTTAGGAAAAAATAAGTCTGAAGGGTCATACTTGAGGAGAAAACTAAAGGTGTTTTGTGCAACTGGCTCCTGAAGCTGAGCAGACATCAGCAGGTGTTGGGCCAGAACAGCGTGGCAGAAACACTGATGTGTAACATGAAACTGCTTCATTCAGTGTTTCTACTGGTTTTAATCACCTGGTCTGTTTGTTTTGGGGAGGAAGTAGCCACCGGACATAGACTGTGGCATTAAGAACTTCCGCTGATCTCAGCCAGCATTTTTCTTCCTTCTGCTATTTTTGTATTACTATTTCCAAATCCCCTTCACTACAGGAAACAGCAACAACCTCCGAGCTAAGCACTTACACACTGAAAATGGCATGTTTTGATGAAGGTTTGGATTGTGCAATAAGGCATGCCTGCTTTGTTATTTCAGTATCTTGTTGTAAAGATCTAAAACAAACAAATTAAACAATTTGTGAACACACCTCAGAAAAGCCCAGACTCCGTCTTGCAGGACTGTCGTGCCTGATGTTGAGCTGTTTTCTGACACAGCTAGTCGGAGGTGATTTGCCACATCTTTTAAATCTGGCAGCAGCATGCACCAAAGACAGTGACTTAACCAATGTATTGATCTGTTTCACTTCACACGAGCATCTGTGATATCACTACAATTATGTTCTGCAAGAGCCACATACAGTCGGCAGACAGCAGTCTGAAGTTTTAAGGAGTCCAGAGAGTTCCTCTAGGGCTAGTCACGCGTCACTTCTAGGGCACCAATGATCAAATTATGTTTGTCTTTTTTATCATTAAAAACTGAATCACACAGTGACATCCATCCATCTATCCATCCATTTTCATCTTCTTATCCAGGGCCAGGCCAAGCAAAGCACCCCAGACATCCCTCTCCCCAGCAATGCTTTCCAGCTCCTCCTGGGGGACCCCGAGGCGTTCCCAGGCCAGATGAGATATGTAATCCCTAAGGCATGTCCTGGGTCCCCCCCGGGGCCTCCTACCAGTGGGACATGCCTGGAACACCTTTAACAAGAGTTGCTCAGGAGGCATCCTGATCAGATGCCCAAACCACCTCAACTGACCCCTTTCGACGTGAAGGAGCAGCGGCTCTACTCCGAGCTCCCTTCAGACATCCGAGCGCATCACGCTATCTCTAAGGCTGAGCCCAGCCACCCTATGAAGGAAATTAATTTCGGCCACTTGTATCCAGTCTCTACCCAGAGCTCATGACCATAGGTGAGGGTTGGGATGCAGATGACATGCCTTCCCACATGCAAATGTTTCACCAAAATAAGGTCATCCCCAACACTATTTTGCAAGAGCACCATTGCTGCATCCTGGACTTAGTGCCACACAAGATGACTGTGATTGGTTTAAAGACATACAAACAAGTCAGAGCGTTTTTTTCCCCACAGCAGAGCGATAATCAGTATTCCAGACCTTTCTCTAGTTATAATCCACCGCTGTGGAGATAGGTTTGACTACCTGAGACTAGAGATGACGAGACCTTTGCGGATAATGCGCCTCTTGGTAAAAAAAATCTGAACAATGAACACTAAAGGAATCCTAACCAGGAGTTCATGATGGCACACAGGAGAAGTTGCAGCTGGTTGCAATCAGCGATGCTCCCTGCTAGTTGTCACTAAATCCCACACACTGCTCTTTTCATTTTCAGGACTAATTCATCCCTCTTTAATATCCCTCAACTTTCCAATTACCATTAAAGCTGTAGGTTTGTTGGGATAATCCATTCAAATCATGTTACAGACCAATTTCCCATATTGCATCTCGGGCTTTCCCTGGCAGGCAGGTGCACAATCTGAGCCGAGTGGTGTAACAGGGATAAGAAAAGATAAGATCTGTGATGCTGTGTCCTGAGCTGAGCTGAGTGTCCAAGGGTTCAGTCTCTGGCCTCACAGTTGCTTCACATACTTCATTTAGGCACCATGGACAGCAACAGCACGCAGTGGAGCTACGGCTCACTTCCTCCATCCATTCACGCCGAGGTGGTGACTGCTACACCCACCATCTTCCCCCGTTTGGGCTACAGCATAATTTCTTTCCTCATGTTCATCAACACGGTGTTAACGGTTTTTAACAATAGTCTCGTCATCACCGTGATGCTGAGGAATCCGTCTCTCCTCCAGCCAATGACCGTTTTCATCCTCAGCCTCGCGGTGTCCGACCTCATGATAGGCCTGTGCGGCTCACTGATCGTCACTATCACTAACCACCAAGGCTCTTTCTTTATCGGCCACATTGCCTGCGTGTTTCAAGGATTTGCAGTCAATTATTTTGGTAAGTGGAGTGGCGAGAGCAGTTTGTGTTTATAGACTTTTTGGGGAGCAATTTTGTTTTCTCTGTGCCTGGAGGTCTGTCACTGTAAAAACACAATAAAATGCAATTGTAAGGCTAAAATATCAATACTACTGTTTCACTTCACTGAATGTCTGAATGTTTTGTGGCTTTACAAACATATTCATGTTGTGTGCTTCTGTCTGATGTCTTTTGAAAATGTTTTTCTTCTGTTGTCAGATCCTGCAAATGTCATGTTCCTTTTTTTTTTAAAACATGTTATTGTGACTTGAAGTTCATGCATAACTTTGAGAACAAACTTTAATTCAAGGTTGTTTTTTAGTAGCTTTTCCCAGAGCTTCAAACAGCATCTCAAGGCTCTCTCAGTGATGTTTGTGTAGTTATTGGAGGTGTAACAACTGAGCAAATTTCATATCCTGAGAAAGACCCTTAGATGTAGTTAAAAACTCCAGAAAAAGTAAGTGCACCTTTTTTTTTTTTTTTTTTGAATGAATTTATTTCTCTTCTAGGTCTGGTGTCTCTCTGCACTCTGACCCTGCTCGCCTACGAGCGTTACAACGTGGTGTGTAAACCGAGAGCTGGTCTGAAGCTGAGCATGCGGAGGAGCATCATCGGGCTGCTATTTGTCTACATCTACTGCTTGTTTTGGGCGGTGGCACCGTTATTTGGCTGGAGCTCCTACGGACCTGAGGGGGTCCAGACCTCCTGCTCTCTGGCCTGGGAGGAGAGATCGTGGAGCAACTACAGCTACCTCATCCTCTACACGATCCTCTGCTTCATCATCCCTGTTATAGTCATCATCTACTGCTACTCCAGAGTGCTCAAATCCATGAAGAAGGTGGGCTCGTGATGGCTCCTGAATATTTATTACACTTTTACACAATTAGATTTAAAATTCATATCCCCCAGCCTCATCTGTTTGCAATTTACCACCTACTGACTAAACAAGCGGCTTTTAATGGGTGTCAAATTTCCTTTATACTCATAGCTGAACAAGAGTGTGGAGCTCCAGGGTGGGCGTTCCAGTCAGAAGGAGAATGATCATGCCATCAACATGGTCCTGGCCATGATCATAACTTTCTTTGTATGCTGGCTGCCCTACACGGCGTTGTCAGTGGTGGTAGTCGTGGATCCTGAGCTCTACATCCCTCCACTGGTTGCCACCATGCCCATGTACTTTGCCAAGACCAGCCCTGTCTATAACCCCATCATCTACTTCCTTTCGAACAAGCAGGTGAGCAAGAAAAACAGACGCAACTACACATAAAATTGATGCCCATATATTTCCTGAATGTTTTTTTATGTCCAACAGTTCCGTGACGCTGCTCTGGAGGTGCTGACTTGCGGCCGCTACATCCCCCGCGCGCCCACCGCTGTCAGCATCAACATGCGCTCCTTGAACAAGAGGAGCAGGCTGACTTCCTTCAGCAGAAACGTCAACTCTCACAGCAAGGTGTTGCCTCTGTGACTCCTGCCAGTGAAAACAAGGAGCTGTCATGGCTGTCAGTGTTTATTGGTGCCTCGTCAAGGACGCAGACCTGCACATCTACAGGCCCATGTCTCAGAGAGACATGTGTAGCCCAGTGGGAACAGAATCGGCTCAGAGACTGATGGCTGACATTGAGGAGGTGGACAAAAAACTCATGAAACACAGTGATACGATACAATCCACTCTCCCCGAAAAAGTGCTTCTTTTGTTAACTTTCTCAGAGATGAGTTGATTCATCTGACACTAGTTTGTTTGGGCATTATATTGAATTGCATTATTGTTATTACAAGGTGTTTCTGTAGTTACTGTCCATCCAATCTGTCTAGAAAAATAAGAGTATTCAGTTAGATGGTTTTATTTCTGTGATTTGTTTAGATCAATAAACTGTTACTTTTTTCATATTGCTGTTTGCAGATGTGCACTGTATGCATGTGGAAAAATAGCCAAAAAGAAATGAGCTCTGAAAAGGACAGCAGGGTATTACGTGTAAATGAACTGAGGTAAATTTCCCTCCATTTGATTTTACCAGCGCTCACATCTCCCTGCTCAGTTCTAAGTTAAAATCAAGATTTGCTGTATTATATTTTTTGCCTGAAACTGTTTTCATAGCGCGGTGTTTGATTGTATTGCAAGAATTTGTGAACAAGAAGTGGGCACCATGATGTTTTTCTGTACTGTACAAACAAAAAAATATATTAAACAATAAAACTAAGCAGCGCTGATCAAATATAAACCAATATTCTCTCACTACGTTGCCTATTTCTCACCTAAAACGTTTTTAGAAACATATTTTAGCTTACCATTTAACTGTAGTCCGAGATCGTTCGTTGATAGCCGGCCGCCATTTTGTTTCCGTGTTGGACAAACGGCCAAAGCGTTTATTGGTCAGGTGTGGCAAACTGCATTCTGGGAGTTGTAGGTTTTCTACCTCTTGAGCAAAAGCGAATGCCGCAGCCCTTTTTCTCTGGTCCTACAGCAACAATTTTAAAAGTATTTGCATCTTTCTATTACATAGAAGTATTTACATGAAAGCACCATCTTTCCGGCAGCGGAATACCTTATTAAATGGATGTCTTGTGAGATATATAGTTTTCATTTGTATGCATTTTTAACGAGACTTGGCTGAACTGCAGATAAACTTTGACCCTTGATTTTATTCTTAAATAAAATGCACTTGACTTGTTTTCAGTTAGTGTGAAAAGAAACATCCTCTGTTCTGAAAGTCAGATAGATATTTAATACTTTGGGAGTTTTCAGTAGGCCTAATGCATTCTGTGGAGCATTAAATATTTATTCACGTATAGTAGACTGTGCAGCCCTTTGTTTATTGCAAGGCCTTTTCTGCCTTCCTCTGGAGACACATACTCCGATTTTATGTAAGGTGTACACATACTCCCTGTGTAATATTTTTATGTAAATAAATGAAATCAGTGTCAACAATAGCCGGCTCCGTCATATCATCAGCACTGACAGCCAAGCCAAATAATCCCTAAGTCCTGCCTTTTGCCACCGCTCACACTTCCCAGAGGTCTGCTGCACAAAACACAGAATATTAGATTGCTGCAGTGTGTGCAGGCATAAGTTCACTCATAAGCACCTGTGTGGATAGAGGATTTACTCAGTGCATTTATTTATAAGTTGCAGGGAAGCTGCAAAAGCAACTCTCTCTCTCTCTCTCTCTCTCAGATTGTGCTTAATAAAAATAACATAATGAGTAGCCTATAACTGCAAAACCTGTAAAATCAAAAACATGGAAAATTCGGGTGCACTTGTTATAAGCGAGCCTGTTGCACATCCCACCTCGTGCTGTTGTAAGAATGGGAAGTCAGTCAGGCAGTAAAAGACTTTCATTTTGCTTGGCTGGCCTGCTCTGTGATCTGTCACTCTCTTATTTGTATTTTGTTTATTTATTTGTCAGAAGACAGTTCAGAAAAAGATGACATGATGACAAAGTCTCTGAGCCTGAGTCAAAGCCAGGACGTCGTGTCTTACATGGCACACGCCTGAGCTCACGCTGAGTCACCAGAAATGAAGACTGATGATTGAAAAGACTGATATGCATCACTGAATAAAGATGAAGAAAAAGGACACAATTAAAGAAACTTTTATCTATTGAGTTGTGATAGAAAAAAGGATTAGTCATTTTTGGGTGAGGATTTAATACGCACTTCAAAATTGTTTTGTTCTAAGGGGATATTCATTGATTTTCTTTATTTAATTTATTTTTGGTTCATATTGTTTCTGGGAGCTGTGTTTTCATTATATTTGTTAAGTCGTGATTCAATTCAGTAACTTTTCACAATAAATCTTTCAAATAATGTCAATCTATACTTATTTTTTCCCAAATTCAGACACAAACATGTCTCATTTGTCTGCTTTGCTCCAGAAATGATGCTTAGAATTGATTCCAAACAGCCAACATGTTGTTTTCTCGGTCTGGAAGTCTTTTCGGTCCCTTTTTTTTGGTGCAAACTCCAGGCAGCCTGTCATGTGCTTTTTACTGCAGAGAAACTTCTCTCCGGTCACTCTGCCATAAAGCCCAGATCAGAGGAGTGTTGCAGTGATAGTTTCTCTCATCTCCACACAGGATCCCTGGAGCTCAGCCAGAGTGACCATCAAGCTCTTGGTCACCTCTCTTAACAAGGCCCTTCTCCTCCAATTGCTCATTTTGACTGGGCAGTCAGAGCTAGGAGGAATCGTGGTTGTTCCAAAACTTCCTCCATTAAAGAATTAAATGTGCTCATGGGAACTTCAAAGCAGCAGAAATGTATTTGTAGCCGCTCCCAAATATCTCTCTACCACACTATCTTGTCTCTGAGCTCTGCAGGCAGCTCCTTCCTCCTCATTGCTTGTTTTTTTGCTCTGATACACATGTCAGCTGTTGAATTTACCACAGGTGGCGTCCAATAAAGGTGTAGAGACATCTCACAGATGATCAAGAGAAATGGGAGGCACCTGAGCTGAATTTTAAGTGTCATATCAAAAAGTCATCCTTATGTCAGTGTGATATCTAAGGTTTTTCTTTTTTAATAAACTGCGTAGTCTAAAAATCTTTTTTTTGGCTTTGTCTCAAAGGAGTACTGAGTGTAGAATAATGAGTTATTTCATCCATTGGAACAATTTTAGCAGAAGGCTGCAACATGACAAAATATGAGAGGTCTGAGCACTCCCTGAATGCACTGTAAGTGATTTCTGTTACTGTACATGCACCAGTTTAGTGCTGGGTTCTTCATTGTAATGTTTTCAATACACTCCCCAGCCACTTTATTAGGTACACCTTGCTAGTACCAGGTTGGACCCCTTTTGCCTTCAGAACTGCCTGCCAATTCTTGGTGTCATAGATTCAACAAGGTGCTGGAAACATTCCACAGAGATTTTGATCCATATTGACATGATAGCATCACACAGTTGCTGCAGATTTGTCGGCTGCACATCCATGATGTGAATCTCTCGTTCCACCACATCTCAAAGGTGCTCTATTGGATTGAGATCTGGTGACTGTGGAGGCCATTGGAGTACAGTGAACTCATTGTCATGTTCTAGAAACCAGTTTGAGATGATTTGAGCTTTGTGACATGGTGTGTTATCCTGCTGGAAGTAGCCATCAGAAGATGGGTACACTGTGGTCATAAAGGGATGGACACGGTCAGCAACAATACTCAGGTAGGCTGTGGTGTTTAAACCATGCTCAGTTGGTACTAAGGGGCCCAAAGTGTGCCAAGAAAATATCCCCCACACCATTACACCACCACCAGCAGCCTGAACCGTTGATACAAGGCAGGATGGATCCATGCTTTCATGTTGTTTACACCAAATTCTGACCCTACCATCTGAATGTGGCAGCAGAAATCCAGACTCATCAGACCAGGCAACGTTTTTCCAATCTTCTATTGTCCAGTTTTGGTGAGCCTGTGTGAACTGTAGCCTCAGTTTCCTGTTGTTAGCTGACAGGAGTGGCACCTGGTGTGGTCTTCTGCTGCTGTAGCCCATCTGCTTCAAGGTTGGACGTGTTGTTGGTTCAGAGATGGTCTTCTGCAGACCTTGGTTGTAACCAGTGGTTATTTGAGTTACTGTTGCCTTTCTGTCATCTTGAATTAGTCTGGCCATTCTCCTCTGACCTCTGGCATCAACAAGACATTTTCACCCAGAGAACTGCTGCTCACTGGATATTTCCTCTTTTTGGGACCATCCTCTGTAAACCCAAGAGATGGTTGTGTGTGAAAATCCCAGTAGATCAGCAGTTTCTGAAATACTCAGACCAGCCCGTCTGGCACCAACAACCATGCCACATTTAAAGTCACCTAAATCCCCTTTCTTCCCCATTCTGATGCTCAGTTTGAACTCCAGCAGGTCGTCTTGACCATGTCTACATGCCTAAATGCATTGAGTTGCTGCCATGTCATTAGCTGATTAGCTATTTGCATTGATGAGCAGTTGAACAGATGTACCTAATAAAGTGGCCTGTGAGTGTATGTTATACCTTTTTTTGACAGTTTGTTGGTGTTCTGTTTGGCTGATTTTCTTTGTCCTGTTCCCTCCCACTTGTTTGGCACACTTGATGTAAATACTAAAAATGGGAGTCTGATTCTAAATGAAGCTTTTTTTCATTAGAAGCTACTCTCTTGTCTTGTCATTTATATTTTGGCAAGTTGCTCATGATGTTGTCTTAGTTTATGGCATCCTAAAATATTTACAGTTACTTGTTCGGCGCCAAGACTTTTGATGAATGGCTTCATGTTTCACCTCAGTTTCTCTTCCAGTTTTTATCAACGTGATTTCCACAGACAGTTGATCAGTCTAATGCGTAGGCTGGTCAGGAGGAAAATGTATTGTGTTGATCTAATCCCAGATTTGGCGTAGTCCATAAGCTTGCACATTTGAAGCAAAGAGCATTTCACACTTTATCTTCAAACAGGATTACACAATGTCATGCTATAATCCAGCAGCATGGCTCCCTTTATGTCCTGAGCCAATTCAAGAACTCCCAAGTCATCCATCTGGCATGTTCAATGCAAAGATTTTTAACCTTTGTGAGCTACTTTGTAAAATGAAATGGACAGCTGTTCACTGCAAACACACATATGGATATCTTATGCATCACACCACCATACAATTATCATTATTGCATTTCAGCTTTGAGCCCCTGGTTGGCTTTTTTAAAGTTGTATATCAGGATTGAGACAGTAGTGACGTAACTTCTTTTCAATTAACAGCCACCCTTTTTTTCTCCAGTTGTCCATGCTATGAATACACAGCACAGTCTTTAATGAATGTGAACAGTGAGGACTCCCAGGTGACCTGCTGCTGCAGTGGAGTGATAATGAAAAGGGCGGATACTTGTCCAAGCTACAGGTTCACCCATTAATATTATTCACTCAGCGGAGAAGCACTTGCCGCCCAGCAGAGCAGCCTTACTGTATATTTGGGCGGCATAGAGAGAATGAAGATGCAGAACTAAACATGTTGACTGTTTGAACCTGGAGATGAGAGGCGAGCCTACACCTGCATGGGACTCTGGGAACAGCACCATTTGGGAGGAATACACTGACGTCGCCTTTGTGGTGGCAAACAGCTTGATTCTGTTGATCACTTCTGCCGTGGGGATTGCCGCAAATCTTTTTGTCATACTGGCAGTTTATCACCAAAAATCACTGCAAACTTCGAATAATGCACTGGTGGTGAATCTGGCAGTCACAGACACTCTGAGATGTGTAATTGACTGCCCCATTCTCCTCATCATCACCCTGACTGTGTACCGAAGAGGACGTGTGGACGAGTTGCTCTGTGATGCACAATTGGCCTCTTTCTCCTTCAGCTGCTGCATCCAACTGTTGACACTGGCCTGTATAAGCTCAGAGAGGTACCAGGCCATCGCACAGCCCTTCAAAACGAGTCAAAGGCGAAGACGGATCATGTTGCTGATTCCTCTCACATGGGCCTTGGCTATTCTGGTGGCTATTTTTTGTCTAATATTTGTGAAGGACTCACCCGTGTATCAGAGATGCAAAGGATTATCAAGAGAGACATCCTCCTCTTATGACACTTTTGGAATTAACATGTTGTTCCCACTTTGGGCAGCTTGTTTTAGCGCCATTATTGGATTCTATGCTCGCATATTTGCCCTTGTGAGATCACACAATCGCAAAATATTTGACAAAGGTACTTTTCTCCCTTCGAAAAAAGACAAAGAAAAAGTTAAGCAGGTGAAAGAAGAAACCACAGCTGTGGAAAATGGACTTGGAAAATCAGAGCAAAACCAGGCCCTGAGCAGAAGTGTTGCTCAGGTGGAACCGGCGACACAAGCTGAACCAAATTTATCCAAGACAGATTCTACGGCTGCTCTACTGGCCTCAAAAAAAGCTGCACAATGCTCCTCCGTCGGTTCAGAGAATAACAAAGAATTAAAAAATACACTGGAGATAACTGACTTGGAAACGAAACAATCTCACCCTCCTGCAATGCAGGTTGCAGTGCAGACTGAGGAGAAACCTTTTAAAACGGAGCAGTCTAATCCCTGTGGCACGAAAGCTGAAGCAAAACCATCAAATGGAGATGCTGCTGCTAGTGTTAAGAGCTCAACCACAAAGCCACAGAAGGTGTCAAGCAATTTCGACACAGAAAAGCAGTCCAAAGAGAGAGTGAAAATTGACAAAGCGCCCTCTGAAATGAAAGAAACCAGCCCCCATGTTCCCCCGTCTACACAGTTAGAAAATCCTGAATCCACTTCTGTTTTACTGATTGAACTAAAACAAGCCAAGAGCAGCAGCAGAGGAGAAACACTGACTGTCGCTACAGTAGATCAAGTGTCTTCATTACCTCCCGTATCAAGTAATGTCCCTGAAACAGAAGCTGAAAAACAAAACACGGCAGTGGAAGGGGCTGTTTGCATGATGCCTTCAAAAGCGAGTAAAGAGAGAGCGCACAAGAAAAAAGAAAGTAAAATGGCGAAGCGTGCTGGCTACATAATTATAACCTTCGTCTTATTCTGGCTGCCGCTGATCACAACTATCCTGGTGAACTTTGTTGTTTATGGAAACAAGAATACAGGGGTAAGTATCTGTGAGGTAAGGGTGAAACTGTTAATCTAATTTTGTATGTCAAATGTGTCACCTTTGGTTTGTAGTAGATGTGTGTCTCTCATCTGTTTCTGCCCCATGACCTCACTTTAAGGCCCCAAAAATGTCATAATGCCAGAAATTATAACACTGTGAGGATGCAAAGATGTAAATTTGAGTGTGAGTTGTATTTTCAAGAGCATGGAGGGATCAAAATAGAGCATACATCAGAGGTGTGGACTTGGGTCACATGACTTGGACTTGAGTCAGACTCGAGTCATACATTTGATGACTTTTGATTCAACTTGACAAAATGAAAAACGACTTGCAACTCAACTTCTACTTTAACACCAGTGACTCATGACTACACTTGGACTTGAGCCTTTTGACTTGAAAATACTTGAAGCCCAAAGACTAAAAAGTATGTTTTTAAAAACTGTCACGAATCATATCACTTCCTTTCATTTTCTGAATCAGCTAACATTAACTCTATTCTTTCCCAGCAAGCTGCAACTTAATTCCTCAGGTGTGTGAACCAGTTTGACAGCATCCAATCAAGTTGCAGGACAGAACCACGAAGAACTAACATTACGTTTCTGAGCGCCAGTTGGAATAATGACACCAAACATATTTTGTTTGCGTATTAAAACTTTCTGATGGTCAACAAAAATCCAACAGAGATGCAACTACTTGTTTTCACAAATAAATACAAATTTTAATAAGCATTCATGATTTTTGTGAATGTAATATACTGTTGTTAAAATGGCATTACGTTTGTTGATAAGTGCATCATGATTAGGACTTGGGCCTTGAGTGCAACTTGAGACGTACATAACACCAACTTGGTCCCACCTCTGATATAAGCTGCTTACAGCATCAAATTAATTAGATTTTACATACATCAAATGATTTTTTTGAACCCCAAACCTCTGTTTCATAGATTGATAGCAGTTATACAAAGTCTTAAATAATGTTCTCTAACACTTTTTAATTCTCTATGACTTTTTCAGATCACAGTCATTCAGGACTTGGAGATTCTGTCCGTGTCTGTCGCCTGCATCACATCACTGAGTGACCCAATAATATACGCTGCAGTGAACCCTCAATTTCGGACAGAGTTTTATCGTCTGAAAACCAAATTTGTGTCCATTTTCAGTAAGAAATGATCATTTCTCTTCTTCTGTCTACCTTTGAGTGGCACTAGACCAAATTACCATATTCGATATTCACCATATAACTGAATATTTAAATGGTGAAAACATTTGTCTGGTCACTGCTCAAATATTAAACCTCCCAGACATCAAAGTGTGAATTTTCATTTGGGTTTTGGAGGTATATTATTTTATACGCCGCTGCGTTATCTCAGATTTTATGCAGGCTGACTTCACAGCAGTTACTAAACACCGCAGAGCAGAGGCGCTGCATGCAGCGAGAAGCAGCTTGGACTGACGCAATCAGCTCAGCAGGGGGACGCTGCTGAGTTCCCTGTCAAACAATCACAGAGGCCTGCTCGTCTGTCTCCAGAGACCCTGCAGGCAGGACCCACCACTGGGCCAGTCAGGTCCTCACATGTCCTCCTGCAGCACCTAATTATGGTCCCATCCTCTTATTAGTAATGCTCTTTGAGTAATCAGCCAAAATATTATGAAGCCCACCTAATTGTCCTCTAGGAAATAAAAAAGCAAAGAAAAGAAAAGACATGGGTCGTTTAATGGATGTTTCAGTAGAGCTACAGTATTTATTCTATCCACTGCACCAAATGCACAATGTGTGATCATTTGTCCCTTGTCCTCTCCCCCCTCATATATGTACTCCATAACAAGATTTGCATTTCATTAAAAGCAAAGTGTTGCGGAATTTACATCATAACATACCAGTCTCATTGTGTTTCCTTCCACCGATCTCATTTTTAACCAACAAACCTCCAACGAGAAGCAGAGACATACTTTTAATAAAACAGAATTCTGCAATGACAGCATGCAAATCCTTAATTCAACCAGTTAACAGACAGAAATAGTATGCCAACAACTGTCAACTAAATCTAGAAATAAGAGGAGCCAACTTCAAATGCAGTTGATAAAGTTCTGAGATATTTACAATATGAAAAATGTACAAAATGGCCCTTTAACACAGTGAAATCTACCAAGTCTCGCTTCTTATGATGAATATTATAATTTAAGAGCAACTCAATGGAATCGATGTTCAACATTCTTTCATATGTTTTTTTTCCAGGTCAATGCTATGTGTCCACGTTAGGGTTAGTATTAGTTAAGTGTTACGGAGAACATTCACATGTATTTCTACCTTGTGACCTAACTAATATGTACCCTGTATAGTTCTCAATATCAATTGTTAATTAACGACAGTGGCTTTCACACAGATCCATATCAGAATGTCAAATATGTAAGCTAACACAGATTTAGTCATTTTGACTTTCACTTGCACATTTCACAAACATGTCAGGATGCGTAGTATATTTTTACTCATCAAGCGATGACATCAACCAGTTAATGAGTCCGTTAATGAATATTCACAACAGTTATCCATTCCAGTGGATGTATGTTTTCTGAATTTACAACAGTGAGGGGACTATCAGAAACCAGTTAATCGTGGGGTTTTAAAACAACCTATCCAACTCAGTGAAGTGAATGTTCCTCATGTGTACGTGGGCTGATTTATTATTCACAAAGATGGCCCTCAGTCAATGAATATGTGTGCTTTGTCATCAGAGGCCATCAAGAACGACCTTTTAATGTCTGCCTCACCTCCTTTGAATCAGAAGACACAAATACAACTACATTACATATTCAAAAATAAAGTTTTTTTCTCAGTATTTTTAGGCAACAGCGATAACCACGCAATCCCAACACTTCATTGCTCTGCTGTGCTTAATGGAGCAAAATTTGCTGGTTCGCTTTCATTCCCAAGGCAGCGGTCCACATCACTCTAATACCATGCAGAGTTTGACATCAGATGAGATCACTACTTCAAAAAACCCCGATTTCTGCTAATTGTATAATCCCTCTAGATTATGGCAGGTTGATGCTCGGTGGTCCCTCTCCTCGGCATGTGGTGCTTCTCAAGACCAGTTGGCTGATCAGATAAGCATGACATCTACAAGGCAGATACTCGGACAATGTTGCTCTGAGAGTATGCGGTGGTGGTGGAGGAGCCGTGCCCGTCCGATGAGGTCACCACCGGCGCAGATAGGCTGACCATGGAAGGAGTGATGTAAGGTTCGTCACATTTCAAGGGCACGGTCTCATCGAGTTTGGCATTCAGGCTGGAGCGGCTGTAAAAGAAACACCGGATGAAAGAGGGTGAGAGGCTTGACCTTGTGAATGTACAACACAAAGCCTGTATTACACAAAGTTCTTTTTTCTTATATTGTACAGTGTGAAAGCTGCGATTCAGAAACATCCACGTTCTTTGTACAGTACAAGGAGAATATGTGAAGGACCTTTTGCTCATTTAGTTACATACATATCTCAGTTCTCAGTGTGGACCTCACCTTTTGCCAGTCAGTCTAGATTGTTTTGGTGTGAGTTGCTGAGTGTTGGAGATGTCTGCCTTCTCTTGAATATAATGGAACTAGATGATTCTTAGCTTGTGGTGCTCAAAGTGCCAAAAAAATACATTTAAAAACCTCGACAGCAATATCTCTTTCCAGAAATCATGACCCAGTTACTCAAGATAATCCACAGACCTTGTTGTGAGCAGTTTCATGTAGGAACTATTTTCTTTCTACCAAACTACACCTGCCAGCCGTATCACCACTCAGAGGGAAGTGTGCATCTACTCATGGACAAGAGGCTTGTAGCAGTAGATGCACGCCTCATTCTGCACAGTGATACGGCTGGCAGGTTTAGTTCAGTAGAAAGAAAATAGTTCCTACATAAAAATGTTCACAACAAGGTCTGTGGATTATCTTGAGTAACCAGGTCATGATTTCTGGAAAGAGACATTGCTGTTGAGTTTTTCAAATGTATTTTTTTTTCCTTTTGAGCACCACAAGCTGAGTGACATGTAGTTTCATTATATTTGAGAGAAGGCAGACGTGTCTAGAGCCAATATCTCCAACACTCTGCAACTCACACCAAAACAATCCAGACTGATAAACAGCACTGTGAACTGTCCTTCTAAATGTGTTTTTGGATGCATGTGAACAGATTTAATTTCTTATTGACTAGGGGTGTAACGATTCATCAATCTGGATCGATATATCGTTTAAATGCTGAACAATCCAACATCTTTGATCCATATTGTCATCTTCAGGATACGCAAGCAGCCAAGAGAAAGACGATGGAATAAATTGGCAGAGTGGAAATATTTTGGATTTCAGAGTGTATGTAAACAATGTCGTTACAAGATAATGTACGACGTAACGTTACCTGTCTGGATGGGCATCTCATTCTACTAACCTCTCACTACACTAACATTACCTGCTCTGTTTTAACAATAAATGTGCATGCAGGCTGAAATTCACCCGAGCTGTTCTGTTGGGAGACACTGTGACTTAAACAACGGTGAATAACATAAACAGTAATGTTACATGTAATTTGTTAAGCTATGAGTAGAGGAAAAAAGCCTTATCCCATGTGCTATTTTATGTGTTAGTGGTGTCGGTTAAAAGTAAACTTCACTGCACTTAGGCAGTTACAATTATTTACCTTATTTTTGTGTTGTTTTTATCTTTTATGGTCGAAAGCAAAAAAATAAGGGGTGGCAGCTTCCTCTGTAACCGACTGAGTTAAATGTGCATATAATATTGTTTCATATTGATCGCAGGCCCCTAAATCGCATCAAATCAAAATCCTATTGTGACAGACTTTGTAATATCGGCAAATATCATATCGTCCAAAAAAACTATATGATATCATATCATGATGAAACTGGTGATTTACACCCCTACTATTGACAGTGTACAGTGTGTACTGTCATGGTCAACTTTCACATAAGAAATGAACACTAAAACACGTGATGGCAGGCTCACTCATTAAATATAACTCTCATCTGTGTAGGAAATCTTTCACAACAAGATTACTGACTACCAGTTCACCCAGTTTATGAAGTGACATGTTTTCTCTCCCACCCCTTGTGGTATCAGGAAATACACATAGTTTAGGTTTTACAGCACTCGCCTGTGTGTTGAGATATCCATCTCTGAGAATTCTGCTGCGCCCCGATATAATAGAGGTGAATGTTGCTGCGTACAACGTCAAAAAAATAATTTCAACAGCAACAGTAGATACAGTTTCCTCGCTGCAGTGGATAATCCACAGAACAAGCTGTTTGACTGCTTTCACGGAGAGGAGGGACTATTTCTTCTGTAGAAAGTAGTTCCACCAAAAACCATCTGTGGATTATTCAGAGAAATGTTTTTGGAGGAACATGTTGCTATGTTTTTTTTATTTTTCTTTGAGCACCACAAATTCCCTCCATTTTTGTTGTAGTGAGTTGGAAGCAGAAATCTCAGAGATAGATGTCGTCAAAACCAGGGCAAATATGACCAAAACTCTCTGCAGACAGACACCAGAAGAGTCATAACTTGCGTGAACTTGCCCTTTAAGACTATCACATACAATTTGAAAGTAATGCTTTGTGGAGCTGTAGAGATGGTTTGCAGGGCTTGAGCTGCAAAGATGCACCGCGCACCTCCTGAAAAATGTGTCTACACACCAGGCACTGCAGATGCCATTAAGTTTGATTGGGCATCAGAGCCGAGAGGTGGGATCTCAAGACAGTTCTGGTCCCAAAACACATGTGTGAAATTACATGCTATACGCAATCAGCCGCAGTTTGATACATGGTGAGCACGACAACTGCCTGCACCAGCCCGCAAAGAACACAGAGGCGCCCAGCGGTAGAGGTATGAATAAGGCATGACTGTACACTTGTGAAACCCTATGTGTTTAAAATCACCCATGCTTTGCGCTCACATGTTGTTGCTGTCCAATGAAAACCATGTATCTCCAAAACTTTTTATCAAACAAAGGAAACAGCCTTGTGTGAAGCTAATGTATTTTTAGATAATTTAACCAAGACACAGGACACACTGTCTGAATCCACAAAGGAGCACTTTGTCTGAAAACCTTAAAACTAAATATGGAGACACACGATTTTTCACTGCACAGCAATCATATGTTGTTGTTTTTTTGTACTTGATAATTGTCTATACATCTGTATAAATGAATCCATCATTTAACGGTCCAGCGTGTAGGATATCGAGGGATATACTGGCAGAAATGGAATATAATCAGCACGTTTTCTTTAGTGTACAATCACATGAAAATTAGATTGTGTGTTTGTTGCCTTATAATGAGCCGTTTATATATACATAGGGAGCAGGTCCTTGTCCACGGAGAACACTATATTTCACCGTTATGTTTCAACAGTAGCCTGGAGTGGACAAACCAAACAGTGGCTCTAGATATGACCATTTATGTTTTTGCGTCAGCTACCAAAGTTCACAGCCTCTTCACGACAAGCAGCGTCAGTAAAACACTGTTTATTTAACATGAAACCTCTTTATTCAGTGTTTCACTGGTTCAAATCACTGCATGTGTTTGTTTTAGAGAGGCAGAGACCTCTGCGATAATTCAGCCCCCATTAAACACCTCCTGAATGTCTGGATCTTAAGTTATCAGAGTAAAAAGTTGAGCATATATTAGCAGTTTCTGGGCTAGCAGGCTGTCCAAGATGTGCCGAACAGCATGGGAGAGACACTAATGTGTAACATGAAACAGCTTTATTTAGTGTATTTTCCAGTTTTAATCTCCTGGCCTGTTTGTTTTGGAGAGACCTCTGTGGATAATTCAGCTCCCAGTAAAACCCTCCTGAACAATCAACACTGAATGAATCCATAACATGAGAAGTTTCAGCTGGTTGAAATCTGCAGTCCTCACTGCTAGATGCCACTAGATCCCCCTAAATCTTACAAACAGCTCCTTTAATTCCTCTATGTGAAATTAATACAGTTTATTCTATCTGATAAGACAGGATCAGTTGTTTCCATGGGAGTGTACATGGTGTGAGTGAGTTGGGGGAGACAGAGATGTAGAGACAGACTGAGAGACTACCTGTTGGCCACTGGCCTCTCTCTTATCTGTATGGTGCTGAGCTCCTGGTTGTTTGTGCTGGGCAGGCTGAAACTGCTCTTCTTCCTGTGGCGTCGAGAGCAGCACGAGCTGAGGCCATGCGGAGACGAGGACAGCGAGGACGTGCGGGACCCCGACTTGTGCATCATGGAGATCTCCATGCAGTTGGCCTGAAACGTCTGCTCGTCCACGAACTCATGATTCTGTCGGTGGGAGACGGCGGAAAATTAGGGATTCAATGTTGCTCATGAATCACTCTATTACATCAATGATTGGCTGTGCTAAATCATGAGTAAAGATGTTTCACAGTAAAGACTAAACAGACTGAACAGAATCCACAGCAAAATTGTTTAATAATTGGAAAATGAATCATCAAGGGAATAGAAATATATTGGCCCAGATGTCCATATTAAGTGCCATCTGTGAAAACATTCACAACTGTTATCCCTGTGACAAATGAGCGTGACTTGAAGGTCAGGATCTAAGTGTGTGTCGGGCTCTGCCAGCAGGTGGCAGAGTGACACCGCGTAGGATCTGATGCCATGTTCTGAATCATGCCTCTTTTCTTATACCTCCCTTCTGTCACTCCTGCCATCTATAATGCACACCATGAGAGGCCTAATGTAAACATGTGCGTTCCCATCTGAATGGTATGAAGCATTTATGGAGCTTTTCCCAGACAACCGGGGAGGATCATCTACGAGGAGGGACACTGATTTACTGCCTGTCCATGTCTCTGTACAGGGCTTAGAGCTGCAAGTGTAAAACTCATGTCACAGCTGAGTATTAAAGAGGCTCTTACATCTCTAAATTATAGATAGTGTAAAATGAAGTATGCTGGTTTGTTGGGAGGGAATAATATTACTGGCTGGCTGAGTCATGTTATCTTTAGCATGTTGCTGGCGAGGGGACTCAACAACTCCCAGCCCCATTTACAGCTATTTTTAACTCGAGCCTTATATAAAATACAGTAGCTTGTACAGTTTGTGCATGGATGAAAAAGCTCACTTTGTTTCTATTTGCAACACACTGTAACAGGCTGGCGCTACTGATAATACAGCCATGAAAGGATTACTGAACCGGCATACCAGGCACAGACCCAAGGGCCCACAGTGTACAGGGGGGGCCCTCATCTGCAAAATGTCACTCAAATTAACACGTAGTGACCAGGAAGTGATTCAAGATGACCACAAAGAGATGCAAAGGAACTACAAAGAGATAAAAAAATAACCACAAAATTGAGGCAAAGCAACCACAAAGAGACACAAAGTGACCGAAAAGACACAAAATAATCTCAAAGAGACAAAAAATTACCCCACAGAGACACAAAACCACTATAAGGACACAAAAAAACGACTGCAAAGAGACCACAAAAAGATGCATTACGACTACAAAGAGATGAAAAACAATGACACAAAGACAGGCTAAACAGCTAAAAGGCCCTTTGTCCACCAAAGTGGGTTTTTTTCCCAGCTGAAAACGCCAGGCACTCCTCAGGAAACGCTCAGCTGGGAGCACTTGAGAGCACTTTGAAGGCGCAGCGTTTTTTCAGCTAAGACGCTTTGGTTGCATCTGGTTGCTATGATACGGGATATCCATGCAAGTAAAAAAGTTGGCGCGAGATAGAGTCGACTACTTGCTCTGAGTTAAGGATATATTGATTTATAAATGGTATATTACCATACTCCTCCTCTATTGGTGTGGTTGTTCAGCACTTGTTCATATCTTTGTGATATTTCCCTCCACCTCTGTGATTAAAACAGCTGAAGTGACGAGTGTGTTGTTCTACCCAATGTGTCACATTTTAAAACTCAAAACAAAAGCAAACAGGCAGCGCTTGGTGCAGAATAGAGATTCAGCGTCTCATCACGCTGCTGGCGCTTGAAGCAAAGCGAAAATATGCAGTTGCACAGTATCTAAAAAAATACGCTGGCTTCAGGAAAAACACATTGGTAGACACCGTCCCTATAGTGCGTGTCTTGCTCCTATGTAGGGGAAGTAGGGTAGGGTGGGCCCATTGTCTGATAATCCGCCCCTGGACACAGCACAGACAGAAGTGATGCAATTTCACAGAAAAGAAACTTTTTATTACAGTGAGCTATTTTAAACCATCTAAAATCCTTTACCAAGACAGAAAGAATGAAAGATGCCTAAGCACATGTTTTCCAGTGGATAAAGCTTTTAGAGAAAGAGGTATCTTACCGTGGTCTTCTCCAGGCAGTGCAGCAGGTGATTATGTTGGCTCTCAAAAGGAGGGCTGGGGGCCTTCGCCACCAGGGCTTGTCCTGCCTCCTTGGAGGCCTTGGAACACACAGAGTAAAGAAAACACAGTGTAGATGAGCAGGTTCAGATTCTGCACGGAAACAAGAGTCTCAGGCAACAGTTAGCTCGGTAATGTAGTGGAGAGTACGCAAAGCATTGAAGGTTGAAATGCTGATCTGTAACACGGCAGCCAATCTACTGAGAACCTAGTGATGGGGATGTTTTCGAGGTGCGCAGAGACAGTGGCTGATTACAACATGTTTCACTGATAGAATTGGGTTTTGCCTTTCTTTCTCGCTGATTTGGTGAGAAGGACCAGAAAAGTCAAATTAGAGCTCATTTCAGTGCAACAGCAGTGGCACACCTAGACACAGATCGAACAGATTGCACCAAACACATCACAGATTCTGCACCACAACAACACTACACACGTTGATGGAGCTCTGCACGGCTCTGGGATGGAAGTTATGTTGTGTTAGTTTGCACTACGACCCGGATGCTCTAGAAATAACACACAGAACACACAGCAGATCAAAAACAGAGTTTAGAGGAGACGCAGGCCGAGCGGACAGCCTCCATAGGCGACCTACTGTCCGGTAAGCCTTTGGGTCCCTCCTTCCCCTCCAAACCCTGTTGGACAGACATGCAGAGCTTGGTCATGAGTCAGTGTGACTGTAATGGCTGTGCTCCACCAGAAGGCAAGCGTGCCTGCCTGGCTCTCCTGCTGTATGGATAGAGAGTTGAGGAAGCATGTCAATGCCGCAGCTGAGAGGTGGGATGTAAGAGAGACGACGATCACACTAAAGCACTGGAATGACAGCAGCCCCTGTGTTAGAGCATGAAGAGCCCCCCACACCTCCCCACCTCCCCCGTGTGTGGTGGCATGGCCCCCGAGCAGAGCGGCATGCATGCGTCAGCGAGGCCCCGGCCGCTGCTTGGTCCCGTTACCTCCTCCAGTGAGTCGATCAGGAGCCCATTTTGTTTGTAGCGCATATAAGCATTAGTGCCTCGAATCTTCGTAGCGCGGATTCTAGCAAGCCGAGTTTTCTGTTTGAACAAACAGACCTCTGTTTTAGCCCCTGACGGTTTGTCTGTCACACTAATTGACTCTGTCTCCCTCTGGCAGCCACAGTATTTAGTAGGGAGAGGCCATGCTTAACTCTACGATTAGGAAATTCTGCCTCAGCAAACACTTTTAGGAAGAAATGCACATATTGCTCTTGAAAAGCTGCTGACACTATACTCTGAAGATCATTTGTTCAGTCATTGTCATTGCCTCCCTTATTTCTTTCTCTCACTGAAATATACTCAAGGAAGTTGAGCCCACCCAATACACACATACACAGAAACACAATAAAAGATTAATATTCTGGAAGATAGTGTTTGCCCTGTCATTCTGTTACGGGCGGATAAGACAGGGACAGAGAAAAGAGGCAGATAGAAGCGAAATAAAGGGAGATAGAGAGAAAGGGAGGGAAAGGAAGAGGCGGAGGGAAGGGTGAGTCAGTACCCTCTGGGCTCGTCGTTTCTCTGCCCGCTGGCTTTGGTGGTAGATACGGCTGAAGTTTGACACTATGACAGGGACAGGCAAGGCGATGACCAGCACCCCACTCAGAGAGCATATGGACCCAAACACCTTCCCCACGATTGTTTTTGGCACCATGTCACCATACCTGAAACACAGAGAACAGACAACAGTGAGCACACTGGGTAGAAAAACAACAAGGAGAAAAAAAAATATTCCTTTGACAGAATCCGCCCTGGAGGCTTGTTTCATCACGTTAAGTTGTTGTGTGTTTAATGTTATTTTTAATAGTCTTGAAATAGTTACAGTGACCTTGGATGATTTCACAACTTCAAATAAGAAGTCACACTTTTGAAGTGGGTGAGGAATAAATAGGACTTTTGTGAAGTCTCTTTCTCCTGGCCTACTTACGTGCCGTCGTGATTTTCCTCTTTTAAAACCCTGTTTCATATATAATTACACACCTGCTGGCACCGGCTAATGCTTTCACATCATGACCAAATGCGCTACACATCCCCTGTGACCTCTGTTAGCCAAACAGCTTGTGAAAGATACAGGGAGTAGTATCACATCAAGTAAAAGCAAAAGGGGAAGGGAACAGTGTGATGCCGAACCCTGGAGAAATGGTTTCAGTGTGTGGGCCTCGCTAACAGCTACTCGTGCGTTTTGTTCCTCTTCCCACATCAAAACGGACCTTGAATAGTGAATGCAGACATGCACTGAAACCACATTAAAACTATTCATGTTCCAGATAAAACGAAAAAGCAGCTCTTTGGAAATCAAGCGCGACACTGATCTGATCGGAGCACAAGCATGCAATTTTTCAACATTCTAAAACAAACGTTGAACAGGCTACATTCAGCATGAACAGATTAATGGTTGTACATATGTAAGGTGGGACTGAATCATCCCCATTAGAGAGATTAATGTGCCTGTCTTCTATCAGGCAGTTGGACCTGTCTGCGCTCAAGGTAAAGCTAAAATCAAACTGCTTTCAGGATCTCACTTTCTTTACATTTGCCTCCAGTGCCACTTAAAGGTGGAAGTTACAAATCCCTCTGCTGATTTGAACCGTTTCCTTAAATTAGTATAAAAAAATAGTGACTAACTATATAATTTGCTCACTTTTTTTCTACTGTAAGCTAAACATAGAGAGGCGAAGTCCCTCTCCTCCTGGTGGACCACCATGGGAACGTATCTAAAGAAAATATATATGTACAATAGTTAACAACGAGAGGCAAATAATCTTCTGATCCAGTTTGTACCAGTTGCAACTTGTCGTAGAACTGTTGAACTATAAGACTGTGAAAATAAAATAAATAACTAGAACGACTGCACATCCAAAAGTTGCACAAGTTATATTACAACTTGAAGATTCACTATGAAGGATTTTCCTAAAAAAACAATATATAGACTCATAGGAATCTCAGCAACCCAAAAGAAAGCAGCTAAAAGGTCCATCTCCATTGAAGAGCGCTCCCTCTCCATCATCACTTCTGACCCACTACCACTAGTACTGCTAGTACCAGTACTACTACTGCTACTTCTACTATATGTAGAGATTTCCAGAGTCCTCAAAGATGCTTTACATAGAGTAGTATAAAGAGGAATAAAAAACAAACATTACATTCTTTAATAAAGTCATAAAATAAATTGAAAGATTAGAATTGAATTCAGTCAACTGAGGAGTAAAAACATGTGGGGGTTGAAGGGGTAGCTGAGGGGGTGGGTTTTGAGGGCCTTTTGAATGCTGACAGTGTGGGGGTATTTGTGATGTGTGCTAGTGTCTCTAATGTAGCACTACTTATCTGCAGAGACTCTGCCCTCTGCCTGTTTTTTCTCCACCTTTTTTGTTATGTTCTGAGTGTTCCTGGACACAGCGTGCAGGTGAGGTCAAGACCTTATAAAAAGGTAGCCGCCAGGTTGCAGACTGTAAGCAGCACACATCCAAGAGGAATCTAAGAAATTTGCAGACATGGCGCCAAAAAAAAAGACAAATGAAGCTCTAGCAAAACAATACTTTTTATGCTCAGGCTGTAGTTTCCCTCTCACCCTGCCAATCACTCCTTGCACGTATGCTCACTCACTGTCTCTAGGTGTCATTGTTTGGGTAGGTCAGTTGAGTCATCAGCTGATTCACAATCAACCAATAGCACAGCAACACACCTTCTCCAACCTATCATCTTACTGCTCCTTAATTTAAATATGGTTCTTTCTTGCTGTCGTCCTGCATGCATTCCTCCTCCCCATCACCATGTAGTCTTTACGGATTCATCAGCCTCATCTGCCTCATCAGCCTCAGAGTCAGCAGCCACCACCAGCATCTGAACTCAATGGGGAGATTTATCCTGCTGCAGTTCAGATGTCTGTTGATCACGAAATATCTCCAAGTGCCAAAGACTTCTGTTAAAGCTTAATCATATTCTGTATTAAAAATTATCTTTACTTCATTCATCTGTCTCTGCTGATTGAACTACAGTGAAGCGAAATACCAAGTGGACAACGCTCATTCTAAAACAGCAAGAGTGTGTCTGGAGCTGGCTTTCACTTCTTACTTTTCCTGGTGATACCGTTTGCAAATGACAATTCCTGCAGAGTATACCTTCAGTAGTCCTGCATGCAAGCTCCTAACCTTGATGGCAGCTACTGTCTCTTCTTCTACTTAGCTGAAGCTCTCAACATGGCCAGACTTGTAGAGATTTTCAACTCTTTGAATACTTTTTCTCTAGTTCTGGATGAACTGAGTGAGTGAAATGTTCCAAGGTCATGGCTGTGTTGGCGTTGGCGAGAGTTCACTTAGCGCTTTCACACTCAACTTAATGGCACTACAACAAACCTGCAACAAACTGTGACCTTCTTGACTTGCAGAATTATCTCTTTCACTTTGACAAACATCATATTTCTAAATTATGGCACAATTCAAACAGGATAAATCTCTCTCCGTTGACTACCATACATACTTTTGACAAAATAAGGTGCCACGGGGACTTCGCCTATCTATCTGCAGTACCATTCAAATGCACTTCAGTCCATACAACAGTAGATGAACAAATCCCTGTTCATACTGACGATCAGCACTGATTCTGACTGTCCTCAGTTCAGTAGTAATTTTTCAGTTCGTTGCTGGTTCAAACTGGTTCGTTCAGCTCAGCAAAGCTAGACAGTACAGACACTGTTAGGGTTAATAGCTCAGTAGCCAACCATGTGAGACAAAGTTATTGTGTTACGGATGTTTCTGAGGCTTTGTGGTCTTTTAAAAAGGAAACAACATTCAGTAACCAGTGAAAGGAGCTCCACAGCTGAAGGCTACTGATTTGTTTGTGACAATTGTGATTCAGTTAAGTCAGTCCAGTCTAAAGATTCTGTGTTTAAGTTTTGCTCGTACACGTACCAAACACCTCCACCACTTACAAGACTAACAAACTAAATACTTAGCTGCATTTAGATTTTCTGTTGTCACACAGAGAGGTGATTATCACTCATGGAATAATTAGGGAACAAACCCTGATTTCTCCAAGGCAAAAACCTCCAAATTATAGCCACAAATCATTCGAACACAACCTGCATGCTCATGAATTGCCCTCTGCAGACACTTTGGGCCACAGGCAGCACAAGGAAAAGAAGCGAGTGCGGATAAATGATTCACAGCATGTATGTTTTCCTTGTCTTCCAAACATCCCTCTATGTGCTGCGGAGGACCAGCTATCCACGGGATTGCAGGTGGGTGAGATGAATGATCGAGACCCTAATGCGCAAATGACCTGAGAAGACCATTACCTCCTGAGAGTAAGATGAATGCAGGTAGGAAAGGACATCAGCATTGCTCAGTGGCTGTGACAGCCGCGCGTCTCTCAAGTGAGGCAGGGTAATGTGAATGTATCGCTACACGGGAGGTTGACTATTTCATAAATGAAGTTGTCTAATGCCCACGGCCGTCTGCTTGAGTCATTAGCCTCAGGTTTCCATCACGTTGGGCCCAACAGCCTGGGCTTTTACAGAGCTTGGGAGGAAAGATGTAAAAGTGGACATTTTAATATCACGCTTGATGGGACTTCATGTACAACAGTTTGCTTTCAAGTTGAGTAATCTCACACAGATGTCATTAGTTTTACAGTTCATTACAGGTCAAGTCATTTTCCTATGTAATCACCGACGAAGCCTGACAGCAGGTGTCAATTATAGATTCCGGATGTACTGTTGAAAGCCTATTAAGAGATCCACATAAAAAATGCAGGAAAGCTTTCTCTCACATAAACGTGGCTGCTCACATGTGTTTTATTCAAATGGGAGGAGTGGCGAGATGCTGCTGGATGGGAAAATAAGTCTGAACAGTCATCTGTGGAATATATTGCGGTCCTTTCAGTTGAAAGCAAAGCATAGTGGTGAGCAGGTGAAAAAAAGAGAAAAAAGAAAGGAGCAAGCGCACTCTGGAGAGAAACACTAACAGTGATGGATTGTTCATAAGGGGGAAGCTGAGATACACAAAGCTCTGCCTCCTGGATGACGGCAGAGGTAGGAATTAGAAGCAACGAGAGATTAAAGTAATGTTCCTGCTTTGTTCTTGTTGTCTCTGACTACCAGGTACCCACGTTTGCTACCCCGAGCTGACATGGGTGAGACACGAAGATGGATGGCCAGATCCTTATCCACCCTGCAGAGGAGGAAGAGGAGTGTCGGAATGACTGAGTATCAATTCCCCAGTTCCACCCACCTGAAACCATACTGCGCTCGCACTCGCGCCGGTCTTAAAAACAGCGCATTCTGTAGAATTGTCCTACAGTGAGATGACAGCATTGCAGATGAAGCCCGGTGCGGCGAGAGGGAGTGAAACTGGGGGTTCGCCTGAGACGGTGTGGGAGAAATGTCAGACTAAAAGGAATATTTGAATTCCAGAAGCGGGGGATGAATGTCCCCGCCCCGGCTCGGATAATAGACCAATCAAACATTCATGAGTCCCTGTATCAACCTGCGTGGCAGAGTTTGTGCGGTTGACCTTAAAAGCGGCGCGGTATTCCATCAGGGGGTGCTCTGAGACAGATTTCTGTACATGACCTCACCGCCTCACAGCGAGAGCCGGACACCCAAAAACATGGACGCACAGGAACAAATACTCACACAAGCAGTCACGAGAACATGCACTTGTTTGTTTGTGTGTGTGCATGTGTGTATGCGTGTGTGAAAAGGCCTTTAATTTGACATCTAGTTAAACCAATCCCCCTTCCTAAAAAAGCAATCTTGTTCCTTGATTGTCTTCCAGAACCCTGTGTCTGAAATCTGACTGCCATCTGGTTAGTGGGAAGCGAAAGGAGAAAAAAAAAAGAGAGATATCTGGATGACTTAACAAACACGTCATTTGTTTATTTCTCTTCTCAGAGGCAGGGCGGGACTTTTTTTTTCCTGAAATCAAACAGAACGAAATGCAATCTTTTCAGATAAAATGAGCCGAAATTGTGAAAATCTGACTCGTTCTGATCATTTGCACCACTGCGTCTGCCGCACAGAAATAAACCAACCTATCAAAGAGTTTGGGGGGGCTGGCAGGAGAAAGGCAACACTTACATAAACCCCCCTTTTAAGTGATCACAGGCTTAAGTTTCTGATGTAATCATAGAGGTCTAAAGTAAGTCCTGCTGTCCCACCAACTCACACGCCAGTTGAGATCACCGCCAACGGCTTAGCAGTGCTGACAATTAGGATCCAAGGAGGATTGTGGCAGATCTTTCAGCTGAGAGCGCTTTGTCACCAGCGTTAAAATCCAATCATCCACTGGCACCTCTGTCATGGCACTTTTAGCTTCCACTTCCTGGGTTTTACCGTGAAACTAACTCGCCTGCTGCAGAAGAGACTGTAGTAAAGTGTGATAATAAAAGAAAAAGGGAAAGAATGGCCTCTCAGCTTTTGATTCCACTGACGTGAGCAATGAAGGTCAAAGTGTTCAGACGAAGGAAAACCCTGTGATAAAGATACTGGAGCTGCTGAAGTGTGTGCCGCCATTCTATTAAATCCGTCATGGTAAAGACATTGAATCTCATCAAACTGCACTTTGATCTTCTCCACTTTGATATTTCAGTGAGAAGCACAGGAATGAAACTAATTTGATTAATACATTAAGCATTTTGATTCATCAGCTGATTAGAATCAAGATAAATTAAGCACACTGCCCTATCTCATGCCTCATCTATATCCGTTGTTTCATGCCAATAATTGCTGAGGGCCCTGCAATCTGATAATCTGAATCTCAAATTAATTTCAATCTCACCTTCCTCCATGAGATTGGTTTAAATTCACATCTCGCTCTGCGTTTGTTTCTTATTATCTGCAAGCAAGGAAAAGCGCCCTGAGGCACATTCATTGGACTCGCTGGCATCTGTTGTGTGAGTTGAGTCTCGGTGAACTCACTATGAAATGCTCTTTGAGATGCTAAAACAAGACATTAATTTGAAAAAGCACTTTATGGCGGAGAAAAAAAAATGTCAAGGTCAACCACTTTTAGTCTGACACAGAATTAGCATTTTTTATCATTTCAAAAAGATGAGGTTGGTAAATTCCAAACATGCTCTCTGCATTGTGTCATCATGCCTTTGATAATTCGGTGAATGCATGATTTCCTGTTTGACCTTCACCAACCGTCCCATCGCACACCAACCTCCCTATCAGTGCTTCCTGAGGTAATTCGCTCGCTCAGTTTCACAGTTCAATGGCTTCTACAGCACAGACAAGCCCTCCAAACCTGTGAGACCAAAACCTGTCAATTATCCTGAAACTCCGATACTGTCACTGACTGTACCAATCAAAAGTTGATAATGACAGAGAGAGGCATTGAAACCGTGTGGGGACACTGGGAGAGTGGCAAGGTCGGGAAGTATCGGATATCCTTAAAGTGGTGACATGTCCTGCAGGCGTGATGTGAAATGTAAAGCCACGGCAGAGGATCAAAGAGTGTCACAGTGGACACAACATTAAAATGTTATCTGAGGACTTGACATGGAAGTGATGAAGCCTTACACTGACCAACCGAGAGAGGCTCCATTTTTTACGAGTCATGACAAGGAGCAAATGGAGCAATGCTCCATGACAATATGGTTCTCTGTTCCTGAACCACAAGGCTGAAGGAGCACAATATTCATCCTTGCTGACAGTTAAATAATAGATGTACCAAAAAAATGTAATTTTCCTCCTGAACTCCATCATGCTCATACAACTATGAATTCAGAATCTCAAGAAAATGGATTGCGCTGCCTGCATGTCACGGAGGCATACTAACATGAGCGACAAGACGATATAAATTTTCTGGGGTGTATTTGTGAAGACCGCAAGATTTATGGAGTACTGCAGGAGAGGTCTTGAGGGTGGTTATGTCATATTAAGAGCTCTCATAAAAAATGTAGTGCGTAAAAACAAGAAAGGAAAGGCTATATGATCGCTCTCTTCTGTGCCAACAGGCATTGTGAATCTGACCACAGAGAAGAGGAATGCAGCAAACAGCAGATTGCAGCATTCACAGATAAACAAGGGTAAGTGAAGCTAGTTGAACAAAGGAAACTCTGGTGTACCATAAATCTATATTATTGATGAAGCAAATGTAAATCTGTATTGTGTTTTGGTCAGCGTGTTAAAATATTAAGCACATTCTCTGTTTATCTGTCTCCAGCATGACTGAGCAGACTGTAAAATAAAAATCCTTGCAACGCCAGAGAGACTGGCAGCATCACTGGTGGCTATCACCCTGCAGGAGTTTCTCAATGCAGTGGCACTGCTACAGTGCGTACCACTGCAATGCAATCCTCCGGGACATACACTACAAGGTTTCAAGAATCAGAGGTACAATAAATGAACATGATCTCCAACATGATCCCTAAACACCACGTATCATTCCTGATGTTCTGCACTGCATCTCTGGCTGCAGCCTGGGAGCACAACATCCAAAATGCTGCCTCTCTTGGGTTTGGACACCAAAGACTGATGGGATTAAGAGTGTGTGGGCTGATAGGACTCTGCTCTGATGCTATCCCTCAGATATACATCATTATAGAGGGGGGAATCCCACAGGCGCTGGGATTAGCCTGCTAGATTTTCACTGCAGGTGATAAGGGAAAGAAGGAGAGGCTGGCAGAACTACACAACATAATGGGGAGATGGGAACGCAGAGATAGGAGGGAGCCGGAGGACCGCACTGGCTGGTGTAATACGTGCGGTAGGAAAAACAGAGCACTCAAGTATGAGTAACTGCGAACAATAGCTACAGGGAAGGACAACTTTGAGATAGGTGAACAACGCCAACTGTGGGCAAAAATGCACAGACTCCATTGCTCTGACTGGATGCTGAAATGTGGTAAAATGAAGTGCGGAGCAGATGTGAGGGATAGTTTTCTGTGCTTTCCACAATCCAGCGATCCATCCAGAGAACGAGTCTCTGCAGACTTGTGCAAGAGCTGAAGGTTAGCATGTGAAGTTCAAGGAAACAGCCATGGCACATATGGCTACACGCCAGTCGGTGTTAATACATTTGTAAATGAAGACTTTGTGATGCGGCGGTGTCAATGTGGCTTTGATCCTCCAGCTGAAGGTTCAGTGTGGAGTCTCAGGAACTACACAGAACCAATAAAGGCCAGAGAAATTCCTCTCTTTTTAGCCATGCAGACACAGATAAACCATATAGAATAATCCCCCACGTATAGCTCTGGCAAAGGCACCTCATCTCTCTCTCCCTCACATATCAAACATGTATTCCCTCAGCCCTCCAAATCCCAGCTTAACCCTCACCCCACGAAACCAGGCGGCTAGTTATCACAGCGGCTTTGACATTAGCATGCACGCCCTCTCTCATTTGGGAGATCTTCTTAAGAGTCAGGGATGATAAAAAGCTTTCCTCTCTACCGCTCTTCCATTCCTGACTTTGACTCACCCTTCCTCTGCCTGGACCTGCCTGCCTCTAACTATGAGATGAAGATGAAACGCTTCATTCTTTCTTTTTCTCCTCCTTTGCTATTATCATGCAGTGCTAGCACAGCCCCTGCTTGACATTTTTCTTTTCTTCTGCTCCTCTCCAGTCTCTCAGTCTACACCTGCTGACACTTGAGAAACAACTGCTGTCCTATGCAAAAAAGCAGCCCCATTCCACTGCGATTATGTGCCAAGTCACCTCTACTACAGCTCCTCATCGTCATGATTACCACCAATTCCTCGTGGCAATTTCTTTTAATTACAAGATGAATGGCTGTTCTGTATTAATAGAAGCTTTATGAGGGTTAAGTATCCACATGGACCCATAAAAATAGCATGCTACCCTGCAAACAGCAAATGGGAGAGTAGTAATTTGTGTGTGTTGGGTGGGGGAGGTCTAGATGATGTAAGTCTTCGATCAGCCAGGAGGACATGATGAAACCAAGGTAAACTGGCTCAAACAGTACAAACAGCCTAATTTGTCATTCCATGTTAAGATATCTGCCCACCCTCCTTACATTGCTTTAGAAAGCCAGAGGCTAAAAATATCTCCCCACATCGTCAGTATAATACTTTGATAATGCAATTACATTGCTTGGTGGCTGAATGAGGAGGGCAAAGGAACATGAAAGAGGGGTTGGAAGCATGAAGGGGCGCCAGAGCTATGGATTATAAGAGAACGTGATAATAAAATGAAATCATCAGACACTCAAGCGATTATGCTAATGAACTCATTCTGTATTCATCATAGGTTAATCGGCGTGCGGGCGAGGGGGTGGTGGCATTTTCTTGAACGCAGCAAGCTTTGATCGAGCAGGCGACGAGTTGCCTCATCTTTTGTGTGTGAAGGTCTGACGTAAGGGTTAAAGCTACTGTATGTGACTTTAATGAGAAATAACTTTATGTCATATCTGAAACTGTACACTGACAGCAGTACACGAGGCAGATAGCCTGTGAAAATCATGCTCCTCTGGCCTTTCCTGCTGCTCCTGATGGCATTTGCAGGACTCTACAGTGCCTGAACGAACAACCAATCAGAGCCAAGAGGAGTCTAACGCAGTGTCATCTCTGCTCATGCACATGCCGCACAGTCCCCCCCCAACTTCAGAGGGAGCTTTGCCAACACAATTGCCTGAGAAACAACCACCAGCGATGAAAAAACTGCCCATCCCTCCTTTGCCAACACCAGCGTACACGGCAAAGTAAACAGAAGAAGGCCACTGATGAAAAACAAGCTAAGAGGAGAGTTAAATTGAGCCGGAGCTGGCATCGTCTTTGAATCCTTTAAGGTCCTGTAGCTCTCTCTACATCTGAAAAGCTGCTCCCATGTTTACTTCTGCTTTATCTTGGTTTTGGTTTAAATCTTTCTTTTCAGCTTGCTGTTCATTGTCATTATTCTTCTGTTTACTTGTCTTTGCCGTGTTCGCTGTTGTTGGCAGTGCAGTATGTGCACAGGAAGTGACTGACATGCCTCAAAGACCCCTCCTGGCTCTGAATGGTTGTGTTCCTACAAGATTCCTACAAATGTCATTAGGAGCACTATCAGTTCAGTAGCCCTCTGTCTCATGAACTACTGACATAGTCACAGTTTCAGCAAATTTTCAGCAAAAGTATTTCTTTAATAGAAGTTACCGGCTGTAGCTTTAAAGCAAGCAGCAACTTCCTGGGCTGCAAAATGAAGCCAATGCTGAAGTTCCAAAACAGCCGTTCTGTGAAATGGCCACTTGAGGCTGGCTCCAGAAGCCAATCCCCATAGAAATTGCCCAACTTTACAGCAGAAATTAACATGTTTACAACCTGATACAAAAAAACAAACAGTTTTGGTCTCTATAGCTACTTTCAACATTCAGGAATTTTTACATAACTCACCCATTTACATTTTCATTCATTCATTCATCCATTTTCCGTAACTGCTTATCCTGTTAGGGGTCGCAGCGCGACTGGAGACTATCCCAGCTGATACTGGGTGAGAGGTAGGATACACCCTGGACAGGTCACCAGACTATCGCAGGGCTGACACATAGAGACAGACAACCATTCACACTCACATTTGCATCAGTTTAGAGTCACCAATTAACCTGCATGTGACATGCATGCAAACTCTACACAGAAGAGCTCCCCCACCCTGAAGTTCAAACTTCGAGCCAAGAACCCTCTTGCTGTGAGGCAAGTACCATGTACCGTGTTGCCGCCACCCATTTTATTAAGGCTTCAAGTCACACATAATTATGGGCATGGCTGCTTTGAGTGACAGGCTGTCTGCCAATAGCATTCTAGGCTTCTCAGTCAGACCCACCAATTGGCTCCAGCCTTTTGCCCAAATATGCCCATGGATGTATAAAGAGACCTGGATGCAGCATTTGAGTCAGAGCCTGTTCATTTCTATGAAAGTTGCTCAGCTGTACATGAAGCCAAAATGGTTCAACTGTTGGGTATAAAATTAGCCAGATAATCAGCACTGCTTTAGCACTGTGCAGCCTATACAGCAAGCGAACTAGAGACTTACGGCAGCTGACCACGGTGGAGCACAGCTGAGTATTTAAGCCAGCCGAGCCTGCTACTTCCTGTTTAGCGCTCCGTTAACTTGAATGGGGATATTATAAATAAATCGTGCAGCTTTACTTCATATTTTTCAAATGTTATTGGACCAAATACAATACATTTTGATAGTAAAACAAATCATTTTGCTGGGGTAATGTTGCTGAAAAAAAATGTATCCATCGATTTACAGACGTGTCTTTTGGTTTGTAAACAGGGCATCATGTGATGATGTAATTACACTGTTTGGCCACTATGAAAATTGGCTTCAAAGTCCGTTGCACTCCCTGTGGCGGTGCTGGAAATACTGAACTTGAGGCTTTAAAACAGGATTCCACAAATCAATGGGTGACACCACAGCAGCTACGTCCATTATTTTTACAGTCTGTGCTTTAAAAGTGAAAATGCTGATTTTTAAATTTAGAGATGACCAATAAAAAAATAAAAAATAAAGTAGTAATAACAACGGATATAAATCACAAGTTTCATCACAACACACCATCAATTCTTTAAACAACCATATAAAATTTGCTGATATCAATATGTTTTTGATTGGAATGAATTCAATTCAGGGGCCTGTGATCAATACGAGACAATATCAGTAAATATCCTTATTGTCTTTTCTTGGCTGCTTGCCACAGTTTGCCTGGCACTGGGCCACTGGCACAGTTTGAATGTTAAGGAGGGAGGTGACACAGGCGTGCCATGGCCATTTCAAAATAAAGTCGTATCTAAAAGATGAAGATATGCATCAATGTTTTCACTTTGCATGTATGATATTGGATTATTAATCAGTCCAGATGAATGTATCTTTACACCCCTGTTAATAACAGTAGTAGCATTAGTAATATCTGTGATGATGTTATTAGTTGTATTGTTGTTGTTGTGCAGTGTGAAATTCCTCCTCACAAGGACACAGTGTACCAAACTCGCCTCTCACTGGCTCATAATGTACATAAGAACCTATGCAAATGGATAACTAGTAGTGACTCGACGAGATTTCAAAGTGACCCCTGTGACCTTTGTTTTGCGGTCAGGTGATGGAGAAGAGGAAAAACGTGAAAGGTCTCGCGGATTAGTGCCTCTCTGTTGGAAAGGGGAACTGGTCCAGGAGCCTCATCACACTGACAGCAGATTAGTGCTCCGCGGCGCCAGAGCAGACGGTGCAAGATTAACTTTGATGTGCGATTCCACACAGAGCAGCCTCTGGATATCAGCTCCCTCCACCAAATGGCCCCTTAACTCTGAGTTTGCAGCGTGTGCATTTGTGAGCTACAGTATCTAAAAATCTGCTTTTTTAATGGCAGGGAACAGAGTCACCAGATTTTGGGCTCAGTGAATTTGTGCTCTTGGTGATAATACACCGACTGGAAGGAAAGATTTATGTGGTGTTTCTAAATATGCCAGTTTGAGCCATGTAGAGGTGCTGGATATTTACTGATTATTTTCAGTATCAAGTATTTTATTGAGTGATTCTTTTACTTAATGGGCACTAAACCAACTTTACACATAAAGATTACTTTTCCTCATCACAAGTAGTACGACTGAGCTTGTAAAAACAGCAACAAATCCTCATGAGGTCATATGTCTTATGAAAAGTCATCCACATCCTATGAATTCTCTCCACCACAGATTAGGTTAGAGTTAGGAAAAGAATCATGGTTGGGCGTCCTTATGACAATGTGACATTACACAACAATGACTTTTGGTTCCACACTCACACAGGGCATGAACCCTGGTCTCCTGGTCCTGCATCTGTTTGACCCGTCTGCCACTCTGACCCCTGACCTATGCAGACTTTGTCACTCTTAATACTGTGACACCTGAATTCCACCTTTGCTCCTGTGACATGAGGGAGGGCAGCCTGCAGCACACAGGTCACATGATCAAAGCATCCTGGCTCACCATTACCAGGTTTAGATACAAGTCATAGTGCATTACTTTTCGTTGCTTTAAGTACAAACAGTGAATGAGAGCAGCCTGAGAAACAGATGCATAATGTCTTCTTCAGCTGTGTGGAGGAGCTTTGTGGAGTCTAAGAAAATAACCCCTGATGCTGTTATAATGGTGTCATCAGGGTTATCTGTGCTGCACTTCAAATTTATAACACGAGGCCCGAGTTAGAAGCTAGAAGTGTGGAGTTTAAAAGAAGTGAGCATTTACCAGTCAGGGAGTGTTTAATGAAAGATTTTGTGTTGCATTTTCTAAATCCAGTTTACCCACAATATGTGGAGAAAATAGTCAGGATATCTCCGCCTCTGCTGTTTCAATTGACAATTATTTTTAAATTAGTCTCTCACATGCTTTAACTTTGTGGAAATGCAATAATAAATTGCCGGAGTGCCCATTTAATCTGTTAAGTGTTTAAACTATTAAATGTAAATGTCAAAAAATAATTGAAAATGCCCATCACCAGACCTGGAGTTTGATGTCTTGACCAGCAGTTCAAAACCGAAAGGTTTTTTAATTGCCACTCATAGAAGACAAAAAAGTGACACTTCCTCTCATCTGAGAGGCTGGAATAAATGCTTATAAATGGACCTCATACAAAGTTAAGAATGAACTTTGATGATTGATTGACTATCACTCTGCAGTCTCTGGACAGGACAATGTTACTATTAAAGCTTGAAAAAGACTTCAGGGACGTTTCATCCTAAAATCAAAACATTACCTGTAGTGCTATTTATCAGACTAGATTGTTTTGGTGTCAGCTGCCGAGTGTTGGAGGTATCGGCCGTAGGGATTCCTGCCTTCTCCTTAATATAATAGAACTAGATGGCACTCGGCTTGTGGTGCTCAAAGCGCTGAAAAAATACATTTAAAAACCTCGACAGCAATGTCTCTTTCCAGAAATCATGACCTGGTTGGTTAAGATATTGACAGACCTTGTTGTGAGCAGCTTCATGTAGAAACTATTTTCTTTCTACCGAACTACACCTGACAACTTGCCTGACTTTACACAGATTCTCCATCTTCAGTCTGACAATGCATCCACTCAAACCCTAACTAATCACAAGAGACCAGTGTATCCATTTGAATGGATAAAATCCATCCTGATGCTTAGCCATGGCAACATACCTGTTTTGCTGGGGTTTTAAGAGTGGAGTGAAACAAATTATGATGTTGGGCAATATTGAGACAGACACATAGATTCAGAACAGCCCCAATAGCAGCATCTATCTTGTCTATTGTTGTTACTATTCCTCATTAGTCCCAGTGCACCAACAGCTTTAGTCCCACTCTTGGCGCTGATTTGCTAATCGAATTCCACAGTGGCGCTCATTGATTGTTTTTATTTTTATTATGAAACCACTGTTTCATGTCACAATGCTGGACGAATCTGTCAACTCAGAAATAAAATATTTCCTACAAGAAACTGCTCACAACAAGGTCTGTGGATTATCTTGAATAACTGGGTCATGATTTCTGGAAAGAGATACTGCTGTTGAGATTTTCAAATGTCTTTTTTTCCCAATATGGACCAAAATCTCTGAGTAATGTTTCCAGCACCTGGCAGAATCTATGACACCAAGAATTACGGCAGTTTTGAAGGCAAAAGAGGGTCCAATGCAGTACTAGCAAGGTGTACCTAATAAAGTGACCTGTGAGTGTAGATGGCACTCGGCTTGTAGTGTGTAGAAAAACTTAACAGTAATGTCTCTTTCCAGAAATCATGACCTGGTTACTCAAGACAATCCACAGACCTTGTTGTGAGCTGTTTCATGTAGGAACTATTTTCTTTCTACCAAACTACAGCCACCAACTTTATCACTGTGCAGAAGGAAGTGTGCATGTACTGCTAGCTCAACTAGCACTGCTGAGCTAGCTAACGGTACAGCTCAGCTGAGGACGGCATTTTAGTTACATCTCATGCTGTCATGAGGATGAACATCTTGTCCGTGAGTAGATGGACGTTTCCTTCTGCGCGGTGATGCGGTTTGTGGGTGTAGTTCAGTTGAAAGAAAATAGTTCCTACATGAAAATGCTCACAACAAGCTCTGTGGATTATCTTGAGTAACTGGGTCATGATTTCTGGAAAGAGACATTGCTGTCGAGTTTTTCAAATGTATTTTTTCTGCACTTTGAGCACCACAAGCCGAGTGTCATCTAGTTTTATGATATACGAGAGAAGGCAGACATCTTTACAGCCAATATCTCCAACACTCGGCAGCTGGCACCCAAACAATCTAGACTGATGTATAGCACTCCAAGTAATATGAAAAATATGTAATTTTAGATTTTGGGGTAAACTGTCCCTTTAAGGCAGTGAACAAAGTAATGCCCAGCAGGCCAAATATGTTTTTCAGAATTTGGAGTACAGGAGAAAGTCTCAGGGTAATACGTGTTGGGGGGTAAGGATCAATTTTCCTCATGCTCAACACCACAAAACTTCTAGATTCTGTTTGAGTTGCAACTTTAAATTGTCTGTATCAGCTTTTTACACCAAACAGCTGCAGCCCCTCATCTTCAAGTCTGCTTCCTGTACATGCCAGACTACACGCAGGATGGTTAATATGGGATAGTGTAAGTAGATGCAGAACCCAACACAGAATTGGCCTCAGATTATTTGTCATGCCAGTGAAAGAGGCATTTTAAATTCCTCAGAGGGTGTCTTTGAAACAAACATCAAGGTACAAATTCCAGCCGTTTAAAAAAAACAGCTGCAAGTTCAAAGGAACACTTCAAAATCTGAGTGAAGCTGAGGGGAATAGCGGAGGTTGGGATGAGACAGAAAGAGTGGTGAAGCGTAAAAATGTACTGAGCGCTCTCTCAGAGAGTGTGGACAGCAGCCAGACTGGCGACAGCAGCAGGCCCAGATAACAGCGAGTACCGGGAACCAGCGAGAACCTGTGGGGAAGTATTGGGAAGAGCTGCATCTCTTCTAACAGCTGCTGACTGGCCCCTGGGGCAGAGTAGAGCTGCTAGCTGCAGCCATATCCACCATCTCCCCACCTGCACCGCGCTATACTCCACGCGCACGGGGACATCATTACTTTTCCCATTTCACTCCACGAGACTTCTCCTGTCAAATCAAAAAATGACACGAAAAATAATAACTCAGGGCCATGGGCGGAACAACAATAACACAACCGAAAGGTCATTTTGCCGATGAAAATTGGTCTTGCATCCACGCAATCTATCAGTCATCAGCGGGTTTACAGCTATGTCTGCACCCGCAACAGGGGTGGCTGCAGCCTGAATTAAACTGACCCTGGGCCAGCTGGAGAAAGCATGTGTACTTAATGACACAACTCCCATTATTTATAACTCCAGCGTCTTCGTCACTGCAGAGGACAGGCCTCCTGATGAATAACGATGTTAACACGCCGAAGACAGGCGGTGTAAAAGGCCCAGCTTTGGCTCCACCAAAGACAGCACATTCGAATGTACCGTTAACAATCGTGACTGAATGAAGGTTATTCATTTTAATCACACTACAGCACACCCTCCCTCCCACTATCCCAGGGGGTTGCTATATTTAAGCACTTTTTCATTTCTTCTCCTTTTTTCGGTCTTGGCTGATGGCAAGGCAATTGCTTTGTGGGACGTCTGCCCTTGAAGAATCAGACAACAGAAGGAGATATTTTTACATACTGTAGATGTGGAGTGAGAGCAAGCTGTATCAAATTCAACGCGTTCCTCTTTGACTGTGTGGTGTTAAGAAATCAAATCACAGGCGCTGTGTTTTTTTTTTCTCTCTCTCTCTTTCCCCGCCTGCTTTCTAGCTTTTATTTATTTTTTAATGTTTCCCCTCCAAAACAGAAGTGATGTTGGTTTTGTACCTGCACTCTAAGATTAGCAGTCTGTCCTGGGGGAGAGAGAAAGAGTTGGAACGTTTGTCTCCCATCTCTCCCATTCACTCGCCTGCTTTCTAATTGGACTTCTCCATCTGTTGAGGTCTACAAATTGTCTTCTGGGGATGCTACAGCTAAAACATCCTATCACACACACAAATACTTCAGGGACAGTCTTCTTGGAGCGCTGCCATGCCAGGCAGTGAAAGAGTAGTCTGTGTATGTGTGTGTGATGTATAATCAGACGTCCAGCAGCATACAGCCTGGAGATAAATAGATATACAGTATACACTGAACCCTGATTTGAAGTTGGCAGGCTCGGCTGCTTGGAAAATGAATCTACCACACGGCAGATCTGTCGGTACTGAGTGACATACTTTAACAAGAATTATTCCACGAGATGACAATGTTGATATATCCCCGAAATACAGCGTCAGTAGTATCGACTGAATGTCAAATGCACTTCTGATAAATGTTCCTGCTCTGCGGTCCCCGGAGACGAGAATTTTAAATTCTCAAAAACTTTTTGGATCCTCTTCCAGTTTTTACTTGGGGTCGTTAATGATATGGGAAATTGTGTTCCTCACGCTTGTCACTCTTTACATCCCATTGACTGGGAGTTGAATACTCAGGAGCGAGCAGTGGGACGTGCGACAGTGTATTTGTGGTGATGATTACAGCCCATTAACTTTGATGGATGCCGTTTCATAGAAAAGACGATGGGAGTTGGAACGCCGGCGACGCAGCTTGTTTTCTCTCGCCAACATGTGTACACAAGAGGGTGGAGGAGAGCCCAGAGGTGTAAACTGCAGAAAAGTCCATGCAAAATTGATTTTTGGATCCGAATGAGACCACTTCACCTTTGGAGGTAATTGAATGTCACATTAGAGAGGTTGACGCTGGATCTGTGTCCGAGGATGCTCAGGCATGATTCCCCTGTGACCTCCAGAGGACAACAGGGATCAAACTCCACCACGTGTGTATGTTAACGGCATCTACATCAGGAATGTGCAAAGTGTGTGTTCCCAAGTAAATGAGACTACGCTTGACCTGAAATTGATTGCAGTGTCCGGCCGCATTAATGCTAACTGTCTGAGCTGCTTTCTTCTCCGCTCAGCTCGCTTGCTTGTCTTTGCCTTTCGGCCCAAATGTGTGGCTTAGTCAAAATGAGACACACTCCGTTTTGTCTGTGGCCGTTATGTAAAGATAAGGCCATGCATGCCAGAAATCTAACTCTTAAGCTCCTCCACAGGGATTACGGACAATTGGCTAAGGGGAAAAATACAAATAATAATCAACTGTTTACGGTTTTCCACTAATACCTTGAAAAAGAAGAGAAAATCCCCACATGGAAATGCAATCCTTAAGCAGCTGAAATACTCCTGTGTGGGACGCCTGCAGAGAGACACACAGGCAGGAAATCCTTTAGGTGGGAGCAGAACCTGCACTTCAATAATGCCTAAGCGAACATATCAATCTATATCGTCTATCCCGTTCTAAATAAAGCCTTTAAATTGTTGTAAAGTAAATAAAATCCAACCATTACAGCATCAGAAGGCATTGACGGGATAAGATTAGGATTTGTCATTTTACTGCTTCAGTATGTTTACCTGCTGTGACCTTGTTAGTTGGTAACCTGCCCCCCTGCAGTGTGTGTTCACTACCTGCATGTGGGCTTAAGAAACAAATCTGTGCTATTTGCACCTGGGTGAGAACAGTGACACTGCAGATATTTAGCTATTTACATCCATCCCTACAACACGTTATTAATGATCCCACTGTGTGCTGTCATTGGCTAGGATTCGTCACACAGGTCACACGCGGTTCAGATTAGGGCTAAGAGGTCACGGAGTACTTGCCACTCTCAGATATTCTCTGCGATTAAAGAGGTAAACTCATGAGACAAAACTCACAAACGTACAGCCAGAGAGTCGGGGGTATAAAGAGCGACACAGTCCGTGGAGAGAGTAAGATGTGGTGGATTAATGGGTCAAGCGCAGGACTTTCACTCAGGGGACCAGGCTATGAGTCAATGTTGGCTTCATATTTTTAGACTCAGCTGACTTATTGTTTTCAATTTTTAGGATGTATAAAGCTGCTGAATGCACACTGTGTACATAAACTTTAGCAGAATAGCTGAATAGACCCGTTAGTGTGAATGTCATATTTTGGTGTTGCTAGAATGCCCAGGAGAATATATATCCGGATGTAAAAGCTGCGTTGGCTATTTACACTGCAGGTAGCATTGTTGGCTACGCACACCTGGGTTCAAATACTTGCCTTAATACGTGCCTTAAACTGTACCTAAACTTACTACACTAATAAAGTTTTTGTTTTGGGTTTTTCTGTTTTCATTTTTACAAATACGGCTTGGGAGGATCTGGCCAGTGGTAGAAAACATCTCAGTCTCACTCCGAAGCTGTCAAAATCCGGCACTTGATCAGTGACTTGCGGCGTCAGACATTGACTAAAAAAGCTGTCCTTTAACGTCTGCATCATACACTGCCAGTTGCCGTTATGGTTTAACAGTGCTCGGTGGTGTCAGGTAGCATTTTCCTGACCGAGCCTGGCCCGACCCCAACAGACTTTCTGATCTTTAAGTCCGAACCCGACCCAAGCCCTACACAGTTTGTTCACCGATGTAGTTACCATGGTTACAGCTTGTCTGTTAACCGTGATCACACATGGACAGTGTGTAAATGACCATCAAAAGGCTGCTGTTACGCACAGTCAAACACGCCGCATGCACAGCAGCTCAGCACATACACTCAACTGGAGAAGAGCATGTATGGCATTCAGGCGTTGTCACGTAAAAAACAAATTCCAGCACTTGAATAGGCCATACAGTAGCACAACACAGCAGCATGTCAAGTGGGCCAAAGCCAAACCGAACCTGAACAAAATTTCTGATTTGTTATTCGAACCCGGCCCTACCCGTCAGAACCGTCAGGCTTGGGTCGGGTATCCACACTTTGGTGTCTGGGGGAAACACGGTGGGACAAGAATGAAAGTTAAGGTGATGAAAGTCTAAGTACGACAAGTGGGTCCAACAGATACCGACTTTCACCCTAAAGCCAAATTCTATTCTTTTTTCCTAAACCCAACCATGTGCTTTTGTTGTTGGAGGGAAAAAAAAATGTCAAATTGCGGTGTTGTACCGACGCAGTGCGTTTATTTTGAAAGAGACTGTATGTAAACGGTAAATTTCCTGTGAAAACAGGGGAACTGCCCATTGGTTCGACAGCCCATTGTTCCGACCATATTAAACTCATCGAAATCATCATGATGCCCTGTGGTTAAGGTCTGGTTAGGTTTAGGCACAAAAACCACTTGGTTAGGGTCAGGAAAAGATCATGGTGTGGGTTAAAATGAAAAAGAAAGTGACAAACACATAAGCCGTGAGCCTGCTCCGCCTCAAGCCGGTCGCGGCGCACCATACGCCCGCCGCGAGCCGTTCAGCACCGCGGACAGTCGGACTAATGGGATGTCGAACCAATGGGCTGTCGAACCAATGACATGGACCCGCAAACAGAAGTGTATTTTGAAAGAAGACAATGCATGTAGGTTGAAGTTGACACGGCATCCCAGAACATCGACATCAAACGCACCCAGGGTAACATTCACGTTGTCACCAAACGTCAGTATGTGACGAGGTCGGAGTGAGAAAACGTGCTCAGATCATTTTCATTTGTAAAAGCAGTAATGCTTTAATGTAAAATTACAAGATTAAGTTTAATTCAAAATGTTGCTTAAGCAAAAGGTACTTTAAAATATTAATAAAAGTACTGATAATTCATATTCTGTCAGATTTGTATTATCTCTTTTGATGCAATCATGTGAAAGCATCACTTTAACATAGCTGCTTAATGCAAACCTAATTCTAACTATTTTATGTACTGCTGGTTAGTTTATCTCTCATCCTACCATTATATTTAACCACAGACCAGGAATAAACTACTGTAAGAAACAACCATCATGGCAAAATGTTAATGTTAATAAGCAGGCTACAACTTTTGTTTCTTCCCCTTCGTTTAAGTTTTACCAACATGGCAAGACAGTACTAACACATCCCAACTTAGGTGTACAGCAACTTCTCTTCACTGTTAAGCATGAGGCACTCACTCTCTCTTGTGTCTCACTCATACCTGTCCCCACAAAACAAGGGCAGGTAGGAACCAATTAGCTCATAACCAAGGCTCATAACCAAGGGAACACAATGACTCCACTTAAACACCACACATGAAAATACAAATGAAACAATACACAAAGCACTATAAATGACAATGAAATAATAATTTACCAGCAACTCAATAATGCAGAACCTGTTACTACTGACTGACTTATCTATCAAAGGGCTGTGGGTCAAGTAAGAGCACAGGGACAGCTGCTCAGAGTGACTTGATCCACTTTAATCTCCCAAAAAGAAAGCAGGACGACTGAAAATCAACAACAAGAGAGACATCTCACATCTTATATATCACTTCGCCGAACGTCATCATAACTCTTATCACCTGCGCATAAGGTGTGTGATATTAAATAGTTCCCAAATGTAATGTGAGGAGCAAAATGAATGTAGTGAACATTAAATTATGTAGCTGCAAAACAATGAACAATCTACTGGATATGTCCTGACAAAAATTAATCTCCTCTCACAATAAATAACACAGTAACTTAACTAACCCAAAAATATAACGTGTGCAGTGATTAGGGTCACAGAATTTATGTCATCTGAAATAAAAAACACAGGGTATTATTATTTTAGGAGACAGTTGACTTTGAACATCGTCTTTCTTTAGAAGGATGAGTATTTAGGGTCGTCGACAGAGCACATGAGAAAATCTGTGTCTGTCACCTTCAAAATGACAGAGTGTCCGTACGACCTTGATAGTGTGAGACATTTTAAAATAGGACCCACGGCAAACATGAACTCAATAAATAGTTCCATCTATTATAACAGCTTTTGACTGGGGTCCCCCGGGACTTCAATACAGTGGTACTTTTAAAAAGCACTAATTAAAACAGAAAACAATCATATGAAGTCATTTGGAAAAAAACTGATTGACAAAGTCGTGAAAAACTGGAATGAATAAAGAATAAAGCACCTCTGAGATCTGTGGGTACCCCAGCCAGGAGGATGAAGATTTTAATGTAGACTAGTGCGTCGTATTTTATTTGCTAATCAGATGTTTTGCATGTAAAATCTAAATTAGCTGTCAAATAAAGTCAAATATTTCCCTCTGAAGTGTAATGGAGTTGAAGTATAAAGCAGCATAAAGTCAAAGCACCTCAAATTGTTCTTAAGCACAATACTTTACTTCTCACTACGAGATCCTGCTGTGTGACAAAACTGTAAAACACCTAATGTGCTGCCACAACACAGTGACAGCAAACTGTCCCGCACTGAGCTCTGACAAGACATCTTTTAGCAGAGATGTAAAAATGATCTGTGAAAGCACAATCAGATGTGAAAGTCATCCGACGTGATGGTAGGAGCCAGAAGTAGCGAGTCTTACCAATTTTAGACTTGTCGCACAGTTACCTTGACAGACTGTAGTTACTACTGACAGTAGTTAAAACTAGCAGCTCTGCGAGGCTGTGCTAAGTGTTAACGTCAGCTGCTAACGTGGTCACACTGACGGTGTTAACTCACTGAAGGATTGGACAAATTGAAATTTTGACCTGATAATGGAATGTTAATGGATCGCCAAAGATATTACAGCTCATCCTGACAGGAACATGAAAGTCTGCACCACAGTTCTGTCCAACTGTTGCTGAGACACTCAACTTAAAACTGCAAATATCAACCTCGTGGTAGCGCTGGGGGAAAAGTCAAAGGATCACCAAAGTCAGTAGGGTTCATCCTCTGGGGATCATGAATATCTGTACAAAACTGAATGGAAATCCATCCAATAGCTGTTGAGATATTTCAGTACTGACTAAAGTGGGGGCAAACCAGCTGACAAATGCTGCCATTCTTAAAACCACGCTGCAAGAGCACCAGTTCCCAACCTGAGGATCGTGACCCCTGCTAGGGGGCGCCAAAGCTTCACAGGGGGTCTCGAGGCCTTCTTGATTTTAAGGGGTGTGACAAAACAATTGTAGGCCTTTATCTCAGCTTTGATGAAATGAAATCATCTTTAAGGCTGGAAGAAAGACTCACCCTGAAATGGCTAGCACAGTAGAGCCAAACACTGAAGGTATGGATGGCCACACAATGGACATTTACAAAATGGAGCAGATGACAGCATTTGTCAACGATAAAACTGAACAATTTGTTGCACGTTAGGAGAAATGGGTCAGCTATGTAAAACCACATAGGCCTAATTTTATTTTCACAAATCATTGAGTATATTGTAGGGAAGTTTTCCCTACGAGCCTCTGAAAAGCCCACTATGGGATCTGACAGACATGAACATCTGACGTACACATGCAGTTTAGCTTTAATGTCAAATGCCAATAAAAAGTAAATTACAAAAAAAAGAAAAAGAAATTATCTTTAAAGTTTAGATTATGATTGAATATATAAACTTAAAAAAAAAATCTCAGAGGGCACGGTAAAGACCTGAACACATGCTGTATTCACAGAGCCATCACTCTCTGCCAGGGGCGTAAATATAGGCAGTGCAGGCAGTGCGGTGGAGGGGCACAATTGCCTCCTGGAAATACGCCCGTGTTCAAAGAAGAACTCATGTTGAATCAAAAATGGTGCGATTTTTGATAGATGACCTCAAGAAGGCAAACACATCTCCATCATGGTTTTCTGTTTTTGTAAAATAGCACCAGTCTATAACAAAATTATTAGAGCTGTCAAGAGATTAAAAAAAATAATCTTATTAATTACATGCTCTGTGATTAAATAATCTTGATTAATCACATACATCAATTTTTACTGTGAAAGTATTTAAAAAATTTCAGTTCAAATGACTTTTGGCAGATGTGTTGGAGTAAAGCTGCTGGATTTTGGACACAGTTGTCCCCCTGTCCTCTACCACCCAGTCTGCAGTCCATTTTGTAAGGGAGTTAGTTAGTCGGTCTCAGGTAGACTTCCTCAACTTGAACACCTGGTTGAGTGTGGCTTGACGAGGCTGACTGCTAGCGCTAGCATCAGAGGCTGTGCTGGCTTGGACCTCTGGGTTCACTGCTAAATGCTACTATCAACAGTTCCGTTTTTTAAATGACCATGTTCCATTCACGGGGCCAAGCAGCATCGCCTCGTCTGCCTCCATCATGTGACAGAGCCACTGTGGCCTTCAGTGACGCACCGGGTCAAAGGGCACCACGGAACGAGATTAATAAGCATCAGTTTTTTTAAACGCATTATTTTTTCTCAGATTAATTAATCAAAATTAACACATTATTTTAACAGCCCTAAAAACTACATGCTTATTGTACACAAACTATAAAAAACAATTTAGTTAAACAAATAATTTCCTATTTTCATCATATACAGATATGTAATGATGATTGCTGGGTAACAAGTATGTTAATGTCCAATATCAAGTCTCAGTCTAATCATGTAACGAGACAATACGATTCACAGTAACTAGTTTCGGTGCAAAATCTTTCAAGACTGACAAGCTGGGCACATCTGCAAATGGATATGACATAAAAGTGGCAGTAAGACCTACAACACCTACCTTAGTAAATTACTCTGAAATACAGACAAAAGACAGACACTGATATGTGATGCCTTCAACCTGCCATGTGACCACTCTGAATTTACAGGTGGCGGGCACAATAAAAACCTCATCACCATTTCTCTTTGTGGAGATTTAATGCTCCACCCCTGTGGAGACCGTGGCAGTGAAGTGCTGATTTAACACAGTGGTAATTCTTTAAGACCAGAGTCTGTTATTCAGTTGCATCATCTTGTTGTGTGTGATTGAGAGTTTGACTTCATCCATTAACAACAACCAACAAAAAACGAATTTACACGAAAACTTATACATTAATGTGTTTTCACAGGCTGATAGATATCACAAGCAGGGTTCCCACAGGTCTTGGAAATGCTTGAAATTAAGGGGAATAAACCAAGACATAAATAGGCATGGATCATTGAAAGTGCTTGAATAGAGACTGAAGTTCTTTGGATTTCGTCTGCCGTCACTGTGAAGTGTTCACACAATACAGCCTCTCTTCCTTTTTAATTGTTGTCTGTGAGCTTCTGTAAGGCTGCTCGCTCTCATTATGAAAACTCTCACTGTTAATAGCCTAACAGTAATTAACCTTGATCCGTGTCTCAAACTATGCTGTAATGGGTCCTTGAATCTGAGGGAATTGGGCCTGGAAAGTCTTTGAGAAGCCCTGCACCCTGTGCTTTATACTACACAGGCTTTATTGTGTCCACCAACAACAGCAGCCTATGATAGTGACTGTAGCAATATCAGCTGGTAGTTACAGCAGATATATTCATAATGTTTATCTGTGAGGGTATGCTATGCAGGATTGTGGGTTACTGTTTGCAAACTGCTCGCTAGTGACAGTGAAAATAAAGCGGACCTTAGATTGGTTCCTGTTTGCTGTTTCACCTCACTGTATTTGTGTTTTTCAGCACTGAGTCTCTTGGATACCTGCTGCTTACAGTCTGGCACCTGGTCACTACCTTTTTATAAAGCCCAGATCTCACCTGAATACTGTGGGGTTACACACACATCAATGTCCTGGATGTAGAACATAAGAGAATACAGGCAGAGAGCAGAGTCTCTGCAGAAAAATACACCACCACACATTTCCAGAGGGTCATGAGTGATGATTGAGATGGATTACTTTTGTATGAGTCTGTACATAGTGTATCTTTAAACTGCAATTACTGCCTGGCAGTTGTATGTCCCCACTAACCAGTCAAATTGCAGCTATTGTTTACATCCATGTCATTGTGTAAAATGTTGTCATGATAAGCGTATGAATTCTTGAGCTATGGCCAAAAACATGGTTTATGAGGTCACAGTGACCTTGACCTTTGACAACCAAAGTCTCATCAGTTCCTGCTTGAGTCCAGGTGGACATTTGTGGCAAATGTGATGGATTTCCCTCAAGATGTTCTAAGATGTCACGTTCACGAGAATGAGGTGAGTATGAGGTCACAGTGACCTTGACCTTGGATCACCAAATTATCATTAGTTTAATCTTGAGTCCAGGTGCACGTTTGTGGCAAATGTGGTGGATTTCCCTCATGATGTTCTTGAGATATCGCGTTCACGAGAATGAGACAAGAGTAAGGTCACAGTGACCTTGACCTGGGATCACCAAATTGTCATTAGTTTAATCTTGAGTCCAGGTGGACGTTTGTGGAAAATGTGGTGGATTTCCCTCCCTCATGTTCTTTAGGTATCGCGTTCACGAGAATGAGACAAGAGTAAGGTCACAGTGACCTTGACCTCTGACCACTAAAATCTTATCAGCTCTATTGTGTCTTCCTACTAAGTTTAAAAATAGCCGCCCAATAGACACCATAATGGAAGATATGAAGAGCTCACTGTTTTGGTTGAGTTTTACTCCCTGTTTCATGATCCAGGTGCTTCGGTTGTTTTAAGAGCTGACTAATTTGCAGGACGTATGGAGAGTTGCAAGACGACGCTACAAACTGATTGTCTTGACTACTGCATTTTTAAAAAATGAAAACAAAAATCCCCAAACAAACATTCCCCAAATAAACAGGCCTTCACAAAAACAAAGTTCAGATCAATGGGGTATCAGACGACTTCATCAAACAATAAAAAACTAAGATTAAAGACTGTAACCCTGCGGTGTCTTCCACACTCCACACTAACTTTACCACACCTGCCTTCAATTAAAGGTTCCCGATATGCCAGGTCAGGTGGCGCATTAGAGTGACTCAAGAAATTATAGGAAACTAGGACTTGCTAGAAATGGCTCTAACAAGTTCATTCTAGAGTCCAAGTGAACACTCTCAAGGTGTTCTTGAGAGATTGAATTCACGAGCATGGAACATATGTATGTACGTATGGAGTGACGAATAACGTACGACTATACGAACAAATGGAAACGTACAGCCCTAAAGCACAATGCCTCCAGCCATGATGTCCTGTATATGAAGACATAAGAAATGTACTTTTCAGTGAGATGACTTCTATCTACGATGATTTCTTCTGGCTCGTTGATCATGAAACCATAATCATGATCATTTAGTTATCCAATCAAACTTTACCACGATCTCTATCAGCCAATCAGGATCATTTTAGGCAGAACTGTCGCACCCTCCTCCACCCCGTTAACCTCCAGCCATCGTATCCAGGAGTCCAGGACGAGCTCAACAAAGGCTCATTCGTCTACTCATCCAGATCATCGGCACTTGTCCATCTTCTTCTCATCTCATCTTCACCACTTCTACCACCACCAGCATCTAGACTCCGAGGGGGTTCTCATTTGACTATGGATTCAACACCCTCCTTAAATCACACCATCTCTATGGGGTCTAATCGCTAAAGACTTTACACATTTTTCATTTGTATGTGCACATGCTAATAAATATTCTTTTTACTATGAAAAACAAGTCTCTCCTGATTGAAATAAAAATCAATCAATCAAATAACAGGAAACTAGGACTTGCTAGAAATAGCTCTAAAAAGTTCATTCTAGGGTCCAAGTGAACACCGTCAAGGTGTTCTTGAGATATCGCGTTCTCGAGAGAATGGAATGTACATATGTACGTGTATGTATGGACGGATGAATAATGTATGACCACACGAACACATGGAAGGACGTACAACCCTGAAACATAATGCCTCTAGCCACGACTAGCCAGCACGGAGGCATGCAAATCTATTGAACTTGCACTGGATTAGCAGAGGTGATCGGCTGAAGGTGTCTGAAGGTCTGAACTTGACATAAAATAATGGCGCCATATGATCGCCACTTAACGTATCATCCATCCATCTGAGACCGCATGAAGACAGTTAAAGATGAGGAAAATATTAAGGCACACCTGTACATGAGAAATTAGTTTGAGGTGAAGGAGAAAAATATAGCCCCGGAGCACATGCCCTGTTTAGTTTCTGTTTGACCAAATGGCCTACATTAGGTGATATATTTAGCTATTTATAGAAGCTGGGGCAGGCAGGAAACAGCTGCCATGCGTCAGGGTGACAGGCTGACATCCCTCATCTCAGCAGGACCTCCCTGCCAGGCAGACAGGAGGAAGCTCTTTATACCTTAACTGAAATGGGACATAGCCTCTTATCATTCATACTGCATACAGAAACTAATAATCTATGGAGCCTGTGGCAAAGACTCGACAATGAAACTGGGTTAACAGTGGCAAGTATGGGCAGCTCCATTCGAGGCGGCACTTGTGCTCTTTACAGAAATCTACTGTATATATTCTGCCTTTACAGCGAGCACTGGATCTCATTCAAGTGGGATCAGTATTGATCATGAGGAGCTTTTATTGTGGCATCCTGGCGCTGTAAAACTGGCACGAGATGCCTCGGCTCTGACGAAAAAATGAGACGGTTCATCAAGAGCGAAACAGAGCTTTAAGCTGACAAACAGGCCGAATCAATATTCATGACTTTGCTGTGAAGCTGCTCACGTTCACGTATTATGAATGGGCTGTAAACCAGATTTCAATTAATGTGCTCGCATCAAAGTTTCACCGCTCTCTGAAACTGATGACAAGCGATGCCTTCTGTTTGTCTTTGCTACATGAAAGTCTATATTGATTTCAATGCTCTCACGGGATACAAGACAGTAACTGGTGTTAACATTGCACACTATTACACAAAGAAAGTGTTTCTGTGGAATAAATGTATGCTACAGAGCATTTAAGTGTAGGTACTTTAAAAACTGAGGTAACTGTCAAGGTAATGGATTTCTCTCATTTCACCCGACTTCATGTTTTGCTGAGAGGCTTTAAAAACAGCATAACTTTCTTTTTAAAACCTTATCTGCAGCGAAATCCTATCACTCCTCAGATGAGGTGTCGGACTAGCACAAGTTACATCACTCTTTGAATTCTTTTTCGTTCACACAGCAGACTGATGATTGCTGTTAGCTATAATCTCCGAATCTCTGCTGATCACAGATGTTGGCTTGTTGGCTGAGGGGCGTTTTTGATAAAGAGACAAATGTCAGGGGGAGGGATACTCGCAGTCTGGCATTATAAAAGCTGGCACCGTTTCAAGATATTGTGTTTGCTATGCTGTCCCATGCGCCTGAGAGGGGGAGAAAAAAAATCGGTGCAAAGTGCAATTCACCCCTCCCACACTCCTCACAGTGACGGGTGGGACTATCATCACCTTCCTCATAACTTTTTGTTCCTACATCTGTGCTGCAGGGATGGATTTCGAGGTCAGGAGCGGGGCAAAGGCTGGATCTGGTCTGGGAGCTGCAGCATAATAAATGCTCATTCAATGTTTACCATAGTGACAGTGGCATCTAAAAATAAAAGAACAACTGTTTCTCCCTCAACCAGCGCTCATTACATGCCAATGCGGGGAGTAGTGTAATGTTCAGACAAGCATAGCGGACATTAACAACGTTACAGCTCTCTGTGAAAACAAACCGCAGTCTGTTCTTTGTGTGCCGATTAGCTCAAGTGTTGCACAGAAGTAACAAATGCAAGGCCACTGACTTGCATATGTTTAACTCTGCAATTTATTACAGTGTTTTTTTTCTCCCACAATGCTAATGTGAGCGTGTGGGAATTATTCATATCAAGTCATTCCTCTGTTGTTTCGACACCATGTTGAGTTGATAATTAGTTTTCTGACCTTACAGTGAAACCCTGACCATAAAAATTTAAACGAGCGTGCGGTAGAGACTGCAGCATGTCCGTCCGTGGAAACTTCAGTGGCTGAACTTGAACCTGTAAAATGGATATCTGCTGTACAGTATGTAAAAATGTATTGAAAGCAAGGTTCAGCTGAAATGAAAGGGTATTAACTGACACAATGGAATACAGAATAACCTTCACAATAATGTTACAATCCTTTCAGAATAAGAGGGAGAGAGCTGAATGCACTTCAGCTTTAAGGTCCAGTGTGTAGGATTGAGGGGCAGCTATTGTCAGAGATGGTATATAATATTCAGAAATATGTTTTTTTCCAGTATGTAACCAGCACAAACTATGAACTGTTGTGTTTTCATTGCCTTGGAATGAGCTGTTTATATCTACACATGTAGTGGATCCTCCTCCATGGAGTCCATCATGTCTTTCTAAAGTAGCCTTGAACAGACAAAACCAAACACTGGCTTTAGATAGGATCATTCGTGTTTTCCCATTGGCTCCTACATACTTGAAACGCGAGAGAAGTTTCATTTCTGCAACCTTACTATCAGATATCTGTCCAGAGTGTAATAATTATTTTTCTTTAGTGTTTAATCACTTAAAAGAAAATAAGAATCATTTCTTTTTTTACTGTGAAACTGCTTTATTAAGTATTTTTACCAGTTTAAATCGGGTCTGTAGGTTTTGGTGAGACCTGTGCAGATAATTTGGCTCATGGTAAAAAAAAAAAAAAAACCTCCTGAATGTCTGGATTATAAACAAGGTAAGCACACATTACGTTATCAGGGAAAATAGGTGAGAACTTTATTAGGTGCTGGGTGAGCTGCCAGTCCATGGTGTGCCAAAATGTAAGATGAAACTGCTTTATTCAGTGTTTTTACCGGTTTTAATCACCAGGGTTCTCATTTATGAAACAATGCGTAGGCTCCATACTAAAAATGTATGTATGGACAAAAGCCAAAAATGGTGTGTGCCAAAAAATACTCGACAATGTCTACAATCAGGCTTCCACTTCTCTAAATGGTTCGTAAGCATGGGTCAAAGTTTCTTCCATCAAGTCTGTTTTTATAGATCACAGCTTGCGCGTGGGAAGTGGCATACGCCTCTTTCAGGTCTCATTTTGTGCGTAAGCAATGTTTATAAATGAGACCCCTGGTCCGTTTGTTTTGGAGTGGAAGAGACCTCTGCGGATAATTCAGCTCCCGGTTAAAACCTCCTGAACAATGAACACAGAAGGAATTTTAACCAGGAGAAGTTTTAGCTGGTTACAATCTGCAGTCCTCACTGATGGGTGCCACTAAATCCACCTAAATCTGACACACTGGACCTTTAAAGGAATAGTTCAACATATTGGGAGATAAGATTATTTGATTTGGTTGAGTCAGCAAAGCTAACACTTCATTTGGACAGTCCGCCTATGGATAGTTTATCACTTGGATATCATTTATGGCTATGGATTGTCATATGGATTACTGTAAATTTATTATGTTGATCTATTCTGTACACACAACATCTATTGGGATAGAGGGATCCCTCCTCAGTTGCTCTTCCTGAGGTCTCTACCATTTTTCCCCATTAAAGGGTTTTTTTGGGGAGTTTTCCCTTATCCGCTGTGAGGGTCCAAAGACAGAGGGAAGTCGTATGCTGTAAAGCCCTCTGACGCAAATTGTGATTTGTGATATTGAGCTTTATAAATAGAAGTAAATTGAATATAGAGTATTTGTAACATTTTAACAGCTTTTTAGTTGAGATTCAACAATTCAGCTTTTTTTACTTCATCTACATATTGTTAGCATAATGTAGCTGAACTTAAACTGAGTGAGTGAATAGTTCAAGTTCAACTAAATTATTCTGACAATATGACAGTATGTCCATGAATTGTCACATATACTCTACAGACAATGTGTTAACAGAATAAAGCCAAACTGTTGAATAGCTGAATCTTTAACTAATACGCTGCTAAAATGTCACAAATGCTCTAAATTCAATTCAATTCAATTTTATTCATAAAGCCCAATATCACAGATCACAATTTGCCTCAGAGGGCTTTAATCCTCTGTCCTTGGACCCTCACAGCAGGAAGGAAAAACTTAAAAAGGTAAAAAACCTTTTAATTAAACAATAAAATGTGTTGCTTACAGTGTTGTGCTTTAAAAGAGCAAATTCATGGAAGGTGATCATGTTTCTGGCGAGCTGAATGAATCTGTTTGCAATTAATGAGTGTGAAGGTTATTTCTAAGGACAGTGAATGAGACTCACCTAGTGTGTGTATGCTGGTGCTGTGGTGAAGACTGTTTCAGCATCAATGTGTGTTTCCCTCTACCCAGATCTGAACCAAACCTTGTCCTTTACCTAACCACATAGGGGGTTTTAACAGGAGGGAAACAGACTTCAACACAACACCAACACGGCCATGGTGCAACTGGCAATTTGGAAGCTAGTTCATGTGAATATTTGAAGGACTTTTTTGAGCAAATCAGTGCAGAATGCAACAGGAAAAAATCTCACATTTATGTGCAAATTGGACCTGCCAGGTCTGAAAAAAACAAGTTTAAAATTCAAATTGTGAACTATGAACATGAACTACTTTGTTTAATCAGTGTGAAGTGAACCTAGAGTTGGCACTTGTGAAGTGTGAGCGTGCACAACACTGGTTACTTATCCATGTCCTCTGGAACAACACATACAGTAGAAGCAACTGCAGGACATCATAATTGTTCTGTGGCTTCTGAAGCTGTTACAAACCACTACTGAAATCACTTCTGTGATTTGACAATGTTCTGGGTAAGGTTTGGTTTGAGGAGAAATTGTGGTTTGGGTTAAAACGACTACGACTGGAAACAAAGAAACAGCTCACCTGGCTCTGTCCAAAGGTGACAGAATCTGACTACAAGCACGTTTACATCTCACTAATCAACATGCTATCCTTTATATCTTGTTTGTGAATCTGTACACCAGCGTAGTGTAAACATGACCTGTTGTGGGCTTAAAGGGTTTCTCTGCCATAAGCAGTGACAACACGACTCCAGGAAGCAAAACAACAACAAATGAAACAGACTTTCACCATATTGACAACATGTAGGCGGCGTAAAGAATGGAAAAAAAGATGCTGCAAACAAAAGACAATCAAATCAAGAAACTAATTCACCAACGTGACACATTAGTGACATAAAGAAATGTGCCACAAAGAGAAAAACAAAGCCAAATGCTGCAAGTTATATACAACACAATGGACGTTACCAGGGGACGCCAAAAACTGATAGCAGTGAAAGATGAACTCTAGATATGTGGCAAATTTCTGGTGTACTGTGCAGGATTTGCTCACCAGCAAAGGTAAAATAAAAAGCCAAGCCTAGATTCTTACTATACTTGCATGTCTCTTTGATGTCTGCTGGCACCCGGTGGCCACCTTTTTGTAAAGCCCTGACCTCACCGGAAAGTTGTGGAGGTGATCTTAAGTGCTATATCGTAGGCAACTGGACTTGCGTGAGAACTGAAGAAGCCTCTTGGATGAGAGGTGAAACGTCTTCAAGAAACTCAAGCAAGTCCAGCTGCCTATGAGATAGCACTTTAGATTACCATGACCGGGATGACTGAGAATCTTCAACGTGTTGTGGACGTACACGCCCGAGCACAGAAAACAAGAAGAAAGGTAGAGGTCGAGTCTCTCTTCTAGTGGGTCATGAGTGATAACTGAGTGGGAGTACGTGTGTATGAGCATTGTTTTTTAGGACAATCCTACACAGTATATCCAAAATGAACATTGCTTGCTATTTTCTTTATTTGCTTGTGCTTTCTAAAGTTGCACTGCGCTGCATGGTTGGGTGAATCGATACCTATGAGTCTGAGACCACCAACACTAAGTCTTCTTTTATATATCAATGCTTGCATCGATAAGATCAATATACAAAAGGAAAATAGATTGAACACTTTTATTAGCTATCCAAAGACATGCAGGTTAATCAGTGACTCTAAATTGCCCATAGGTGTGAATGTGAGTGTGAATGGTTGTCTGTCTCTATGTGTCAGCCCTGTGATAGTCTGGTGACCTGTCCAGGGCGTACCCTGCCTCTCGCCCAATGTCACTGGGATAGGCTGCAGCCCCCCCGTCCAGTGCATGAACTCTGTTTCGCAGAGCTCACGCAGTGCACAGTTCTGTTATTTACCATTAAAAACTGATGGAAATATATTCAGAAGTAGCTTTTTAATGAGGATAAGATGATATTCACCTCATAAATCATGACACATGGTCCTCCCCTTCTTTATATTACATTACCGCCTTTAATAATGAAACCTCTCAGATCGATATCGGTGATTCTGGCCCTAGTGTTACTTGGTGTTGGCCTGAAACCAAATGTCACAGTGTTGCTCGCTCCCTGTGCGTCTCTCAACCACCACAGCACGGCCTCTGTAAGCAGTTAAAATAGTATGTACCTTTGTCAAGCGAAGTAATTGTAGTAATATGAGGGATTCGTGTTTAGAATAACGAGCTCCGCAATCCTGAAAATCTTTTGTGAATATATTTTTGCAGAATACGTTTATGGCGATCCTGATATGATAATTGCAGAGATCTAATGCTAAGCACAATGTAATCCACTTAGAATACTGTTGTACATCTCAACAAAGTGATGAGGAGGCATTATGTGTGTCTGCATACCAATCTCCATGACCACACAAACCATTTTCATCTGTATGTAAATGCTGAGTATGTAAATAAGCCATGCAGTAGCAGAGGAGCAGATAGCTGTTGGGCTGCGGTTTATCATTCGCACACCATTTGATCCACTGATGTCAAGACGCGCACTTTACATCCGATATCTTTTACAACATATCAACTCACGAGATAGGACACAGACACATAATAGGCAATATTTCTCCATTTCACTCATTCTCTCAAGCTGTTCCAGCGTTTCCGGGGTGTTAGATTGGATGGAAGTGGAGCAAGGCAGAGCAAATACTTTCTAACAACAATGAAATCGAGGTGATGTGTTCTCTCACATATCTCCTTATTTCCTAATGCAACGATGCTGCATTCATTCAGAGTAACTTTAATCTTGTTCTGGAAAATTCCATTAATCTTTGGCGTTGCTTGCAATACAAAGAAGACGAGGAAAATGCTGAGCAGTGGGAAAAACACTGATGCCATATTTTATGTCCTCACACTACGTTACCCAGGGCCCAAGTGCAGAACATGCTAGTCTATTTCCCTGCTTAATGCAGCACATTCAAAGTGAATTAATGAAAACCCCCCGCGTGGAATGAGTGTTATTGGCGCTGCCTCGAAGACGGGTTGTCAAAGAAATCGAATCAAATGGAGGGACAGCCATTTTGTCCTTGCCATATAGATTATTTATCAATCTGACCATCCGCAGTGACGCATGTCTGCTTTTAGAGTCAGTTCACACACACAGTATCCTCACATCAACCTACCAGCTGGTCATAATCTGTTTTTCAGTTCAGGGTTGACTGACCACAAATACATTTTCTCTCTGACATTGTATTATTCGATAGAAAATATATACACCGTCATTAAAATGTAATTTAAGGTGCAAATTGAAGTCTTTGAACTTTCCACCCATAAATATGATATAATAAATCTGTAGTATATGAATGCCTATAAAATGTTAATCAATCATTCAACTCACACCTCCATAACACCCTTTTAAATCTCTAGCTGCCAGTGTGAAACTGTTTCAGTCTGATGAAAACAAAGAGAATAAAGAAAATGCAGGGGCTTGCGTATTTTCAATTTAGCAGGAAAGAAAAGAGCATCACTGCTATGTTTTTTTCTTCTACTTCACAGATTCTGTCTTTTACAATGATCTTAATCTCCTCTGAGGAAGGCTGCCTGTTCCCCGCCCCTCGCTCTCACTCCTCCATTTCGCAGTCATTTGCATGGGCAGAAAAGGAGCTCGCACAGAACGCATTTCAGTGCCAGGTTCCCCTCATTAAGTCACCTGTCACTTCAGGACCATTATACCAGCCTCATATTAGCATCACCTCTCCTCCCCAATAAAGCACCTGGAGAGGCGCTGCGAGCCTACAGGCTAATGGCAGCCTACACATCTCACATCAGCCACTTCTGCTTTACACAGTAATACATCACATCGCTCATAATGGATTGCTGATTTTCATAATGTGCATAACATACACAATGCCAAGTGGTGTAATGTATTCTACTGAACACAAAAATTGCACCCATTGCGGTACATAATCAAACACACCAAATGTTCTCACTGACTGTCAGACGGATAAAAAAAAAAAGAAAAGAGAGAGTGAAAATCCTCTGCATTGGCTGCGAGCGGCATGGTAACTTATCCAACCACACGAGTGCTATATCATCAGGAATGCATTTGTTATCTCACGGGTGCAGATATACAGTAAAAGGCCCTCCAGATTGTTCCTGTACATTTCAATTACATTTGACATGTAGTGAAGGGTTTGGACTTCAAAAAGCTTTTCTCCGCACCATATCGAAGCATTAAGTTAACTCTTTGCATTGTGGGCTTTGATTGCAATGGCGTCGAGGTGTCAAAACTGGCAAGCATGATAATGCTTATACTTGTGGTGGTTTATGGGCCCGACAGTGACCCTCGTGTCTGTTAACCTTGCCTCCTCTGTCTTATAAATCCTACCCTGAGAGGTTTATAGGGCTCACTTGTCAGGCCTTTCCAGTCGTATTTGGTGGGTGGAGCTGTAGCACCGACAAACGACATGGTGATAAATTCTGCATCTGCTGAGTGACTACAATGTACAGGCGTGTTTGTTGCACCTTAGGACAATGCACATAATAAATGTCACAACAAGTCAGTAATTGGGATGATCACTCCTCCCGGGATTGTTCGGAGGCAGTGGTTGAAGGGGGGAGCATTGATATCAGGATTGGGAGAAGAGTGTTTGTTTGTGTGAAAAAAAAATGTTTGTGTCGGATGGTAAGGCCCATGATATCCATCAAAGGTAATGTCTGTTTGTGTCCAGGGGAACGTGTATGCCTCTGTGCCACACTAAACCCTGTCCTCCCCACTCCTCTTCCCCTGTGGGTTGCGCTTGACTTCCACCGTTTTCACAGCTGCTCTCAGCAGTGCACTCCATTACACCTTAAATCACTTAAAAGATCTGAAGCACCAAAAAGTCCCACTGCAGCTAATTCACCCTGACTGTGTGGATCATCGAGACAAAACAAGAGCAAGAAAACACTGCACCATCTGATTCCAGCCTAATAAAGTGGAATGTTATCTATATATTGGAATCTGTTGCTTCCTTAAATGGACGCGCTAAATCAAATCACTGAAATTATACTCTCAGCCCAGAGTGCAGTTTTCAAAGATGCTGCAAAACACAATACGGCAGATAAAAATCTCATATTTTACAGCCAGCCGCTGAATTCTTGAGGAACTTGGCAGGAGCATTGTGACAGAGGCAGATTCCTTTTTGTTAGGTATCCGAACGCAGCAGCAGAGATTAGGCTCAATAAATAAGGAGGGATAAGTGGGTCTTGTCCTGTGTTTGGTGGCACAGAGCAGTAGACACACAGAGGCGTGACACGCAGCTGCACAGTGCTATTGATTCTCCGCTGGTCTCCAGGCACCCTTCCCTTTCATTCAGGCTGCCTGCCAAGTGCCTCTGAACAGGAGCCCCTGCTCTCCCAATGTCTGCACGTCTGCTTAAGCACAATCAATGGGCCATCAGCGGGGGAGAGAACGCATGCCACTGTCTTTACTTCCACAGGGTGTGAGTCAGGGAAATTGAAAATATATGTAGTGGAAAGGCATCATGATACCATGCAGAGAGAGCATCATTGACTATCAGGATGGAAATCAAATGCCTCAGATGCTGGTTAGAGCCAGTGGCGCCCCCGCTAAGAAAAATCTACCCCATTCATATCTGAGTTAAATAACTATTTGTTAGATGCGGATCAATTTTTCTGCACGCTGAGATTTGAAACAAACCGTCAGAAAACCTCATTTCCCCTGATCAGATAAGCATTTGAAGGTTACAGGAGGAGAGTACAGCAACAGATATTCCCCTCACTTCACTGTATTCAGTAGACAACCCCAATCCAGCTCTACTGTAAGGTGTGTGTGTTTTTAAAAGCACACCTCAGGACAATGATTGATCATGAGAAGGAGCCGACTTTGTCTTTCAGTGATGGGCATTCAGCCTCTCCACCGGTGGTCCACTATGCAGCATTTTGCACCACTGCAAGGCTCTAGTTCAGGTTGCAAATCTGTCAGCCCGGCTGTCATGGTTCACAATGGAGTGACAGAAACGTCCCCATTACCAAGGACATTTTGGTTTTTGTTCTCGCACGGCAGAACATCTTTTTCAAATCCATCTCAAGCAACACAAAGGGGATTCCGAGCTGAATGCAGCAATATCTTTGTTGCTCCCCAAAGATAAATAATGAACCCTCTTACACAACTCATCTCTCATCTGGCGCTTTGAATCTGAATGGAAAGCGTGGCCGATGCAGCATTACGTTTGAGCTGGCAGCTTCAATCACCGGATCGTGCACATCACTAATTATGCACTCATTGGTCATTTCGAGGGTGAGTGGTGGTTCGACTGGTATTGAGTGAGCACAGGAGGGGAAGCTTTGAATGCCATTAAGAAGACCAGAGATCCACTAAGTCAGTGTCACCTGCTGCACGAGGGCAGACAGAGACAGGCTGTTGTAGAGACGATAAATAATAATAACAATAATAATAATAATAATTACAATAAGAAGAAGATATGTCGCCTGCATAGCTGAAGGGTATCCAGGTGCCGAGTGCCTGCATCAGTGCAGATATGAGGATCAAGAAGGATCCATATCAAACACATGAAAAGTCAAGCACACAACCCAGCTTGTTTGTATGAAGCATGAATATTCCTGCAGCATCTAAACTCCACATTCACATAATTATGCCTGACGCATCTCAAGCACACACACTTAAACACACACACACAAGCACACACAGCCAGTGGCAATTTGTTTTGCAATGTTTGATCTGTGGTGTTATGACTTTGAAATTAAAAGACAACATTATTTCAACAGGACCTCATTTCTGTGTCATCGGGGAAGAGCAGCGCGTGAGGACTAACATTGGCTGAGTGGCTCTTCAACCTCGTACGTGCAGCAGCATCAGCAGCAGCAGAGAGAGGAACCACCGGGATATTTTTAACACACAAATTAGAAACGGGTCCGATTATTATTTCCCACTGTATAACTTAATAATCGCGCTGCAGGCACTCAAACGCCACATTTACTTTATTCACTTCAACAGATACAAACCCCCAAATATCAGCCAGCCAGTCAGTGACAGCAACTTTTCAGCACCTTGGAAAGCGCACCGCCCCACGCTGCTGAGCCGGAGTGAATAATGGAAATAACAATAATAATAATAATGATAATAATAATAACCCCACGCCAGCATGTGAGCGCCTGAGTGCGCTCATCAATACAAAGTAATTTGATGTAATCGTTTTAATTATTTTATGCCACATCAGCACATAGTAGGAGCTGACGTTGTTCACGAGCATGAAATTAGCATTCAAATATTTACTGTACCTCGTTAAAGGAAGAGAGGAGGAGCTGGGAGCGTGAGTGAGAGGCAGAGGGAGGAGGAAGGTGTGTGTAGTGTGTGTGTGTGTGTGTGTGTGTGTGTGTGTGCATCTCTCAAACTACCTTTAATTCAATCTCTGCACTTGTGCCTCACTTTGGCTTGTGAATGCGGCATGCAGGATCTTGCCCAGTTAGGAGGCTCTTTCTTTGTGCTCTCTGTAACGTGGAATTTAAAGGATAATAAATAAATAAATAAGCCCTCTTCTCTGTGTGTTGATTGAGCACAATGGTTTGTGTGCACTGCGGTAACCTTTCCACAAGAGCGCGTCCAATAAAGCCCCTTGAAAACAGGCAGGGACGAGGCCTAACCTCCGGATGAGGGCTGCCTGCCTGTGAGGTGCAGGCTCATTGACAGGCAGTGAATGGCGCACACAAAGCCTCCATAAAGCAGCCTGTTTCCTGCGCTCATGTTGGCTGAGCCGCGCTCGAGGCCGTTAATATGCGCGCTAAATGCACACCTGTGGCCGCGCGTCAATTAGCCCAAACAATGGCCGGGAAATTGCGCTAATTAGGCTCTTAAAGCTGATTTAACTGCTCCTCAAGAATTAGGAAATAAAAGATAGTTGATTAATATTACAATTAAGCAATTAATGGCTTGTGTTGTGTGGTGTTGCGGTGTCATGTGGGTGTTTCACAGAGGCAGTGAGGTGTCCGAGTGTGTGATTTATGATGATCTGAGACAGCTTTATGGACTTATAGATGCAGCCACCTACCCCAGTGTTGTCATGGTGACAATGGTGTACCAAAACGCCGCGGGGATACTGGTGAACTTGCTGGCTGTGGAGCCTTTTTCTGCATAAAACATGACCGTCGCAAAGATAATGATGGCCATGGTGAGGGAGAATAGTAGGAAGCCCAGCTCGGAGGCGCAGCTCTTCAAGGTGTAGCCCAGGATGCGCAGCCCCGCGGAGTGCCGGGAGAACTTGAAAATCCGAAAGACCCGGAAGACTCTGAGCGTGACGAAAGCGCCGCTCACCTGGTCATTGTCGGTCATGACCAGGCCGATGTAGTAAGGCATGATGGCGACCACGTCGATGACGCTCATCACACTTTTCATGAACTTGTACCGGCTGGGAGCTGCTATCAAGCGGAGGAGATACTCGACCGTGAAGATCATGACGCACGCAGTGTCTAAACAAAAGAAGGCCAGCGCGTAACGGTCTCCACACGACATCTCCTTTGACCTGTTGGGCAGAGTCCCGCACGGAACCGTCTCCACCACGTTGGCCATCACTGATATGGCAATGAAGAAGCCCGTGACATAGTAGAAGACCAGAGCTAAGGTGCTGGTGTGAGGGTTTTCAAAAGCCCGCCACAGGTACTCCCGGGACGTCAGGTTCACCGGCGTGACGTCATTGCTACTGTCCATCTCCTCGTCGTCTTGGAGCCTCTCTGCGTTCTCGCGCCTCCGGTCCTTGTACTCCTCATAACAGCAGTCCCCGATGATCTCGGGGATGATACCGAAGAAAGCCAACTCCTCGTCGTACGCTGATATGCATTCTTGGCGCGGATAGTGTAGTTTCCCCGTGCGGTAAAAATTGAGGATATGTCTAAAGATGTCAGGGTCACGGTCGAAAAAGTACTCGTTTGTCTCCTCATGGAAAAAGAAGTCTCGCTCCGTGCTCCCCAGCAAAGTGTCCGGGTACCTCTCCAAAGTGGTTCGCCACGTCTGAAACTTGGTGCCACTCACGTTGAGGATGATGAGTCCGTCCTGGCCTTTCTTCTTCTCCTGCGGAGGCATGGGCATCGGGGTGCTCGCCACGGGCATCCATCCTATGGCCGCCGCTCGGGCGAACGGGAGCCATGCCGCTACACCTGCTGCCATGCTGGTCTATAGTGTTTAATACAACCCCGCTCCGGTTATCACAGTGCTACGGTTCAGAGATGAATTGCATCTGCAGGAGGAACAGCACACACAGAGACACTCGGTGGTTAGGCTGCTGGAGCACCTAGGCTTAACACAATGTGATAAGAAAACACACATTTAGCCTACTTATACTGATACTGCGCATAGCACTGTTGAGTATCACTCTCCAGCCTTTTCCCCTCATTGTAACTGTTCAGTTATGGAAGCCCTACTTTGCGGCAGAATATGAATTGGATTTCGAAAACGTCACCCATCAATAAGCAGGGACTGAAAGTAAAAGAAAACCACCCACCTTAGGAAAGGCTGCTCTTTAAACTGCATCCACGGTGAGTTTTTGTAAAATACCTATCCTCGGAGGGGAATACTCGCGATTCCGCCACCCATCTATCTGTCACTGCAGCCAGACGATAGAGGAAAAACAGTAGAATAAACGTCGCATCAACAAGTTAAACAATTGGAGCAGCAGTTTCTCGGCACAGAGTGGTCAGTCGTCCGAGCGCGATCTTTCCCCCTTTTTTGTCCTCCCTCTCTCTTCTTTCCATCCGCAAGGCGCTCAGTTGCATGCGTTTTTCCTCCCCGTTGCAGCTACTCCTCAATAAACTCCTGTTCCTCTCGTCGACTGCAAGACCACCCTCCCCCCTCCTCACCACCGAGCCCCGACTGTGGAGAGAGGAGAGAAAATCATATGCAGAGAGAGGAGTGGTCCTATCTGCACCCAGAAATGCCTCTGCTGCTTCACTGTGGGGCGACTAATCAATGCGTAATGGTCGTCCAAGTAGGCGGCATCTCCAGAGCCTCAAGTTAACGCTTGTGTTTGTGTGTTTGCTCCCGCTGCACAACGTGAACCCTCACAATCCCAATAACCCCGAATATACAACACTGTATATCATACACATCATGATATATCTTCAATAAGGTGGTGTATTTTCTGATGCACAAAGTCCTCTGAAGTTAATTTCCTTTTTTCTTTCTTAAAATCCCAAACACAGAGAATAAAAATAATCAGTCTGAGGAGCGTTGTCGTTGTTTGTTTTACCTATTAAAACTCCTACAGGGCGCCACGCGCATGGAAAAATGTATCGATTTCAATATTTGAGCTTATTAGTTTTTTTATTAAGAGAAATAAATACCCGGATTTCAGATCTGCAACAAATCGTGATCAATATTGTTTCTTGGATTGCATCGTTCTGTGATGCCGCTCAACAAAGTTACACAGCTTAAAAGGTCAACATCATTGGGCTACACTGCTCTACTGACATTTTCCAAAATAACCATAATCAATGAAATGTCTCTTGTGTTCCATAACACAACACTGCCATCTCCGAGGAGAGTCGAGACAGCTGCGTCCACTGTGAAGCATGTGTTGCGGCGGGGAGCGTATTTGGCTTCAGATCCACGTATGAGGACATAAAGAGCACGTTCCCACTGAGCCCTTTAACGCATTCAGGTCCCGTTTGAACCGTTTTCTGTGTTTCAGCACCACGGACAGCACCGCAGCTTTCAACATCCTGGCAGACGTCACTTTTTCCGTGCCACCGCGAGCGTACAGGTTACAGTTCCCTGGTATGTTTTACACCGCAGTCACTTAGCTGTAGATCTTCTCCAGCTTCAGCTGAGCTCACACAGGTTCAGAGTCATGGTTAAGTACACACAGCTGCTGAGCGTCTAGAAAATGGACGGGCTCTTTGACCACTGACTCCCGACCCCAGCTGAAATTAGGTGTGGATTCATTCTCTTTATAAAGAAAAACACCACAGCTGTTGCTCTGATTTAAAACACTGTAATTTGCAACATGAGAGGCGGAAGTGGCCTAGTGTCTTGCCCAAGGACAGTTTGACAGTATAAGTGGCTGCTGATGGACACATTAGATGTTGCACCAGTCAGACCTGTGGCCTTTTGTACTCCAGATGCAGTGCACTACATTCACACCCAGCCTCCGGTCCCCTCTGGCACAATGCTGAGTTTTTTTGTAGGATGAATGCACAGGACTGTCAGAAGTCCCATTAGTGTATGCTGAGCATGTCAGAGCACACTCAGTGTTCAGTTTGAGCAGTCAGGCCCAGGGGCTATGTATTCATCAGGGCATTTAAATATTCCAGCGGTTGCCAAATGGCACCAAACACAGGCGTCCCAGCTGAGCTGGATGCCAGACTAGCTGCAAGCTTGTCAGAGCACAGATAGCCACAGTGTTTTAATTTAAAAGGTAGTCAAAGTGGTTATTTAGCATTAACATATCCTGTAATTTAAGCCAAGCAAAGCACTTTGTTCAAAACGGTGTGAATTTCTGGTATTTTTAAGAAAACATGGTAATGTGTGCCCAGTGCCGGACCCAGCACACTCAGTGCCCCAGGCAAGCTTCCCCTAATGACCCCATCTCCACCCCACCCACCCAGCTGCCCAAAAAATGTAATATTATCTTTTATGTTTCAACAAGAGCAAGAGCTAATTAGACGTCTACACAAAAGACAACTTAGCTAACAAAAAGTATGAATAAAAACAATAACAGAATGCAGCATGTGCAAATGTAGTCATCTTTTTTTGCTTTTCTTTTGTTCTGCGCCCTGAATGGCTTTTGCCTTTTCATTTTCTGTTACTCTAATGCTCTCCACACGCACTCCACTTCACCGTACCCATCAGTGCTCTAGCATGTTCTGACTGTGATCGTCACACACTGATGAACACAGTTAGGTGAACTGCACTGCCAGGACTAGAGGTGGTACCCTGACTAAAGACTGACCGTTCAACCTGGTCTCACTCCACAGTCGTCGTAATATGGCACTTGGGCAGTGACTTGTGGCGTCAAACACTGACACAAAAAGCTGTCCTTTAAGGTCAGCATGATAGGCGGCTGGTCGCTGTTATAGTTTAACAGTGTTCAGTGGCATCAGGGGGAAATGCGGTCAGACAAGAACGAAAGTTAAGGCAGTGAAAGTCTTAGGACAGGTGAGAGGGTCAAACAGACACTGACTTTCACCCAGGAGAGCGGTGTTTGTGTCCTGTAAGATTACAAAGCCAAACCCTTTTCTTTTTCCTTAACCCAACCATGTGCGTTCGTTGTTGAATAAAAAAAACATCAATTTGCAGTGTTGTACCGACAGTACGTTTATTTTGAAAGAGACTGTATGTAAACGGTACATTTCCTGTGAAAACAGCAGTGTATTTTCAAAAGAAGACAATGCATGTAACAGGCAGAACTTGACACTGCATCCCAGAACATCAACAACCAACGCACCCAGGGTACCTTTCACGTCATATCTGGACGTGGAAAGTTCATGACCAAATGTCAATATGTGACGAGATCGGAGTGAGAATGTGTTAGACTGTTAACATTAGACCTGTGCATCATTTATGGTTGACTTCCCCCCCACCGGTGGCACCCTATGTCATCTATCGGATGATCTGCCCCTGTATATGTCTCAGAAAATGAGTATTAATATGTGATCAAGAGAAAATACATTGTTGTACAATTGTAAATTCTCTCTTTCTACAAGTGAAACCAAACTTCTATCCTGATTTCTTCCCACAGTGTACTCACAGACACATTATATAGGCCTAGTCATTTTATATGGCTGTGGTCAGACTGACTCCGTTCAAGGTGCTGACATATTTCACAATCACGCTCCATTCTAAGAAGTTCCAAGGTCATTTCAGATGATTGGTGTTGACACAGAACTGTGCAGATGATTTAATTACATCGACTGTGTGTTTATGGATTTACTCTTTGGATCAAGTAATTAGCATGTGTCCTCAGCAAGGTTGAACAACTCAGCCGGCATTTTTCTGGTATTTTGCGCGGACATCAGTCCAAAGATGGAAACCGCTGATCTGGATGATAAATTCGTAAATCTCAGCAAACACGCAGACATGGTTGTCGGTGGCTTCCAGTGATAATAGTAATACATAATCAGGCTTTTTCTCCTGTCTGGCCAGACTGTGCCTGCTGATGTTTTGAACTTGTACCACTGAAGTGACGCTGAAGCCTCTGGGATTAGGTTGTGTAACAGGATATATTTTGTAAACAGGTCCTTAAGTGTGCTTAGTATTGTAACTCAAAGGCATGCACCCAAAACAAACACACAGATAAACCTGCAGACTTTCATGTAGGCTCACACACACACATTGATCCATTGACAGTAACAGTCTGCCCAGTGTAGTAGGCTACAGCGGTGCAGCCCACACTGCCGCCTGTTTTCTGTATTCTATATTTAGTCAGGTCCAGCTCAGTGATTGAGATGATTAAACAGATGAGTCCCCTTCACTGGAGACGTGCCAGGGCTTGTTAAGGAAGTCTGAAGGGGCAGCCGCCATTTTATTCGGGTCATCAATAAAGAATCTCAAAATATTTGAAACTATTGAAGTGATCTTGTAAATTTATAGCAAGAATAACAAGTGAGCAGAATGAATCAGCTACAGTACAAATATTTGCTTCAATGCCTACAACGCCTCTGAAGACAATCATATAGACCAACGCTCTGCTCTGTGTTGGTTAGCGGGACAGAAGTCTAGTTTTACCTCATAATAAACTTTATTTTTATGGAGCATTTCAACGAGATGCAAAGTTCATGACAAGCGATAAAAGGGTAATAAATAAAAAGCCAATAGGACGAGCAGTAAAAATCCCAGAAAGGCAGAAAAAGGTTAGAGATGAATAAAACAGGCAAATTACACATAGTACCCTATTTCAGGCCTGGGAACACCCTGGCATGTTTTATGGCATGCTGCTAATGAAGTCGTGAATCGTCCTCATGACCTCTGGGCACAATGACATGCTGCTGTCCTCAGGTGAACAGCCAAACAGCACCATCTCCCGCCACGTCATCTCTCTCAGCTGCCTCTGCCTTTCCTCGGCTCTAATGAGTTATTGACCCCCCGCGGATGTGTAAAATAGAGTAGGCCTTCTTGGTTCTTTATTGCGTATGGCAGCTGGTGTGTTTGTGTGTCTGCATTTCTGTGTCCATGTGTGCACACACGTGTGCATTCATGTGTGAAGCTATTTATATGTGTATTCATGTGTGTGTGTGTGCTGCAGGGAAGGGAGTTGCCGGGAGTGGGATGTTTGTGCTTGAGGACTGTATGACTCGTTTTATCCCTGTCAGGATTGCTGGGATAATCTGTAATTTAACAACTGCTGCTTGTCAGAAAGCTACAAATGGGCCATATGGGTGTGTGCGGTTCACAGCATTTGTAATGCTACCTGTGTTTTTTCAGCATTAAACGCGTATTAATTATTGTAACACAGAGACAACCACATATGTTACTAGCGCCATTACGGCTGGCGAAGACACAAAAGCGCTGTTTAAATACGGTCTTACTCATTAAATCAGTCTATCATTTATATACAGTACATTCTAGATGGGGAACAATGAGATGGGGACAAGTGTTCCACCCACTAGCGCCTTTTTAATTGTTTTTCACCTAGCTCTTTCTCGCTGTGTCTATAGGGAAAGTAGCTCTCGTCATCTGGTGAAGAGGTGTAGAAGGGATTAGAAGAGAAAGGGGGGTGTCTGTCACTGTGAGTGTTTGTGCCTATAGCTAAAGCACATACACTGCAGCAAGTGTCTGGGGCTTTGAGAACTCCTCGAGTGCAGTGCATCACTGCATGATCAGCCCGTGAGTCCCTTAACTGCCACCGCACACGGGCAGGAGAAATGTAAAGTGCGGCCATGAAGCTAAACTGCGCCATACTTTTCCTCACCTTGCCTTGTCAGTTCAACCTTGTAGTATTTCTCCCGGCCTTGTAGCAGTGCAGCAAAATACAGATGTGTGTTTATCTCATGGTGTGTAATTAAAAAGCAAAGGCAGCATGGCGCCCGGCCGGCAAAACCTCATCGAAACAGTAATTCTCTTCCAAGGACGCTGTATTGTTTACCCGCCTCATCTGTTGAGCCCAATCCCCACCGCAGAGGTGTTGAGCAGATGTTATGTGAACTTCTAAACGCGAGGCTTTTAACAGGTTCACACTGTCTGTGCAACCGCAGCCCCAAATTGAAAGGAAGCCATTTTCTCAACTGTGGCAAGTGTTGAAACCTTTATGTTCCAGCTGCTTCTGTGCACTGAAGCGACGATGACTAAGACAAGACAGAAATTAGACGTAAAGTTCCGCTCAGGATCAGAACAGACATTAACCAGCACATTCAGAGTTCATCGCTCATCATCGGGCGCACAGATTTGTATTACGGTTATGTTGGAGCATGCAGGATTGCATCCAAGATAGAAAAAAAAATATGATCTAATCTGCCTCAGCATTGAAATCATATTTGTTTGGCAGATGTGAGGTACCGTTTCACTGGATCATGTTCAGAATTTCATTGCCATTTCAGCTGATTGATACTTAAATGTCACTGGCTTTAATACTTTTGGCTCAGATATTCAATCTATTGTTTTGGATTTGCTCTCTGTTGTCTGAGCGGGGTGACAGTCCATGAAAGCCCACAAATTCAGGCCATAAACTTCTTTCTAATCCCTGGGCTTTCAACAGGGGGCCCGTCATCTCTACAGTGTCCTCAGAGGAACTGCAGGGGGCCAGAAAGTTATTGTTTGATCATTTAATTTATGTTTTAATTGAATTTTGTTTTTGGGTTGTTTGTTTGTATGAACATATGTACGTCTCATGTATTTATGTGAACGCAACATCTCAAGGAGGCCTTGAGGGAATTTCCACAAATTTGGCACAAACATCAAGTTGGACTCAACAATGAACTGATTAGATTTTGGTAAACAAAGGTCAGTGTGACCTTGCATCTGTGTCATTCTAGTGAATGCGATATCTCAGGAACACCTTGAGAGAATTTCCTCAAATTTAGCACAAACGTCCATTTGGACACAAAAATGACCTGATCGGAATTTGGTGGCCAGAGGTAAAGGTCACTGTGACCCCACAAAACATGTTTTTGGCTATAACTCAGGAATTTATCCAATATTATGACAAAAATCTCACACAAATATCTAAAAGAATAAAAGGATAAAGTGATGACATTTAATATCCAAAAAGGTCAAAGGTCAAATCTACTTTCTTTCATAAACAAAAATATGTCTGAGAATACACACTGATATGAATCCAACATGTTATTAGCAAAGATAAAGCAATGGCTGTGGCTCAGAGGTAGAGCGTGTCGTCCACTATTCAGAAATTAGTGGCGGTAATTGGCGGCTCAATCCCCGGCTCCTTCGGTCCACGTGTTGAAGTATCCTTGGGCAAGATACTGAACCCCAAATTAATCCCGATGGCTGTTCCATCAGTGTGTGAGAGCGTGTGAATTGTTCCTGAGTAGCAGGTGGCACCTTGTATGGTAGCCTCGGCCACCAGTATGTGAATGTGTGTGTGAATGGGTGAATATGAAATGTAGTGTAAAGGCACTTTAAGTGGTGGGAAGACAAAAAAGGTGGTATACAAGTGCAGTCCATTTAATTTACAATACACAACATCAATGAAAGGCTAACTGCTACCCACGAATCCTTGTGCAATCATATGAGCAAGCTAATACTTAACCACTGTGCAGCACTTATCTGTAACAGCAAGGTGCATTAGTTAACTAACATTTACATACCAGTGAAACAAATTGGCCAATTAGCTGTGATATTATTTCAAGTGTAAGGACATTCTTGTGAGCCACAATGGATTATTTTAACGTTTCAGTCAAGAAACTCTGATAAGATATGTAAAAGGCCCCCACCTCTCCTGCACAGGAGCAAAATACACAGACCTTATAGCTGTTTAGCCCCTTCTGTGTCGTTGTTTTGCATCTCTTAGTAGTTGTAATGCATATTTTTATGTTTTGAGTCCCTCTGACGTAATCTTGTGGTTTCTTTTGGTCATTTTGTGTGTGTGTTTTGCATCTCTTTGTGGTCTCTTTGACATCATTTTCAGTTTCTTCCCGGTTGGTATGTGTTAATCTGAGCGACATTTTGCAGCAAAGGGGGCCCCTAACACTTTGGGCCCCTGGGCCTGTGCCCAATAGGCCTGTTTAGTGATCCATCCATGTCTATACCTCACTGTTTGTGCCAAGATTGTCTCCAAAGTGGGGCGTCCATAAACTTTTCTCATGTATATCAGAGCTCTCTTCCTGGACAGTATGTGCTGATTTGAGTGACATTTTGCAGGTGAAGGCAGAGGGGCCCCTCCTACACTTTGGGCCCCTTGGCCTGTGCCTGGTCAGCCGGTTCAGTAATCCATCCATGACACACTGTTCACCTCAGAAACCACAGACGAAAGTGCAGGGGGTGAAGCTAACGCACTTAGCCATGTTACAACTGCTGTAGCTACAGGCCAGCACAAACGCAAACAACAGAAGACCAATAAATGTTCAGAGAATTATCTCAAGTTCAACTCAGTCCTTCAATACATGTAGCATGGGGTCCATGCTCTGTCTCTCTTTAAGCTAAGGGGCCCTTGGCCTGAAACACATTAAAAAAAGCCCCCTGCTCTAATCCCTAAAGATATATTACACTCATTTCAAAGGCATTCAGCCCTTTTCCAGAAGGAGTGTCTAGCCACGCTAGGATAAGCTTTAATTCCTAGAGCACCATCGCCATCATTACAAGGAACCGACAGTGAGGCAAAGGGTCAGGAGGGGATCGGACTCGATGGCAGGGTTGTTTGTTTGGGCAGTGACAGTGTGGGCTTCTCCTGACGTCATTTGTCAGGACTTGGCATTGGCTGGCCTAACCAGTGACATTTGCTTTCCCACCATGTGGCCCCTGTACTTTGAGGCCAGATGGCAGATGATGCCTCCAAAGCAGACGACACACAAACACCCATGCGAGCATATCCGCACACACACACACACGCACACACACATTTACATAAGCGCACACAGACACACACACACACACACAGAGCTCACAATCAAGTTTCCCTTCACTCAGCAGAGAGAGGGGCAAAGCAACAGATCGATTTGTCACCCAAAATAATTTATAAAGTCCTGATAGAATGCCAGAAAGTAAACTTGGGGAAAAGTGGATGTATTATGATTGGAGCCGGTTAGATCGATGCTTTCCTCTCTCTGTGAGGCTCAGCTTGTTTGTTCAGGGTGAAATATCATCATGAAGGCGCAGCACACAGCACTTCCACCTCCCCTTTATCTGGACTGCAAAATTTGTTTCTCTTGTGCTCTCTGCCTCGTGTCCCCTCCTTTTTTTATCCTGTGTTCTTTAGTCCCAAATGAAGGAATCGTCAGTCATCTGTGAATAGTATTCAGTGGAACAACCAGTGAGCTGAGATTTGTCATTGAACCAGATATCTTGTGATGTAGACCAGAGGCCCAGGGAGACCAGGGTCGAGAGGCAGACTGAACACTTTGTAGGTGTATATAAGTGCGGCCTATTAATCCTGCCAGGAGGAGGCAAATCAATTTACTCCCTTTGAAAGTTTTATCAATCATGAGCATCGCAGCTCGGAGGAAGACTAAATGAAGGAGGGCTTTCTCTAAATACATCATATCAGTAAACTGTGATAAGGATCAGCACTTTAATCTAAAGCTTCTTTGAGCTGCTTTTGTAAAATCGTTTCTGCTTTTCCAGAAAACGCACAAACCGCAGAGCCACAGGAAATTATATGGACAGAGAGGCGATGACAGGGGATGCACATGGTGATCAATCCATAAGGAAGCCCAGTGCGAGCTGCTTCTCTTTGCATATTTCATTATTTCCACGTTCACTTCCCACTGCTTTTGTTGTGTAACTCACCAGACTATAAATGAACAATTATTTTCTGCGGGGAACTGAGCCCAAGCAATCCCGAATTTGACCAAATGAGTGCACACAGCATCACACAGGGAGCTGATGTTTCCACCAGTGACAGTTAAAGAAATAGTTTGACATTTTGGGAAATGCACTCTCTGGCAGAGAGTTAGATGAGAGGATTGGTACGGCTCCCATATCTGGTGCATTTAATATAAAGCTGCAGCCATCTTAGCATAAAGACTGGACATAGAGGGAAACAGCTAGCCTCTCTAATGCGCCCACAGTGCAGAAAGTCAGGTCTAGCTGACTCTATTTAGACTAATGTACTTGTTTTAGTGTCGCTGTAAAAGCCCGTTCACACTCCCAAGCTGTCACTACTTCCACTTTGTCAGTAAACCTCAGACAACAATGCACAGAAGCATCATTTGCAGCGGGATGATACGCAGCAGACAGCGGCTGTTTCTGACACAGCAGGCAACAAACATAGAATAAAGAGCAAGAAAGAAGTGTGCTAGTGTGTGTATGTCACGTGATGTATGACACGTCATGTGACATTACAGGTTAGTATCAACCAGGGGCATAAATATAGACAGTGCAGGCATTGTGGTTGCACTATGGCCGGTAAGGTGGGGGGCCCATAGAAAAAGTAGGCTGTCCAATAATTTGTTGGGTGGAGAATAGGCGCTTATGTGTGATTGCCACCTTGGAAATATGCCTGCTTTTAAAGAAGAACTCTCATTAAATTAAAAACAGTGCCATTTTGCCATACATATGCCCTTGAAAAAGGCAAACCCATCTCCCTCATGTTTTTTTGTTCTTTTTTTGTAAAATAGTTGAAAGCATCTATAACAAAATTAGATGCTTATTCCAAATAAATTATAATAAACGATTAAAATTGTTAAATCAAATTAATAATTTATAATTTTCTTTGGTATTTTTGTGATATACAGATATGCAATGATGATTACTGGGTTATATGTATGTTAATGTTATCCTATGTCAAGTCTCTGATCATGTGACGAGATGATATATGCACATAGCGTACATTATCAGGCCTGTCATAATAGCGTGCATTGGGGCCCATCATAACTACCTTAAAGGAGCTATATGTAAGAAATCTAAAGCAAATAGTCGTAAAATCCTCCTAATATGTCACAGAGACTAAGGAATAATGTTCATATAACATACTGATCTCACCGACAACAATAGTACAGCCAGAATATTCGCATTTAAAAAACATTTTTACGGGTCCGCAAATCATGTTTATGTTTTGAATTTG
>NC_065525.1:30809135-30831262 GCF_006386435.1 Epinephelus moara
GGCCCTGTCACGGCAGCCGCCCGTGCGCAAACAAATCAGTCTCCAGCGTGCCGCTGTCCAGCAACCTCGAATCTGTAGGGGAGGGGGGGCGGACACGACTCGCGGCAGTATTTTGAATTTGAGTGCAGTAACCGTTTTGGCCACATTCTTACATACAGCGCCTTTAACCCACTGGTATCAACCATACTTACATTCAGCCATACCATACTGTTTGTTTTCTAAACTTCACTGTGGCTTCAGTTACCTAAACTAAAGGAAGTAAACTCAGAAACAAAGTGTTTTACTCACTGATTAGATTGTACAGTTATGCCGACGTTGGCTCGCAGATCATCTGATGTTGAGGTGCACATTCAAACACAGGATCCAGGGAGCCTTTGAAACACTTTACTGCAGACATGGTGCATGAACAGTTTAAAGGTGGTTGTTGGATGATTTTTTTCCAATAAAAAGGAATATTAAAAGAAAATGTTACAGCTCTGTATAGTGTTAAACAATAATAATAATAAAAATAATATTAGTAAATCAGGTTATCATTCAACTCAGTGGTTCCCAACTAGTGGGTCATGGTCCAAAAGTAGGTCATGGGTCTATTCCAAATGGACCACAAGTGACTCGCAAACGTTTCAAGTGTGCGGAAAACACACTTTATTTTGAAGTGCAGGGAATTTTCAGCACAGAGCTTTTATTTTGAAGTGCTGTTTCCTGCTGTAGAGTGAGTAAATAACAAACAGCTACTTGATAGAGACAGCAAACTAGCTTCACAACATGGCCAAATGCAAGTATTACACTGTATATATTAAACTGTGTGAACCTTGAACTAATGACTGAGGAGAAATCTGGACCCTGTGGCTGGACCAGTTGGGAACCACTGATCTAACTCACATCATTAATGCATCCACTGTGGCATTACTCTTTTTCCTTCTTAACTAATGGTTAAATTAAGGAATCGTAACACAATAAACACAAAACAATCTGTTAACTTTCAAATGATACATACAGGATCAACAAAGTAAAACAATATAAAGGTGAAACATCCAGATGACACTCACATGACTCCTCTCTTTGTCCTGCCTGGCATGGTTTGGAGGGAAAACAGTCACAGGCCTGAAGGGTGGAGTCATATAATCTTGGGGGCGTGGTCTAGTCAGGAAGTGGGTGGAGACTTGTGATTGAACACCTACATTGTAAATTTATTTTGAAAAAGACTGCATGTAACAAACATAAACTGTACATTTCCTGTGAAAATGGGAAGTGTATTTTGAAAAGGCAAAACATATAATGGTTCTATATAGTCACACCTTCCCTTAATGTTCCAAACTGACACAGGAGGGGCATATAGCATGTCTTCTTTTGATATGGAGATATACTTTATTAATCCCAGAGGGATCAGGATGGGGACTTGAACCCATGACCCTATGGATCCCAAACCAAGTCCCTATGGACTGAGCCACTGAGTAGGTTGATGACATACTGGGATGATGTTGGCTGTTTTGGTGCACAAGCATTTCCTAAATTTATGCACATTTTTCTTCATATTGAGAAAATAATCCTTACATCTATTTGCAGTATCCAGTGCACTTGTTTCTCGTCTGGCCGCACTACTTTTAAAATATCCTTGTGCTTTTTGGGACGAGATATTTTTACTTGTTTACTTACAGCAGTTTAAATGACTCACGGTGTGTTCCCCAGAAATGGAAAGAATCTTTGTTCTGTTTTATATTTTGTCTACAGGAATGTGTGATTGCTGTGCTGTGGCAGTAAAAGGGAATTCCATTTGGTGGAAGATGAAGATGAAACGGATGAGACACTTGAAGTGAAGAATTTCTGACCTTGACAAGGAAGTTTTGTTGATGTCAGTGTTGATTAAAAAGCTTGAGGATTCTGTCAATTATAGTTTCAAGCATTAAGTTACTCAGAACCACTAATAAAATCTCAGCAACATGTTAAAATGTCTTTCCTGCATCCAAAAATTGTTTTATTTACCTGCACCATTTTGTGTATTTATCCTTTTTATCCACACTTCTGCCATGGCCAGATCCAAACAAATTACAGTAATGTACAGTAAAACTACTTTAAATGTGTGGTCTAGGCTATATAATGTATTTGGTAACAGTATTTACCAATTCACATGTATGTTTAGTTCAGTCAAGACACAAATATATAACCTAGTTAACAACCATTCTGAGAGCAGGAAAACTTCATTGACAGATTCAGATTTATTCCACTGTTGTTTCAGGACAATCTTGTATAATAAGTATGTTCTTTATTTTTAAAATGTATATTTATTCAACTTCTCTTTTATTTACTACAGAGTTAACATCCCCTCATCCAGTCTACAGACACATGGATTGAGACCAATGCACAGAATGTTACAGATGCACTGAAATTTTAACGTGTCAGACAAAAACCAAGCATATGTTACTTTAATTCAAGATATTTCATCTTACTTAATTACTGAAGTGTTAAACAAAGATCATGTAGCGGACTATTTCGTGGCTGGGAGCAATAGCTTCCTGTAGTGGATGTTGGTTGCCAGGCAACTGCTCAGAGCCAAAAACAATTTCTACACCTAACCCCCTATGAAACAAAGAATTGTCCTTTTAACAATTCAGTTTTTGTGAATATTAAACAAGTAGTGGCCCTGAGAAATCTTTCATAGGGGTGTCCAGATGGGGCCACTGAAGATCTTGTGGGTTGCACACCAAAGCCAAAATCTATAACTGAATTTTAGGAGTTCAATTATGTTTTCAGGGGTTGTGCTGTAACCTATGTTGTTCCTCTGGTTGTACTTTTCCTTAAAAAGACAGATATACAGCTTTAATTTGAAGGAGTGCATTGATTGAACCCATTTTCATTCAGATATCTTGAGGTGAGAGTCCAAGGGACCCCTTTGAAAATGGCCATGCCAGTTGTTCCCTCGCCAAAATTTTGCCTAACTTTAGAGCATTGTTTGGGACCCTTCCCTACAAGCTATGCTGACAGACATGGTACCAATGGATGTTTTAGGTTACCTATGTTAAGGGGATACCAGATTCTTCATGCGAGCATAAAATATGAGCGTGTCACAGCTTCTTAAAGACGGTGATATCAGCTTCCAGTTATTTTCACCATGGGGAGCCAGTGGGGAGTTGCAATTGCATTAGGCGGTCATGGCCCCCCTGGCCTCCCCTTGGGAGCACCACTGTAAACAAGTGAGGCATAATGAGTTATCGTGTGAACATAGTAGATGCTGGAAGACAGACTGTGGCTTCATATCTAAGGAACAGATATTGAGGATGGTGTGAATCTTCTCATCCAGCTCTCTCACATATTCCCCAAAATGTCAAAATATTCTTTAAATTCATTGAGCGTTAAGAATTACTTCAGCAGCTATGTTCAGAGTGATATATATTAATGGGGAAACCTTGTAATCAGTGTCTTTATCGATGAGAGTGTGTGCAGTGAAAGTGAAGAGAGACCAGTGTAGATAGGTTATGTGTCATAAACTCGATTGAAATTCCATTGAGCACGTGATTGTCTTACCCTTTAAAGAAAATCTTTACATGGAACAGCTTGATACAAAGATAATGATGTATTTCAGTCTTGCAGAACGAGCAATATAGCAAATGAACGGGTGAGCTGCAATGAATAACGAGATAACCTGCCTATTAAAGATAAAGGAGAGGCATTGAGGTCATCAGCTCCAGAGCAGCTGCTATTGGATGGCAGTTCAATTTAAGAGGGGGTGGACCGTCCTTTGAGAGTTTTGTAATTAATCACAGTCCCCCTTTAAACTCAACTATTTCACGTTCAATTTTATTTGCCTGTCTCCCACGTGCAAAGCCCTTGTGTGATGTGAGACCATATCTTAATTACTCTCAGATCACTGATACCCCCCCACACACCCTCCCGGTATCTCTCGAGGTGACAGAAAATCATTTTACAGCTGAGCAGATAAGTCCCCGTGCTCCCTTTAACAGCCCCCCTAGCCAAAGCACATCTGACAGTGTTGTAATGACAGACAGGCAGCAAAGGGCCTTGTTCCGATAATTCTTCGGCTACATACTAGTAATGAGCCCCCACACACGCGTGATGGATTTCAAATTGAGCCCCTACAAAAATATTATAATTTCAAAGCCGACATACATCGTTAATATGTTATTAATGGCAAAGGCTGCTGGAACTGGCCTGCTGCTGCTGCTGCTGTAGAAGTTTTTCAACTTGAGTGAAGGATCATTATCGAACGTATGTTTGGGCATGGATATGTGCATTTGTGAGCGTTTACTGAAGATTTGTCCTGCTTTATCACTGACCTACTCTGAGGCCACTAATAATCACTGAGTCTAATTTGATGTCATGTTCTGCTTAATGCAACATTTGATCGTATTCAGTGGCCTGCAAGAGAACAGTCGAGTCGCGTTCTGCGGTTCGCTCCATTTGGAGTGCAGATCAGTCACCCGGCACATTCGAGATGTCATTAGCCTGCTTTTCTCTTGCTCTTTTTTCCTTGGTCCTGCTGCTGTGATGCATTTAGCTCCCTTTAAAATACTCAGAGGAATACTGGTAAAACGTAAAGGTCCAGTGTGTAAAAATAAGGGGAGATTTACTGACATCTAGTGGTGAGGACTGTAGATTGCAACCAACTGAAACTTCTGGCTAGAATTCCTTCAGTGTTCATTGCTCAAAAGGTTCTTACCTCTTCCTCTCCAACACAAACGGACCAGGGGTCTCATTTATAAAACAGTGCATAGGATCCATACTAAAAATGTACATGCGGACAAAAGCCAGAAATGGCGTGCGCCAAAAAATATTCAACAGTTTCTACAATCGTGCTTCCAATTCTCCATCTGCATCGCAAATTTCCTGTCTCCAAAATGTTCATGGACATGGGTCAAAGTTTTTCCAATCAGGTTTGTTTTTATAGATCACAATTTTTGCATAGGAAGTGGCGCACGCCTTTCTCAGGCATCGCTTTGTGCATACAAAATGTTTAAAAATGAGACCCCTGGTGATTAAAGCCAGTAAAAACACTGAATAAAGCAGCCTAACTTTACAAATCTGTGTTTCTCTTAGGATGCCTTCACACCTGCCCTGTTTGGTTCAATTCAATTGAACCCAAGTTCATTTGCTCCTAAGTGCAATTCATTTGGGCAGGTGTGAACACAGCAATCACACTCAGGTGCACACCAAAACAACCAGACCAAGCAATCTTGAAGAGGCGGTCTCGGTCTGGTTGCAAACGAACTCTGGTGCGTTTTGTTTGGGGTGCAAACGTGTTCCAACCTCGATCTGAACCAACTGCAGTCACATTACGTATTGTTTCGGTTAAACAAGGATGACCATGTTACATGATGTTACAGGATTATTAATTTGTACTGCTGTACTCCTGTAATGCATCAAAACATTATTTTCTAGTTGGAGCCGCGCCTCGTTTTCAAACTGTATGGTTTGACTAAAATGAACAATGACAGCAATATAGTCCACGATGAGCAGCGCTAAAATCAACCTGCGTAGCTGTCCCTCCATTGTGACATTAGAAAGTGTCACATTTATCTTGCAAGTGTACTCTTCTTCAACGTTTTGTTTACTTCCTGGATTTTTCCCACATGGAAATTCTGACCAATCAAGAGCAGCTTTCTCACACAAGGCATTTGATTTGGTCTGCTTGTAAATGCTGCCATGAGAACACGAACCAACTCTAGACAATTATTCAACTTTGGAACAAAATTAGTCCCTGATTCAGACCAAAGCAAGACAACTCTAGGTCTGAAAGTACCCTTTCACTGTTTGGAACATTGCAGATGACCCGCTAACCCAACACCTGCAAATGTGTACTTACCTTATTTCTGATCCAGATGTTCAGAAGGTTTTTACTGGGAGCCACATTATCCACAGTGGTCTCTCCAAAACACATGGACCCAGGGATTTAAACTGGTAAAAACACTGAATAAAGCAGTTTCACTTTCAAAAAAATCTGTGTTTGTCTGTCGCTGACAGGAAAACACAAATGCCCCTACCTAGCTAGTGTTTGGTTTGTCCATTCTGGGCTACTGTAGAAAAATGGCAGTGCCACGTGGCGATCTCCATGGACAAAGGACCTGCTCCCTATGTAGATATAAACAGCTCATTCTAAGGTAACAAAAACACAAAGATTCCTTTTTTTCAGGTGATTATAAACTAAAGAAAACAAACTTATTATATTATATTCCATTTCTGCCAATAACCCTTCCTAAATCCTACACACTGGACCTTTAATGCAACATTTGATCATATTAGGTGGCCTGCAACAGTAAAGTCTCACTCTACAGTTCACTCCCCTTTGAGTGCAGATCAGTCACCCGATGCATTCAAGATGTCATGAGCCTGCTTTTCTCTCGCTCTTTCTCCTCTGGCTCTGCTGCTGTGATGCAGTCAGCTCCCTTTAAAATGATCAGAGGAACGCTGGTAAAACTTAATGTATGTTTCATGGGTAATTAAAGATTTGTGCTCCCGTAGGAGCGACTGCAGTGGCTGTGAGAGTGATTGCAAAGGTATGTTTTTCCACTCATAAACACCAGAAATGGGAAAAAAAGTTTGGACAGGGAGCATTATTGAAATCTCACAAAAACAGTGTCAGAATTGGACTCTTGCTCACAGCACACAGTGAAGGGCCTGGAGCTGCTTGTCAGATATCATGATGGCGAGTAGCACATATGAGCTGTAGAATGACACAATCCGGCAAATCTTTTGATGCTAAAATAATTATAAATCCTTCATTCTATAAATAAACCTGCCACATTAAAGTGCAATATTTTGATATGCTAGGCCAAGGGTTTCTTTATCTGCAAAGGGAAAAAATGCCAGAGGGCAGTGCTGGGGCTTTGAGCATAGCTCAGGGGCTACGCTGACAACACAAGCTTTTGGTTAAATTAAACAACAGACTGAAATAAACACGAGGTGAACCACCCAAACTGAACTGCTGATATTAAATAGATTTCGACTTTCTGATCTGCCTGAACACACACAGCTACATAAAAGCACTTCCATTTCATTGTGCCTTGGTGTGCCTTCTGTCTAAATTAGTGTAGTAAAACCACATTTTATTACAATTTAAGATTCTCATTACGGTCGGGCTTACCAACACGAGTATAAACATCGTTAGAGCAACTATTACTGCATAAAGCAACACAAATATTCACCTGCAGCAGTTTGGTTTTTCCCACTGGCGGATGAATCAGCACGCAGTTGTCTAATCGCCTCCTTTCACTCTTTCAGCTTGTTACTGGCTAATCATGCTCATTTAAATGGCTCACATGTGTAATTACCGCCGTCAAGCAGTCCCCGGCCTAACAGGTCAGCTTGCTTAGAGGGCCGAGCCCATTACGGAGACGTTAAGTTATGATCACAGCTGTAGGCCAGCTGTAGTAATACAACCCCGGGGAACAAATGCCAGCCCTTCTCATTGGGAAAATAAAGTGTTTGTTTAACATAGAATGAGGTGTGTGTAGTGTGCAGCTCTGATTACCATAAATGACCATAACTCATTTATGGCTCATCAGTGGCTGCTGTTTCCCAATCAGACCATTTCAGTGACACTCAGCAGGCTCTAATGATGAAAACAGTGACTTTGTGCTTCTGCATAAAAAGTCTAATTGTGTTGGTGAAAGCTAATGATGGTCATGATGAAGCAGAGCTCATGCGGTTGATTGTTAGTGTTTTTCCGAGGCTGAGCGACAGAAAAAGGGAGGGGGAGAGTCACGTCTTGGGAAGTGTCTGTACTTACCGTACAAAAAGGTTCTGATTTAGGATGCGGAGAGTGCAGTGACACTCAGAGGATTAGCCGCAGCGTTTTCCATAAAGCAAAAGCGCTCTCAGGACACCTTCAAGTCTTTCTCACTTTCCCTTCAACTCCCTGTTTCTTCCTCTCACTTTTCTTTTACTCTGTCGCCACACTCCCAGGAGGTGAAAGAAATAAGCCCTGAACTGTTGGAAGAGAGGAAGAGGAGGAAGTGAGAACAGGGTGAACATAAATTCACTAGGTGTTTCGCTAAGATGTGTGTGTGCTCGCTGCATGGGTGTGGGAATACACAGACAGACATCTGGGGACGTCATGGTTCCTGCGGGCTATAAACCAACGTTAAAAAAGCAACGCAGATCTAGACTGAACCAGTGTTATGGCTGGTTTATGGACTGTACCCATCCAATCAGAGCTCTAATTAAGCAGGAGCAGTGTGAGAATGGCGAGAGCGTAGCACCTAATAGCCCTCAAGATTATTTTTGTTGTTTACTAGAGCCAAAAGACTTTGCACTGTGTGGCTGCTGCAGCGCCATGTTGACATGGCTGCTTTATTATGAGCAAATACAGTTTTTTCCAGTGCCTTCTCTGCTTAAAAGAGTCTCGGTGAGACGGACCCAGGAGGCTGTACATTCTATTTCATTTCCATTTGAAAAACAGTGCAGTGGAAATGACAAATGTGTGAGGCCTATTGAGAAGCCTTCAGGGCAGTAATGTAAATAACAGAAATTAATCATCTTCACCAAAGAGGGAGAAACACGCCTCACAGTCACAACAAAGGTCACAAATGCGGCCTACGCCTTCACATCTTCCAAACAAGAAATGACAGACTTCTGACACGCCACTAATGTTTGGCTGTGTGGTCTGTGTGTTCTACTGTGTGTGCGCATGTTTACCGACTGTGTGTCAGTGCACGAGCGTGTGTGTGCAAGCATCTCTCCGTGAGTGCTCTCTGAATCTGCCTTTGAATTTCTTTGGTTTGTTTGTGTGCAAGTGCGAGGCCGTGCGTGTGCATCTGCATCTGCGCGCATAATGTGCACGCATGCCTCTATTGTCTGTTTGAGTGAGCGTTTGGTCGCAGATTCGCAGGATACCTTTTTCTCTGAGGCTGAACCATCTACTTTTAGCTGACAGCAAATAGTTGAGCAGAACCAATTTAATCTTGTTTTTCAGCCCAGGATGACATACGGGAGAATAAAGCAGTGAGGCTTGTCCTAACTCTCCTGGTGGAGGCAGTCACTACGGGCAGCCGTACACTGAAGAATAGATGGTAATTGCAATGTGTTGATTTGAACTTTATAGGCATCATGGGAAGCTATGGCAACACTGTGGTATTACCAAACACCGGGCATAGACATACTGCACCCTTCTCATAGCTAGTCTAACAGCTTCCAGGGAAACTAATTTGCAGCTCGGGAAAATACTACCTGACAGATCGATTCACCAGTTGTACCCACAATTAATGGACGATTCAGTCTCATGGAAAAAGAATCCTCTGGGTAGCTTTGGCACAGGAGAAGGAGAGCACAAATGTTGCTCTCCCACATCTCATAAATGTCACAATTAAAACCAACCACAAGCTCTGTGTACATTACAATGCCTCTCGGGGGACAGCTTGACATTTGGACAATCATGTCGAGTTTCTCATCACGAAAGAAGTTGGATTTTATGTACCCTGAAGAGCTTGCGCATTGCAGCATTATTGGACTCATTTGGAGAGAAAGAGGTAATTGCGTTGGAAATAAAGCACGGCAGAATGTTGCACGTATATTCATAGCAGCAAGAGCCACTGAAATAGGCTTTTTCAATGACGGCGATCTATACATAGAGCTGGTCTGAGCTGAAGTGTTGCTGGTGAAGAGCACACACACCAGCTGTCAGTGTGGGGAAAGAGAAGAAAATAGCTTTCATCACGGAGGGGAGAGGACTGTCGGGCCACAGGGAGGCAGAGACTGAATCAGTCATACATTTTCAAATAAATTCACATGGGTAAACTAGAATTTGACTGCAGGAATCCAGAGTGGTACGTAACGTAACCGAACTGCTCATCCTCCCAGGAGAATCTGCAGATGAGCAGAGTAAAGCTACAAACAACAAATCCTTTCAGCTCCCAGAATTCTGCAGAGTCCAAACCAGATTAGCAGTAGCTTTGCACCAAGTAGTCGATGAAAATTTAAAGGAAAGGCCTCCTGATTGTTTTACATAACACTGGGGCGGATGCAACTGAATTAACGTTGACTCTATCTACACTGCCTCCATTTTGAATGGCTGGAACCGCGTCGCTTAATCGTTGCCCTGTTGCTTATGTTTTTGTTGATGGACAAAATTATGGGATTTGACTAAGAGGATTAAAATGACAGCAGTTAATGAGACACAGCTGGGACTGGATCACAACAGACAAAATTGTACCCCCCACCCCCCACACCCCGTCGGAGTTACAAATCCATAAACACATAAACAGACAGCACACGCACACATGGGCATACACATCAGCACACAGGCACATATGCTCCCTTCTCCCTCTCTTTTCTCGCTCCCTAACACACACCTAGAGGCTGAGAGACAAGCTGCCACTCACTTACATATATATATAATGCTTATTACACAGGGTTTATTATCCCATTTAAATGAACCAGATTAATTTGTGTCTTTTCAGCTGGATTTGAAGTATTTAGCCTAACAGGACACACTGGGAATAATAGCATAATTGTAAGCTCTCCCCAACCCCTCCTCCTTAAACTGTTGGTTATAGGGACAGGGCCAGCGTATGCACATGACAATGAGGCTTCTGATGCTGTAAATGAAATTCAAGGTTGATCCACAGCACATTGCCACCTTGATCCCTGTTATTATGCCTTATAAAGTCAGCTACCGTGACAGGATAAACAGGCGTCGCTGGCATCTGTAAGACAAAATATAACAACACCTTATCCCTCTGTTCTGACATGGAGTTACCCTCCGTTCTGATGTGGAGTTAATACATACAAAGTGCAGAATTGATTGATGCTTTTTTGCCACTTGGGGGCAGCACAACGAGCTGCAATCACAACACTGACATATTATAACCTTAAAAAGTGAACATGGGGAATGCATTAGAAGACAGTTTTCAGAGTAAAATTAGCAAGCATTTAATGTTATTTGTCTGGTCACGTGACTGCAAATGTAATTTCAATATTCACTTTCTTTGTAGCTCTGTTTTGGTCTCCACCAACCGAAATATCTGGCTCTTTAGCTGCTTAAAATGGGATTTATACTTGTACGTCAGCTCTATGCAGAGACTACGCACATGGACCATGCCAAGCAGTCCATGTATTCGACGCTGTACCTATGGCATAGGCTCTGTGTTGAGGTAGCCTTACGTGCACCTCCCCAGAAATGTAACTGCACATCCTGGCAACGCAGACCTCATGTCTATTTTTGTAAGCTGAAACCATTTCCCTCAGTGGAAACAAAGCTTTTATTTCCTTTCATTTCACAGATAAGAAACAATTTGTGAGGACAATAAAGCCTCCACAAAAATAGCATTTTATCCCTTAAGTGTGATTTATCTTGGCGTCGTATGAGCAGAGGAAATCGCTGTTTGTCTCATTTATACAATGTAAAATGCCACAGGCTTGTGCTAATAACGTTTGTTTATTTTATTTAGAAAGGGACAGTGCACATTAATGAACATGATCATTTAAGTCACGTAAATGTGCCAGATTTAGCCACACAGGCTAATTTTCATCTGCAGTCCCTGGCAGGTTGATGATATAAGAAAATTACATGACATTAAAATAACATACAAAAGCACAGAAACACATTAGCACAGATAAAAGATGGATTGATAGCATGTCCACAGAAGAGCACATGAGCACAGAGCAAACATATAACCATAGACAAAGCACATAACAAGGCACATAAGCAAAAACAGCAAGATATAAGCACTATTAATAAAAACAATGACCTAACCACATAACCTATTAAGAACGTACTATACAAAAGAACAACATAAAACACAGCATAGACCAAAGCACATAGCCACAAACAAACACACAAAGGCACAAAGCAAAGCACATGAGCAAGGACAACAGCACACAAGCACAATTAGCAAGACGGTGACATAGCCATAAAACCAAAGCACATTAAGGAAAACGTAGTATATAAAAGCACTTAAGCCCTAACATGCAGTAATGAAATAAGGACTTAACCACTAATTCAGATCATGACAACATGTTTGATTGTCCAGTAACCACCGTTTTATAGATTTGGAGAAATGACTTAAGAGATGTGATGTTCCTGAGTTCTGTGGGTACAGTGTTCCAGGTGTGTGCTGCTCCATTGGAAAAGGCTGAGTGTTCAAAGCTGCTCTTTCTCTGTGGCATTTTACAATCCTACCTGGAGGTAGATCTGGTAGTTAGCGTTGTTAGCATGTTATATTTGTTTTGGAAAATGTGTTTAGTATAACAGTTGTTTTGTCTGTGAACCTTTTGAGTTGTAATGGAGCCAAATTATGTACTGTTACCTTTGTTAAATGTTGCTGTTGTTCCTGGTTTAATATGAAAAGAGGAGAAGCCTGCTGGCCGCTGGGCTAATTTATACAAAGTAAAATGCCATAGGCTTGTGCAGAAAACATTAGCATGTTGTATTTGTGGGGAAAATGTGTCCAGTTAAAGACAAATTCTTTGTCTGTGAACAGACACACCACAGCACAGGTATAAATGCTCACAAAGGTGTAGTCCATGTGCCTAGGCTATAATGTATGCTCTGTATAGCTCAAGTATAAATCTTGCTTTACGCTCCACTGTGTTGGTTGTTTGGTGCTGGCAGGCAAGAGGTGGTAGCTGAAAAGTTCAAAAACCAAAACAATGAGCTTAAAGGTGCTAAAAGGTCAGTAAAACTAACATTATGATCAACTCAAAACCAACAGAATTAGCTGCGCCCAGTGGAGCTGTCCCTCCTGGTTCCCAGACAATCAAGATGGCGGCAAAGGTAAAAAAACAAAAACAAACAGGGTCTTTTTTTTCATCTTGTGACGTGCTTAGCTAATGTGTAACTTTAGTGGTTCATTACATATCAGGAGTGGAATGAATCCGCAGATGCTTCAGTTCATAATGAGACCAAACTTTTGCATGAATACCAGTGTTCGAGCCATAAGAGGGGCCTCCGCAATGCCAGAGCAAACTATTACTCAGCATTAATAGAAGAAAACAAGAACAACCCCAGGTTTCTTTTCAGCACTGTNGGGCTTTATAAATAAAATTGATTGATTGATTGATTGACAAAGGCCAAAATGTGCCCTGCAACAGACAGTAGGATTCTTGTTTTTAGCTGAGACAATTTCCTTTTGCTCTATGCTTTTGCTACGTGACTTTGTCAACGCAATTGGCAGAAAATTTTTGGGACTGTACGTTTTTAAAAACTACAGATGCATTACATTTGCATGTTACTATGTAGCCATTCTCGGAACCCATCGGCTGTATTCGGCGATACAGCCTCTGGGGGCAGACCCCCGATTTTTTGGCATTCCAGTTTGATTTGGGCGCAGGAGGCGAATTTCCGTTTCTGACTTCTGTTTATATATAAGTAATGTTAAATATGCTAAACCATTGCAATGGATTCAGAGTTCACAGTGACACCAATTATGTTCCGCCTCGTTAGTTCTCCGCACGGACCGTTTAACCTGGCAACAACTGCAGCCGGCTCAAACGTGATTGGTCAATATCACACAGACTACAAACAGCCTACAACCAGAAACCAGGGCTCTTCCGCTCTTCTTCTGGAGGCAAGATCTCCGGGGTTTGCCTACAGACTCTACATTCACTGGATATAGAGTCTGTATATAGAGACTACTATGTAGCAGATACGCTGAAACTTTACATTTTAACCAAGTGGCAAACTGCGAGGCTGAAAAATTAAGCTAATGTAGAAGTGCAAAAAAGTTCCTTGAATGGCCACTTGAAGCTGGCTCCAAAAAAGAGCAAATCCTCACAGACCCCCGTGTTAAAATGTCCAACTTCATAGCAAAAATAAATGTCATGCTATCCCTGTACCTTCCACCACCTAATGACAGCTAGTTCATGTAGTGCATCACTTTAGACATGTTAATGTGAATACTGTCAAATACTGGGAAATGTATAGAGGGGGCAAGACGAAAATGTACTCAGTATAAATTAATCCATAGGTTTTACTTTACTCCTTCTATGTTGTACAGGATGGGTCTACTGGCTAATAATTTATGTTGAAAAAGTCAGACGGAAATAGGAACATTTCTACATGCAATCTGGGAGTGTGATCTGGTTGACCCATTTGGGGAAAAAGTTGTGGATCACATTGGGAAGTGGTTGGGTATGACCAAACAGAATTACCTAATGTATCAAAATATGACCTTGCTGTGATAAATGTAACTGCTCGAGTGATCCTCAAATTCTGGAAGCGTACATCACCTCCAGATTTTGAAAAATGGAAGGAATCTATGTAAGAAATTGTGTCATACGAACACGTTAGCTAGGGTCAGCAATTAAGTTGAAAGCTTTAAGAGGTCATGGGCAGGCTTCTTTGTTTGTGAGGGTCCTAAGGACAGAGGGATGTCGTATGCTGTAAAGCCCTGTGAGGCAAACTGTGATTTGTGATATTGGGCTTTATAAATAACATTGATTGATTGATTGATTGATTGATTGATTGATTGATTGATTGGTAATATGTCTGTTGAACTGTAGGGATGTGGTGTTTAGTTGTACCGCTGTGGTTGCTAAATTACGATTATGGGGATAAGAATGTGTAGCTAGCAGGTGCCTGTGGACATGTTGAGTTCTAATAACAGTGCTGTCGGTTTGTTCAGATTTGGCTAAATTGAAAAATAAAAAAAATAATAATTTAAAAGACATGTTGATATAATATAAAATGTGAAAAGGTTACATATTTGTGGTTTGCAAAAACGTACAATCCCAACATTTTCTTCTGGCGACTAGATTTTGTCGATCACTTCTGCCCCCTACTGGCTGGTTAAGAGGAGTGAAGAGTTAGCAGGTATAAAACAATTAATTTTTTCAATAATCGCAAATCAATGCGAGCAAAAGATGTCCTTGAGCATGCAGTCGTACATGTGCATACAAAATATGACGCTGATTGGTCCAACAGTTTGCATGATTAGCTATACACATACTTGCACAAGTACACACGACCAAATGCAGGATCCCCTTGAGGGTTACACCTGCTGGAGATAATAATGCCTGTAATTTATGGTTAAAAAGGACAGACTGGGCCTTTAAAATTTTCATAGGCAAAGCATCATCACATATCTTCTATGTAAATGTCACCAGGTGATATGTGATGATCCTGTATATTGAGCAGAGCCTCTTTCATTAAAGGGTTATAGACTGATTTCCTGTTATGATCAGTCACGATTGTTTCTGTTACCATGTTTCATCTGCCATCATTCCCTATAAGTCAAACTTTACATCATCCCACCTTTATCTTTGCACTCTTGAGTGATGTTAAGTCTGCTGTTTGTATCTGATGGGGATATGGGATGTCTGATGTACATAAAATGTTAATGACATTCCTGGACTCCATGAGTAGCCTGCAGCAAACCACATACACACACACTAAAGACAACATGCTTAATTAAATTCATGGGGCCCAAAATTCATGGGGCTTACATGACACTAATGTGGCCTGAACTTACACGTTCATGTAATATGCATGTTAATAAAGAGGCATCTAGTTTAAAGATTCTAAATAATGTAAGCAACACATTATTAATCACCAGCTGAGAGCACGTCAAGAAGACAGAGTGCCTGCAACGCATGCATTTTGAAGCAATCCTGATGAAATAACTTGGGTGTGTGTGCCTGTGCGTGCATGTGTGTGTCCATCTGTGTGGGCGTTTTAATCTATGTACACTTTGTGACTTTCACACATGGCGATGATGCATTATATTACATTCTCTCATACAGCAGTCAAAAATGACATTCCCAGCATCAATTTGCTGCGGCACATTTATTGTGATTCCTCTCATCTTACAATCTCACAGACAGCCCAGTGTTCGGTCGGTACATTCAAAAGGGGTTGACTGTATAACAATCAAACTTTGATAAAACTAGCTGTGGCTCCCCCACAGATGCAGGCATTAAAGTGAGCCCCGCTTGTCAGTCAGATACAAAGGACAAAATGCAGAGAAGGAATGTAAATCAGAGGACATCACAGCGTCAGGCTGTGGCTGTGAATTTCACCATTACATGGTGTGATGTGGGCTGAGGAGTAAGCTACAGAGATCAGAGGGATAACCCGTCCGTTCGCAGCTTTCCTATGGTCAGGCCTGCATGGCGGACACGACATCTCACCATGCAAAGCTGCCCGCTTGTTTAAAGATTCAACAATTAAAGGGATTCTTTGACGACTTTCAGCCAGCTTTGTGTCACAACATTGTGGGTAGTTTGTGTAAATGAGCTGCGGTAAACTTGCCTCCATCTAAACAGCGCCTAGATCTTCCCGCTCATCTCAAATGCAGCAGATTTTCACAGGCCCTAGGGCTGTTTCTTAAACTACAGATTGTACTTTAATATTTTCATTATGCCCCGCCACTACAGATACCTGGGGTGCATTTGTAAATCCAATCAGACATTCTACATTTAAATGAAAACACTGTTGTTCGAAGAAACAGAGTGTTCTATTTTTAGGTGAATTAATGAACTATTAAAGTGCGAGTGAAGCAAAAATAAATATGAGTTCTGTCTTTTCACCACAGAAGAATGTGTTATTAAGCACCCAGCTAAAGTTGAACGATTAAAAAAGTCGCCAAGTAATTAAAATTATGTTTCAAAGTCATGAAAAATAGGCAGCATTCTCTGCTCTGAGGGGTGTGTCCACTGAATATGCTGAAGCCACGCCCACTCGCGGTTAAGCTACAGCCTCTTTTAATTGTAGCACTACAAAGGATTCTCCATCTAGCAGCATTATTGGACCGGTACAGCCAGAATCAAATTCAGACCCAGGAAACACTGACCTGCCCGAAAATCAACCTCGTTCTTTTCAGTCTGCAACAGCATAGTCATTTTTACTCAAACGAACAACAACAAAACTCAACGGCTCTACTTCTGATGCCCAGTTCAGACCAGAGATTCGTGATGAGATGAGTTGAAACAGGCAACTACTTGCAATGCCCCGTTCTGCAACGTTCTAAAAACCTGCCAGTTCACGCCAATGCAACTAGATGAGACGGTGTATCATCCCTATGCAACAACTCTCTGTACTTCCGTTCTGATTTTCAGCTTTTCAGGTTTATTCTGTGGCTGAATATAATTTGTAGCTTCTTAAAATATGAATGAGGATAATGCGAGTGAGATAGTGACTACAGTTGCATTTGTAGTAGTGATGAAATGGTGAAAAACAAACAAAACGAGCATCAGATGGACTGCATTCATGATAAATACGTCCGACACTGGCACACCGTGAGGATGGAAACAGAGGACTCTACGGGGACAGAGCACCTGCCGCAGCAAGCTAACACGGCATCTGCATTCATTTTGACTTGACCATCGGACTTCACTACAAGTCGATTGGCTGTAGAAACAGGTGACAAGCTTAACATTCTACGACCAGCCGCCGGGGATTTGACTAGCTGAGTTGCAGGTGACACCATTAGCCAGCCTGAGTGGAGCTCAGACAGCTAATTCACACCACTGCAACTTCCCTCTGCAACATTTTTAAACGGTTTTGTCTTGTTGCGAATCTTTGGTCTGACCTGGGCTTTCAAGCAGGGCTTATGCTAAAGGTTGCTCCACTGCATCATCAAGAAGGCTTTTTAGCCACACCCAAAAAATTCTGGACACGGAAATGATGGAAAACAGTTTAACGGTTTAACTCAAGAATTCAGTACTATATTGTTCTATACTATATAGTGTTTACTAACACAAAAATGAAGACCAGAACAAATGTAAAACAAAGATGTGTTTCAGTGTGTGGAGTAAATGTATAGAATGGGCTAGAAACAGAAATAAAAGTGTGTAATACACACATGATATTTAAAAATATATATATATTTAAACACAAGATGATTAACAAATATAAAAGTGAAGTATAAACACTAAAGTGTACATGAAATGTGTTTGGGATATTTGGGCAGACAATAGGCCTATACTGTATATATACTTAGTTCCATCAGTTTCTTATTGCTCTGTATAATCTAAAAGGAGCTGATAAAAACAATTAATGTTAAAAGGGTAGGTGTAATAAGCTAAGGCTTCAGTCTACACTTTTTCAGTCACCTTTTCAGTCCTGTTTTGTTTTGTTTTGTTTTATAATGCTAAAAAAAAAGCATTAACTTAATGTTTATGTATTGTCTGTCTGCCAGTACATTTGTGTTTTATAAGTTGGAAATTAAACTAAACTAGCATGTATAATGTGTTTAGATGTAAATCTCAGATTTTTACTTTATCCTGATTTCAAGCTAATCACACATTCACTCCGCTCGATGCTCTGCTGCTTCGTCTCCCCAGAGCTCCAGGACTACGAGTGATTTTCCCCAAATGCAAGAGTAAAGAAGATAGAGACAGCCAGCCTTGTCATGCTTTCTCTTTCAAACCCAAACCAATCTCAGGTTAAATGGTAAAACAAGGCAGCACTGATCAACTATAAACCAACATTCTGTTCCTGTGTTGCCTCTTTCTCCCCTAAAATGTCTTCAGAAACATCTTTTAGCTCACCATTTAACTGTAATTCCAGATCATCCATTGCCAGCTGGCCGCCATTTTGTTTCCTGTGTTGAAACAGCCAGCAGGAGGTTTTATTGGCCCACTGTGGTGCAATGCATTCTGGTAGTTGTAGGTTTTCTACCTCTTGAGCAAGAGCTAATGCCACAGCCATTTCCCCCTTTATTCTCTGGTCTTGCAGCACCAAATTCACAAGTACTTGAGTCTGTCTACTGCACAGTCTTATGAAAAGACCATCTTTGCAGCAGTGAAATACTTCTTTGAGTCCACAACAAAAGGGAAGCTTTTAGATCCATTGACTGGATGTGTTCAAATATCCAGGTCTCAATGAGGATATTGACTTTGCATGCTTTTTGAAATGTGTCGCTTGACTCTATACAGGCCTGTTTTCTCACAGCCTATGAACTATATATGGGTACTTATCTGTCATTTATGATGTATATAAATATTTTTTTCCATGTAATCTCATGTCGTTTTGTGTTTTCAGTATTTTCAGTTTGTCTCACCTGCTTCATGTGACCACTTCCCAGCAGCTGTTTCTACTATATAGGTAAGGCCACACCTGTTTGTTGGCTTTTTTAAATGATTTTGCCACTTTTGATATTTCTTGTTGATAATTTTTCATATATTTTGGATTGCCTTCCTGTTCCTCCTCTTCCTTGTTTTCCAAGAACACCTGACACATTTTTGTCATCTAGTTTGAGTATACAGAGCAACCAGTCATCTCTTTTCCCCAAGTCCAGCACTTGTTTAGGCTGTAAACAGTCAGTCTGCTCTAATATTTGGAAACACGTCGCCCTTTCAAAGCTCAAGGGCCACAGCATTATTTAGCTTGGCTTGATGCTGTGATGAATTAGTGAATTTCTGCGAGTGTGCCCTGAATTCCATTATGCTAATATTACCAGACGGCCCATCTGCAAGGAGCATCAAATAGGATGTATTTCTGTTCAGCGGAGCTATTTCTATCTATCTGTTTAACCACCTGTATGCACACTCTAATACAACATGATTTTCACAGAGGCACCACAGCCATGACTGGAGAAATATTGTGTAATAGGAATTGGCATACTCAGTGAAATGTAAAAAGCAGTGCATGTGGTGCCCACTGACCCACAGGCCCCTATCATCTCTGGGTTAAAAGCTGATTGAGACCAATGACATTGACTCTTACTGTAAGAGGGAACAAAAAGTTACGCCTCCATTTCAAATCAGCCTGAGTTTCAACCCACACACAGGACATGCTTCAGTGATCTGAGAAATTACAGGATACCACCCCTTCCAATTTCGCCATCACTGGACCAGACTGTTGCAGGCTTTTGAAACAATTACCCCAAGGGGACCAGAGTAACCTTGTTTATAGCTCATTGAGCATCCACAGTTCCAATTTCGCACAGGTAATTACAACATCGTTATCTTCTCCTAAATCTTCACCAGAGGTGTTATCACGAAAAGCTACCTCTGGCTCAGCTGTTTGCCTTTTGGACATTGATTGAAACAAACACAGCATCAGTATGCTCGTGCATTTCTTGGACGGGCTTATGTTCGTTCTCCAGGTGTCGGTGACCCAGCGCAGCCTGCTCACCCAGAACGCATCAGTCACACTAACACACATCTGTCGCACCGGTCCACCCACTCCATCACAGCCATGGCTGGTCTCTCTCCTTGAATGTCCCGCCCCGCTTGGAGAGGACAAACAAATCTTCTGATTTGCCTCTAATCTGCAGTCTACCCTCAGCGTGGGCCACCGTCAACCCAGCACATCAAGGACAAGCACTCCACAGGGGGGGTATCCATTAGCACAGCATCCTGCTTCCACCATAGTGTGATAGGGACAGGGCAGAGGGATACGCTCCAATTAGAGATGGAGACATGGGGACTTTGCCCCTGACACGTCCCTGCTGCTCCACAAAAGAAGTGTGAGCACACCTTTCTCATACAAAAGGAAGGCTTCCCTTCCTGTCATGTCTCCTGCCTCGAGCTGTTGCTGCTCATTCACCTCATGAAGCCAAACCATTTCACATCATGCTGTTCCTTTTCATGTGTGTGGTGCTGTCCTGTGCCTGTAAGAATGAATGGCTGGTCAAGCCTATGTGCGTGTATGTCTGGGGGAGAAATGTGTGTGATCTTGTGTATGTCTGCTTGCTCTTTGGCATGAGGGTGAAAATGCTATCTTGGGGTGGTCTTTGTCATGCATCTCTCGTCTGAGGCTTCCATCAACAGAAATCCATCCCTCTGTATAGTGCAGCATGTTCAGCTCGCCTGTACTGGCTTGAGATAGGTTGGACCAGCTTCATGCTTCATGCATTTGCATGCTGCATGAACACAATCTGCCGACGCCCAGTGGGACCTCCGTCCGTCCATTTGCATTGTTTCTATGCTCCTACAAGAAGTGAACCAATTTGCGGTCATAGTCCGTCTGATTTTTAATCAGGATTTGTGTACATAAGAGGTAAGAGACACAGAAGACAGCATAGCAACAACACTCTGGTATGAATATTTCATCTCTGTTCTATATGAATAAAACAAAACATGTTCTTGATTCAACCACGGGACGGCATACCTTTCACCGGTCCCATGTGTATCTGTCCATTCTAAAGGGGGGAGATAAGCGCTCAGATATGAATGAGCTTTCCCATCATAAGACGCCTCCCATTGAATCTAAACTTCTCTGAAGGCCTTCAGATGCAAGTGTATTCTTCTGTATAAACACAGGAAAAACCTAGTGTATTTGGTTGATTATGCAGTGTATCAACTATGCATGAAGCAATTACATACCATGGCCTAGGGGCTCGGATGGCAACCGAATGGATGAATTCCTACAACGATCCCTCCCTCCACTCTCTCTACATGTCCATTCATTAATCCAGCTGGGCGGCTATTTGTTTGTGCAAACATTCGTTTAGCTGTTTGTTTGTCTGTTCGCTCAGCCATAGAAGTTTTCCTTTTTTCTATCTTATCTGCTGCAAGGAACGTCAGCGTCTTGTGACCCAGTCTACTGGGATTTCCATCAGAGTTTAAGAGACTGGCCGCATTGATAAATAAAGGTCAAAGGTAGGAGAAACAGGCTGCGGGGACGAGGCTCGTGGTGACAACACAAGCGAGACGAGAAATAAACCACTGGATCTGCAGAGGCTTGGATTGATTGGAATTTAGAGAGAGGGAGGAAAAATTAAACTGGGGGAAGCAGGGGAGGGTGAGGGGAGGGAGAGGCTGGATCAGAGTAGATGGAAAGAGAGAGGAGAGCAGGAGTCAGCATGATAGGGGGCAAGCCAGAGAATGAGATTTTTGCCCTGAGAGCACCAACTTCAAAAGCTTTTGGGGGCATGCCTTTACACAATTTTACTCTTAACATAATCCAGATTTCTGAGAGGGAGTGCGTGTGAGGGAGGGCGAGGACGGGGATGAGAGAGATGTAAGAGAGACAGAGGCATCTCCGTGGCAACCCCCACCCCCCACCCCCATTGATCCTCCTTAGAGGAGAATTAATAAGTCATCACCCATTTTCACTAAGTCCAACATTTGTGATTGCTTTGAAGGTTAAGCTATACACCGCATTAGCGTGTTGGTAATGAATCTGGAGCGGCGTTGACTCATGTGCAGTGTGTGTTTTCCAGGCTGTCTCAAATGTACTTTTTCACCGGTTTGTTTCTGTGTTTTTATGTGTGTCTGTGTGCATGTCTGTC
>NC_065525.1:30831355-30886820 GCF_006386435.1 Epinephelus moara
CTCTATCCCCCTCTCCCCCCTCGCTCTCTATCTCTCTCTGCTTGCTTGCTCGCTGCTGTCTGCATAGCGAGGAGCTCTATCTTCCACGCGGTTGTGATTCACTTGGCAACCACTCGAGATAAACATGTTGTGGTGGACAGACGCCTGGGTCCCGGTCCGGAGGAGCAGGCTGACGTGGGTGGGCCCTGCCCAGGTCCCAACGTCAGCATGGGCAGCATGGGCAGCAGCGGGCAGCGCCAGCCACTTGGCCAGATGGTCCGGAGTCGAGCTCTCGCCACTGTTCATCAAATGCACCAGCTCGCTCTGTCTTGCCTCGCCATGGCCCCCAGCATCGTGTCACAGTGGAACCAGAGAAAATTAGCACCTAATTATAGGCCCCTCTCTGTGAAGAATGGTACTGGTGCTGGTGGTGTGTGTCAGCTTGTGGAGGCTGGGTGGTTGACTCACTGTGGGACCGAGGCCTGTAGACCACGCAGAGGACATAGAGAACACATGCACAAGGCCGCGGAGGAGACACGCACACATATGCAGGGGGGAACACACACAGGGGAGAGGCTGAAACTCCCTTCTTTCTGGTTGATTTGTGCCTCAGCAGGGTCTCTCCCCACCCCACGAGGATGCCACAACAGAAACCACTTGTGTTCCATCTCTGATCCAACAGGATTAATTACACACACAATGGAAGCTGATGCCTCTGGTTTCTATGCTCCGCAGGCTCCCTTGTGTTAAGGATGGAGTAGTTAATCTTCACTGGGAACAATGGAGATTTGGTGCTGGCGTATTAGGTGGAGACGCAGATATAGAGCAGAGTTTGACTATGCTGCCATCTTGTGATTGCATCTGGACAAGTACAGGATGTAAATGAGAGGTGTGGAAGATTATCCGATTGATTCATCAGTGTAATACTAATCAGTAATGTTAATTTTGATGCTGTAGGTAAAGAAAAGGCTGTAGGAGATTCACATATATTAAAAGCCTGGAGATCTACCATCCATTAGATGCTGGCAGCAGAGAGACTGTGATCAAGAGAAGATACCCTGACAGCTGCTCAAACAGAGGAACCAGCAGTGGTCAGAAAATAGCTGCATGATGAAACTATGAAAATCTAAAAAGTAAGAAATGCCTCCTGCTGAACAGGCGAAGGGTCTGCGAGCACTGTGAGAAATCAAATAAATTCAGAGGCTTCCGTTTGGAAAGTTAGCGATTCAATCTTTATTAGGTCTGCAAAGACTTACCAAAAATAGGTTAATATAACAAAACAAAGTCAATATCTCATTCTTAAACCATACAAAACCATATTGCACCACGCTTTGATACTGCTGATTACTCCGACGTCTCTGAACATTCATGTATGATGCAATCCGTTTACAACACAACAGCACGGAGAGAGGAAGATTCATGGACCGAGCAAAACATCACTCAAAGACTCGTCAACCACCCTGTTTGCCTTTACGTCACTCTGAATGGTTGCATGGTTGTAAATGTGATTTCTGGAGTTAATAAAAAACTTTGGCACAATAGATATTCTGTCATGAAGAAAACTGTGAGCAAATGTCCGTGCAGGTTTTAGTGCATGTTGAGTATTTTGTAATCCGTTGAGGAGCGAAGAGCAGCGCCGGAGCAGAAGTACTGGGTTGTTTGATTGATGCGTGCACATGATGGGAAACAGGTGGTGGGTCAGTGGAGGAGAAGGGACAGGGGCACTGGAACAGTTTTTTTTTAGGCTACAACCATTTTGTAAGGGCTCCCAGGGACATTGTCGTCACCCCATTTGACGATGACGGTGTAGCTGCCCATGTCCTTGACGGTGTAGGTGACATTGTAGAGCTTGTTGCCCATGTGCTTGACGTACACCTCTTCGCAAGGGGCATGGGGTCCGTGCACGCCCACCATCAGCATGTTGGTACCTGGACAAGGAGAAAGAGCGGGGTTTAATGACTGTGGTGTAGAAAAGTTGCACAGGTGTGTGTGTGTGTTGGATTTTTATGTGACCAATAGATCATGGTGACAAACCCACAGAGAATCATCACCTGACTGAAGTTCACCTCAGCTCTACCTCAGTGTTTTAGTGTCTTTTAGCTCTTTGTTTTGGTTTTAAAGGGACAGTTCACCCCCCAAAAATACACATTTTCCTCTTACCTCTAGTGCTGTTTTGGTGTGAGTTGCAGAATTATGTAGATATCGTCCATAGAGATGTCTGCCTTCTCTTGAATATAATGGAACTAGATGATTCTTAGCTTGTGGTGCTCAAAGTGCCAAAACAATACATTTAAAAACCTCGACAGCAATGTCTCTTTCCAGAAATCATGACCTGGTTGGTGAAGATATCGACAGACCTTGTTGTGAGCAGTTTCATGTAGGAACTATTTTCTTTCTACCAAACTACACCTGCCAACTTGTCTGATTTTAGACAGATTTGTCAGCTTGTTACTCTCCGTCTCCATCTTCAGTCTGACAGTGCATCCTCTCAAACCGACTTCAGTAGAGGAGGGGATTTGATCCTCCCTAAACAATCACAAGAGACCAATGTATCCGCTTGAATCTGATGTCATCTTAAATCCATTTGATGCTTAGCCATGCCAAAAATACCTGCTTTGCCAGGGTTTTAGGAGTGGAGTGGAGTGAAGTGAAAGAAACTACGATGTTGGGCAATATTGAGAAGACACATAGATTTAGAACAGCCTCAATCCTCCTCATTAGTTCGATGCACTACTTGACAACAGCCTAACAACAGCTTAGTCACACCCTAAGCGCTGATTTGCTAATTGAATCACAAGGCAGCGCTCATTGGTTGTTTGAAAGCGCTGTTTCATGGTTAAAATACTACTCATACTGAGCTACACCCGGCAGTCATATATCATCCTCCACAGCTGAGCTGTAATGTTAGTAAGCTCAGTGGTGCTAGGTGAGCTAGCAGTAGATTCATGCTTCCTTCTGTGTGGTGATACAGTTGGCGGATGTAGCTCGGTAGAAAGAAAATAGTTCCTACATGAAACTGCTCACAACAAGGTCTGTAACCAGGTCATGATTTTTGAAAAGAGACAGAGAGAGTTTTTCAAATGTATTTTTTGAGCACCACAAGCTGAGTGCCATCGAGTTCCATTATATTGGAGAGAAGACAGACATCTCCACAGCCGATATCTCCAATACACTGCAACTCACACCAAAACACTTGTGATTGATATACAGCACTACAGGTACAGTAAGAGGAAAAATATGTATTGATTCTGGGGAGAACTGTCCCTTTAAGGCCCATACCTTGAATGTTTTGTTGACTCTCACTCATTAATATTTCTGTTTCAGTATAGAGCTCTGACAAAATTATGCTGCCTGACCAGCACCAAACACCAGACAAAGTTAGCGACTAACTCTCCAACATAGTGGTGCAGTGAGATGCTAAAGAGCCTGATATTTCCCCGAGGAGTTGGTGGAGACAAAATTGAACTAAAGGAGAGTGAAAACTGGACTTAGTCTGGTTGCCAGAAGCACAAATGAATGTTATTTTTGTTCCATGTCTGCTGGCAAAGAATGCTAACACATTCACCATAACAACTTTATAAGGTGATAATATGTCAGCGTTGTGTTTACAGCTTGTTTCTCTGCCCAAAAGTGGCCAAAAATCAATCAGCTTTAGTCTGCACTGTCTGCAGAAGCTCTGTTTGTGTTTGACTTGTATTATTACTGTGTGAATATGAGATCAGCTTGTGTCTTTTGTCTTTATCTGGGTGAGCGTCTCACCTGCTTTGCTGCAGTCAACTGTAAAATTGTTTTTCTGTCCGACCACAGCCTTGGACAGCCCCGCTCCACGACAAACCACCTTGCTGGCATCAGATGTCAGTTTTGAAGAGGTGGTGGAAGAGGAGGAGCTGGAGCTGTAGGCACCGCCCACTTTGGAGGTCTTGGTGACTGTTTCCACCAGGACGGAGGAGGTCTCGTGGAGGCTGTGTCCCCCTGACAGCCGGGCGCCTGCAGGAGAGGGAGAGACGGAGAGGTTATCTAATGTCATCAGAGCTCAGTCCAGACATTACATAATACACTCAGTATTGACATCGATATGAGGGAAGCAAAGATGCTGCTGCTCTCGGGGACTTTTATTCTACAGATAAGTGCAAGGAAGTGGACTAATGCCTGAGCTCAAATAGGAAAATATATCATACCACTTTCAAATAAAGTGAACTTCTAAAACTCATGGGAGTTCTTCTCATTCTTGAAAGTATTTTTATGTCACATTAATAAAAAAAGGAATTTGTATGCAGCAGGCAGCAACAGGAATACATCAGCGTAGTGCGAGACAGCTTTTATGTAAGATGTACGCTGAGCAGTATGAACGAAGATGACATAACGTTTCCCTGACTTTTTTCAGAGGAACATTTGTTTCATAATCGAGACACTTGTCATGTGAGATCCACAGATCAGATGGGAGAGTGACTGTCTGGCGGACCTGTGATTTTGGCTTTGAAGGGGCTGCCCACTATGTGCTGTGGTCCTCCGTATTTGATAGTGATGAGATAGTTGCCAGGCGCCATGGGCGTATAGGTGATCTTGTAGCCTTCAGGACACTCCCGGCAGTCCATCTTGACCTTGGACGGGCCGTCGATGTTGACCGATAGAGTGGCGGAGCCTGCGTTACAGGTGTTGACCACAAACTCTGAGGATACACCTGGAAGGAGGTCAAGGCAGGAAAAGATTAAAGACTAACTCAAACACTGCACATGGTGTTATGTTAGAAAATAAAATCACAAGAAAACCATGCTTAAAGGGGAACTTCAGTATTTCCAACCTGGCCCCAATTTATCTTTTTTGTGTGTTAAATAATGTGAACAACGATTGTTGAAACTGGTCTATTGAGCAAGATCGCAGCAGCAAGCAGTGGTGAAACAGGCTGCAATGTAACCACTCAGGGCATGTTCGCACTGTCAGTTACGTCCACTTAAAGGGATTGTTTTTGCCACTGACAGGCTCAGATTGTTATTTTAAGTGTCTTACAACTTATGGAAAGGATCCCTACAGAGATAGACTTTTTTGTTACAGAGTAAGATCCATTTCGTTTAACCAGACACAACCTTGAAATATCGGCAAAGACACCAGAAAACAGTCAGTTTAGTGTATATAGAGACAGTATATTTTCACATCTAACTGGATAAATTAAGGGTTTAATTTCAACCAAACCAGAGTTGATGAATGTTAGAACAGTAAATGGACAAACAAAGACAGCTTTATGAGGGTTTTTTTTGGCTTCTGTCAACTTCAAATGAGGTGTGTTATAGGATAATAAAATTACTGTTTATTTAAATGGAGTCTGGTGGGTTTGGCGATAGCGATTTCGGGGCTATTTCTGGTTCAACAAAGAGCATCTTCCTCTAAAACAAAAAGGTCTATCTCTGTAGGGATCCTCTCCATAATGTTGCAGCAGGCACTTAGAATAACAATCTGAGCCTGTCAGTGGCAAAAACACGAACTTCTAGTGGTAACCATGACCATGCAAACATGCCCTGAGTGGTTACGATACATTACTGCACCCATTTAAAAAGCTGTTGCTCCCTTTAGTCACTTAGACACAAAATCATGGGAGAAGAGGGTCCAGGTTGAATAAATACTGAAGTTACTCGTTAATAAGCAGTAAATGTGGTACGTATTTGTAGTGGTGGTGTTGGTGATATCTACCTGTGGTTCCTCCCTGCAGTCCAGGGCCATGTGCTGTCACCATGCCTGGGTCTCCAGCCAGCCCTGGGTCTCCCACTCGCACGTTAAATGGGCTCCCAGGAATGTGGCATCCATTGAACTTGACATCTATGGAGTGAACTCCGTTCTCCCGTGGAATGAAGCGGATCGCACTCTTGTCTGAACACAACAGAAGTGGATATGTTACTCCTAAATGATGCTCACAGGTATAAAAAAAAGAGAATTCTCTCTGTACTTCAAAGTTTGGTTGGTACGTACCGCTGTCGAGCTCAGTGACATAGCATTCCTCAGAAGAGCCAGAGGGAGTGTGGACTTTGGCATCAACCACCCCTCGAGCACCACTGCGCTGCACCATGAAGGATGCCTCTTGGTTTACCTTCAAGTCCTTCTCCTGCAAAAGACAGAGGGAATATGATCAGAATATATGTGCGTGCATTTGTGTGTGCCCGCACCTCAAGGGACACAAAGTGTGCTGTGACTCATCACGCCTGAACGAGAATAGATTGAGCGGTTGGGTGTGAGAGGCAGGAAAGGTCAGAGTTTACAGCGAGGCGTTTAGTGTTTTGGCCCTACAGGCGGACGAGTGGTCCTACCAGACATGAGAGGTAGTGTGACATTTTAAACATCGGTCTGATATTGCACTTCACCTGGCTTCTAGTGGTAGGAAAGTACTCTGAAGTGGCATTTCAGTCATCTAAAAATACATGTTTTTAGCATTGTTGGCAAATGTAATGGAAACTGTGAAGGCAAATAAAACACGCGTCTGTGAAGTGAGGAGAGCAATATTGTGAGCTGTCACAGGTATCTTTAAAGGAGTCTTTATCTTCCGCTCACTGTTTTCTTGCTTTGTCCTCTCAGACAGAAACACAATCACACAGACTCGCACACTGCCCACACATAGCACAGCTTGTGTTGCCCCACATTAGCGAGGGACAGTTAATCCAGCCCTTCATCACTGGCCAGCATCACAGTATTATAGTCGCGGATACTGCTCCAGCGCTGGCATTCAATTACAATTCAAGGGCAAAGTGCTATCAGACAGAAATATCTTACAGCCACTCAAACATTATGTCGCATGCAATCTGCTCGTCAACCCTGATATTTTCTGACTGTGCATGTGTTGTGTCTGTGCTTGTTTTGCACAACAAAATTAATGTGGCTTTTGTCAACTCTGGGTCTGTGTATGTGTGTGTGATCTCACCTGAAGGCTTGTGACAGTGAGCCTGCGGGCCTCGTCTGACAGTGTAGCAATCGGAACGATGAATGGGCTGTCAGGGATGTGCTCATTGTTGAACTTGATTGACACCTCGTAGTCACCTGGGGACGCAGACAGGTTATTTACTTTCACCATCAAATGAACTGGAGGAAGAATTACTGAAAGGTTTAGCAGTGCAGAGTGAGAAAAACAAAATACTCACAAAAAAAAACTACAAAAAAACATTCAAATGAGGAAACTTCCATGCTTGCTGGTGACAAAAGTTTTACCTGGTTCTTTCACTATGTAAGAGACGCCGCAGGAGCCATCTTTCCTGTCCTCAAATGAGATTTCAGCCTTGCTGGGGCCTTCTACAGCGATAGACAGACCGCCAGCACCTGCCTCTCTGGTCCAGATACTAAATTCAGCTGCAGAGGGTGAAACAAAGTTTTTAAGTGTGAACATTTCATGAAACTTTTAAAATATCCTGAGGAGTATACAGAGAAAACTTTTCTTTCCACTGTCCACAATCCACAGAGTTAACTTACATGGTGCTCCAGCCACGCCTCTTTCCAGACCAGGTCCACCTGCGCGGACCTTGTGCGCTCCTCCTTCCCCCATGGGCCCCACAGTAAACTGGAAGGGGCTACCAGGGACGTGCTGGCCCCTGTACTTGACGTTGACAGTGTGGGCTCCCATTTCATGGGGGATGAAGCGCACGCTGTAGGTGCTGCTCCCACCATCCACGATGTCAGCATCCACTGTTTTCCCACTGGGGCTGGTCACCTGAGCCGTCATGGTCTGAGAGCCACTCTCAACTGGAGGAGGCAGAGCAGCAAAGACGACATCTTTAGATACAGCCAAGACATTCACAGAGGGGCAGAGGGTATGTAACAGATATCCTTAGCTAAAAATACTGGAACATATGTACTTTACAGGACAGTTAAATAGAGCAGTGTGTAGGATTTAGTGGCATCTAGTGATGAGGACTGCAGTTTGCAACCAGCTATATTTTCTCCTGTGTGCCAAATGTGAAGTCCCTTCAGTGTTCGTGTCCAGGAGGGTTTTACCATGAGCCAAATTATCCGCAGAGGTCTCTCCATCTCTAAAATAAATGGTACAGGTGATTAAAAATAGTAAAAACACTGATTAAAGAGAGCCAGTGTTTGGTTTGTCCGCTCTAGGCCACTGTAGAAACATGGCGGAGCAACACAGTGATCTCTGTAGACGAGGACCTGCTCACCAGGTGATTGTACACTAACAAAAACATACATTCCCTTTCTGAAAATAGATCCCCCTAAATCCTACACACTGGACCTCTAAGCCAAAGCATACCAGTTTTCACATTTCAAAATTCGGCTTTAAATTCGTACTCTCACCCTCAGGTCTGGCAGTGATGCCAGCGAAGCTGCTGAGAGACTCTCTGCCCAGAAAGTCTCCAAACACATCTCTGAAGGGGCTTCCTCCTCCGCCCACCTGGGTGCTCTCCTCCACTCGCACTTCCCTTTTGGTCTCCCCGCCGCGGGTTTTGCTGATCTCCGTGCGCTCTGTGCGGGTGTACGTGTGGCTGCTGCGGGTGAATGTCCTGGTCAGTCTCTCCTGAGCTGAAACCATCTGGAACCAGTTTCCTACAGCGAGGAGAAAGCAGCGAGAACACACATGTGAGTGTGGAGCGGGTTCATTGATTTTAAGATGGCTGACCGCTGCCCTCCAACCACCTCTAACTGGCTCTTGTTCTCACCTGGGATCTTGAGGTTAAGGCCGCATGTGCTGCCCACTGAAGCAATAGAAGAGGCCTGTCTCTTTCTAGTGATACTCTCCTTCATCCTTCCTTCTCCGGTCACCTTTACTGTGAAAGGACTTCCTGGAGGGCACAAACGCATACACAGTTATCAAAATATATAGACAGTTATTTTATTTTAAGATGGGAAATGTTTTATTTGTTGATTTTCCAAGTAAAATAGTCAAACCTGGAATATGTTTTTCAGCAAACTTGATGTTAACAGTGTAATTTCCAGGTTCTGTTGGACAGTAAGTGACTCTGCATGTCCCGTCCTCCATATCTTCACAGTTGATATCCACTTTGCTCGGACCTTCGATTGACAATGCTAGACCTCCATAACCTAAAGGAAGAAGAGAAGTAGAGAGATGTTGAAAAAGTATGCATTGCTTTGTATTTTTCCCAGCCACACTTGCTGTGAAGGTGAAACGCACCGTCTCTACATCTTACCTGCATTCCTTGTATCCACAAAGAACTCAGCCATCTCGAAAGTGTGTGCCTCCACCAGGCCTTTACCGAAAGCCTTCACTCTGCTGGCCTCGCCGATCTCTGACTGGCCGACCATGATTTTAAAAGGGCTGTTGGCCACATGCACGCCGTTCTTCCTCACGCTCACTTCGTGCTCGCCGACCTCCTTAGGGGTGAAAGAAATACCTGCAAATGTAAAAAAAAAAAAAAAAGGCAGAGAGAGGGAAAAAAAATCAAGACAACAAAGCAGAAAAATGAAATCTAAATGCATTCGTCTTATCTGTGTTCCACCCTCCCTGTTATTTTGTGTATCTCGCCAGTGAATATCTCACCGAGGTGTCTGTTGGGCAGCCTCTTGAGCAGGCAGGGTTCCTCATTGCCTGATGGTGCTCTGATACTGGCAGTCAGGGAGCTCAGATCAGTCTCTGCAATCTTCAGGGACACGTCAGCTGCTGTTCCGACATTCAGCTGGGATGTCCTGGTTATGGCATCGTCCCCTTGACATAAAAAAGGTGGTTTAGATGTTTGTCTACCCCTAAAACCTGATTTATAATGAATCCATCCATTTTATATATATGTCAACAGTGTTAAAAAATGTAGGAGAAGTGATTTATGTCCTCACCAGTGATCTTAGCAGTAAAGGGACTGCCAGGAATGTGCTTGTTGTCAAACTTGACGATGATGTTGTAGTCTCCTGGAGCTGTGGGCAGGTAGGACACAGTACAGGTACCGTCTTTGTTGTCCTTGCAGGTGATCTCGGCCTTAGAGGGACCCTCCACTGCCAGTGACAGACCACCTGAGAGGGAGAGAGAAAAAACACCCATATTTTTTACTTTTCTACAACACAGCAAGGGTTAACTCTATAACCAAATTTGACTGGGGAAGTAAAGTATAGTACCTTCTCCTGCATTCTTGGTAACAACGGTGAAAGTAGCAGCCTTGTTGACCATGCCGTAACTCAGACCTGGACCATAAGCAGTCACCACTCCGCTGTTCACAGCATCCACAAAGAACTGCAGAGGGCTTCCTGTAAGGGATTAGCAAGTTACAGCAATGAGACCCAGAACTGTGAATAGTATGGACCATTTCTTATTTTTAACCCGAGGGCCCCTTTGCCCCTAAGAACAGAGTTACAAGGGACAGTGGCTGAAATCCTCCCATATGAAATGTCACAACCCTTCAAGACAATAATGTATCATCAGTAGCTGTCAACGGTGTTTAACAGACACGACTGTGGCAATAATGGTATAATCACAATGACATTTGCTATTTATCTGATCGAGAAAGTAAAGCATGGACACGTGATTCATTCATAAATCTGACTTATCAACGTCATTTCTGTTTGTCACTGATGCTGCTCTGTTCTGTTCCCTGGGGTTTTTGCTACTGCTCTCCCTGCCTTAGGCTTTCCATGTATGCGCATGGAAGGGCAGGCAGATTTGCTCTCTCTGCCTCAGGCTTTCCTCGTTTGCACATGGAAGGGCAGAGAGGTGTGCTCTCACCGCCTTAGGTTTTCTTCGTAGGCATGTGGAAGAGGTCTAGGAATGGCAGAGAGGCCCCAGAACAGAGCCATACCAGCAAATATAATACTGCAAATGGAAATAGTTGTCACTGACTTAAGTGGTCCTGACTGAACTTAAGTTTCACGCTATCAATCGATCAAACAAGTCGGCAAATAAAAAAAGAACGCTTCATTACCAGGCCACTAGCAGTATTCTGTAGGCTAATATTATCAACCCGTGCTCCTGCCCTGCTAATCTGCACCCATGTTAGCGGAGCAGTAACAATTGCAGCAACTTCGTTGCTGGACTTTTGGGCATCATATGCCATCAAAGAGGGGAAACGTGAGATGGCAATATGTCAAAAAGCCTTATTGTCAATCACAAATCAGCAATAACAATGTAAAGTTAGCTACCTAGCTAGTTAGCTACCGAGACATCAGCATACTACTAGACTAGTGCTTCTTTTGTTGTGCTTGTTATAAATAAAATGACGATATTACATCGAAATGACATTAAATTTAGATAAGATAGATAGTTTCTTATAATTTTTTAAATCTTTATTAATAAAGAAAATACATTTTGTTTCTTTTTTTGCTTGTTACACTCAGTTAGGAGTGTGACTCTGAAAAAGGAGGGCCATGCAGTCCCAACACTTCGCCCTACCTCTCTGTCCCAACAAGAATCAGGACACCCAGCCTCTAGACACGAACGTGCAAAACAAATGGGTGAGGGCTAAGTGGTAGAGGCAAGGGGTGTATTGAGATTGAGCCTATCTATCACATTTTGCTTACAAAAATAAAAGCTATAAATCAAGGTTATTTTTAAAGTTGACAGCTGCTCTCTAATGTGCCGCGTTTCTGACCTGGAATGTGGTTGCCTTCATATTTGATGTCCATCTCGTGCAGACCTCTCTCTGTGGGCTGGTACTTGATTGTGATGGTGCCATCCTTATTGTCAGTGATATGCGGGCGGGCAGTCTTGCCCGAAGGCATCCGCACCTCACCTAGAAATGACAGCGGTTTTGGTGAAAATGTCAGTGACCTAAAATAGATGTTTTGTGGGTGTGTGAGTGTGCAGGATTTTCTTTTCTGTCTGAGTGCTGTTTGTCACACCTGTGATTTCTCCTTGCTGTGGCGTGAAGGGGACGAGGAAGTTAACGGGCCGGAAGAGAGGATCCACAGTATCGCGCGGAACAACTGGCTCATTTGTGGCCTGTCAATACAGAGAGAAGAGAAATAGTTGGTTTCATACAGCTGAACATTAGACCAACAGTGAGTCTTGCACACAACCGTACACACAGTTGTTAAAATGCTCCCTCACTCACCACCACATGGAAGGGACTCTTGGGGATGTTCTGTCCCCCAAAGCGGATGGTGATAACATATTTCCCAGGCTCAGGGGCTGTGTAGTAAATGTCAAAGGTCCCATCACGATTTTCCACCACATCCATGTCCAGCTCCATCCCTTGTGGGGTCTGCACCTTACAGGTCACCTTGCCTTTCCCTGCCGCCTTTGCATCCACTGTGATGACCGTGTCCTCGGAGGTCTGCAGCTTCTGAAGGCTTGCTGTTAAGGAGAGAGGGGATAAGGATAAAGGGTGAGAAGTGCTGCATAAATGCATGGATCTGAGGATTTTCTAGCAATGTGTCAGACATAAAAACAAAGCCTCTGTTACTCACACACGCCGTGTCCTCCAATAGAAACTGGAAGGAAAAAAAATGCAGATTTTGAGCATAAATGTATGAATGCTACAGATTTATTAGAATAATGGCTTCACAGTGGTTTTCTTACCTGTGAGGCGACATTTGCTGGCGTCTCCTGTGGGCAGGGACTGGATGCGGTATGGGGAGTAAGGGATCTCATCTCCTCCATATTTAATGGTGATAGTATAGGGGCCTGTAGAGTCAGGCACATAGGAGACAGTGTAGGTGCCGTCCCTGTTGTCCTGGATGGTTGCATTCTTTGGCTTGCCCTCTGGGTCCTGTCAATAGGCAATATTAAGTTATTTTAAATGGTGGCTTATGGTTAAAAAACGAATTGTGTGAAAGGGAGCTGAACCCACCAGAATCTGCACAGTGAGCAGTCCCTCTCCGGCGTCACGAGCATCAATGGTGAACTCAACTGGCAGGCTCGCAGACACACCTTTTGTGTCTAGACCAGGGCCACTGGCGCGTACCTTGCTGGCGTCATGCCCAGGCTGAGACATTACCTTGAATGGACTGTGGAAGAAGGAGAGAATATCAAGTGTAATTACTAAACCCAGTTCTACAAAAGAAAGAAATGGGAACAGAAAATTTGCTGAACTGCACTTTTTCTTTTTTTAAATCCAGCACGCCAGACAGAGCGGAACTTTAATTAAGACATATCTGCACATACTGCCTGGCTTGGTGGGTTTTCTTTTTTTTTTTAAACTCATACTGTACCTGTGTGGGACTTCCTGATCTGCATATTTGACAGCGACAGTGTAAGGGCCATCCTGGGCTGGGGTGTAGTGAACTGTGTGGGTGCCATCGCCATTGTTCTTCACACCAACTGGCTCCACAGTACCTGGAAATAACCATGTACAACCAACTTGCTGTTATTTGTCAACTTCCCAGCATGCCTTATGCCAATCGGCCACATGAATGGGTTTCCCCAAGTTATGCTAGGGCTACCTGGGCCCAAAATAGGCATCTTATCTGGGCACCATGGGTAAACCCACTCATGTGGGCAACTGGCATGGGGCCATTATGGAACCCATGGTCAGTCCCATATGGGGCCCATTTTTCAGCCCATTTACTACACACATTGGCCCCACATACAAATGTTGGCTGGGTTAAGCTGAGCTTGGACTACAGGAGCTCTAAAATCCTACCCGATTTTGAAATCAGGATGCACCATAAGGAGAAATTACATGGATGTTCTTCTCTGTTATCTCAAACAAGAACACACCACAGGATAATATTAAGATTATTGTGCCACAGGGAGCATGAATTCACCACCTCCATGATCTCATGGGGAAGTAGATGTCAACAAAACAGATCAGATGTGGTGCGGCAACTTGCTGTATTGTTAAAAATGATTTGCAGTGAGACAAAACAAAAGCAGAAAGCTAAACAAGTCTGAATGAGAAAATTGTCAACACAGGTTGTCTATTCTTTGGCGAGAACTGGAGGTGAGATTTTAACTGTCAGTATTAATATCTGTCAACAGTAGTATGCTAACTAACATTAGCCTCAAGGGCTAAAATGTTTAGGTGCTTGCCAACACCCTCAGCTGCTTCATAGTTACATAAACGAAACTGTAATCATCCAGATTTTAAATCCTAAATATCAAACATGTCTGCGAGCAGTTCAGGAAGTTTAAGACTGGATCAGTAAACCTCTCACATTACCAGATAATCCTGGCCGAACATCAGTACTGACAAATGTCCTGGAACAGATTCCTCCTCTGATCATCAGGAGTAGAGGGGTGAATCAGGGATAAATCGGCCCCTGTAATCTGAGCCTGGCTTTAGAGTAGTAAAGGTTTATGGGTTTTCATCATGAGCTGGTCCTCACCTGTTGGTCCATAGAGTTTGACGTCCAGTGGAGCCTGTCCAGCCTTGGTACAGTCTACTGTGAAGGTCTGAGGAACATGAGCTCTCACTCCGGTGCCCAGTCCTGGACCTGAGCACTTCACCTTGCTGGGGTCCACAGGGTCCTTCACTGGTACACGGAAGGGACTGCCTGGGATCGGGTGGCCTCCGTAGTTAATGTTGACATCATAGTCTCCAGGAGTGTAGGGAATGTACTCCACACTGCAGCTGCCATCTTTATTGTCCTTGCAGGATATTTTAGCCTCAGAGGCTCCCTCAATGGTCAGGCCCAGACCTCCTGTACCAGCTCCCCTGAGAGAGAGAAGCAAACGCTGTTATTCAAATGTACATATTTGAGTTCACACAAATGTCTCCTGTAAAAATGATCCAACAGTACCTGGTCTCCACAGTGAAGTAGTTAGGCTTGTTGGTAATCCCTCCCTCCAGACCTGGTCCATAAGCGCGAACCCTGGTTGGATCGCACCCCTCCACCACAGACACTCTGAAAGGACTCTTGGGAACAGGCGCCTCGTCATAATGCACCTCAATCAGATGCATTCCTACGCACAATCAGATACATCAGTTTAGCGTCTCATATCGTACCTCTCTGCCTGAATGTTCTCAAAGCGTGCCGATATACTCTGTTATTGCTGCTTGCTTTTAATTATGAGCCAGACAAATTCCTTTTTAGGGAGATAAACATCTGTTTATTTATAAAAGAAACCATCTAGAGCGCAGACGCTCTGCTGAACGTACAAGGCATTACATCTGTTCCCTATTCATTATTCTGTTACAACATTTTTCTGACAGAGCCCTCTCAGTAGGCCTATATGCCAGATTCCCAGCAGCACTGCTATGATATTAGAGCACGTCTGGTGGTGGAGAAGTGCTCTGTGATCTCTTTGCTTTGTGTTATAGGTCTCTATTAATATCTCCTGTCATTCCCCTGCTGTATAGCTGTGTGCAGGCAGCCTTCAGCACACATACCTGCCTGGTTAAGAGCTTCTGTTCCAGAGCACACTATTTATAAAACAGAGCCTGTCTGCCTCTCCCTGCTCTTTGCCCCTCACATCATTGCTCCACTGCATCATTCTGTATTTATACCCCTCTCTTTCTCGTTCTCTTTTTCCCACTCTCCTGCTTTATTCCCAAATGGCGCCCAGCACAAGCACCTGTTAGTGATTTCTCTGTCTGTCTGCATGCTCTCTTTCAGACAGCCTGCCTGATGTAAACTCCTCTACCTCTTAGCAGTGGGTTAGGTTTCCTAATGTTAAAATCTGACACAGATCTCGCCACCTTATAATCCTTTAATTGTGTGAATTAACACTGTTAAATGGAATGAAGCCATATTTTTGCTCCTACCATCCTCGAATGCAGTGTACTCCACTCTGTAGGTGCCGTCTCCCTTGTCAGTGATGTAGGAGTCTGTGTTGGTGCCGGAGGGGCTGATAATGTGAACCTTCACATGATTTCCTCCAACCTTGTTGAGGGCGCGAGCATCAACGATGAAGTGGGTTGTGACTTCTCTGAGGACCCCTAGAAACAGAAAAACCCTTCCGGTGATTTGTTGTTAAAGAAAACCAAGACCAGGTGGCCTCAGCCACTTTAAGACTTATAAATCATTATGATGAATGAATGAACTGTTTCTCAACTAGTTAAAACATACACACTCAGGCTGCAATTAAAAATGCAATATCTTCATTATTAATGAATCTGTCTATTATAATTACCAAAAGCAAAACTGGAGTTGTAATGATAAACAACCTGCACATGCTGGCCAATTTGCTTGATAAATAACTTAAGAGTTCAATTAATAGACTTATTTTAAGTTTAAGTTCCTGGTCTTGTTACCTCTGGGCTCCACTCCTGGTCCATAGACATGCACGCCGCTGGTGTCCACAGAGGGCTCAACCTGCAGGACCTTGGGAAACTGGGGAATCATCTGGCCGCCATATTTGATCGTGATGGTGTGTGAGCCGTGGAAGGATGGGATGTATGTAACGGAGAAGGTCCCCTCTGCTGTTTTCTGGATGTGCACTTCAGCCTTCACCCCGGTCTCTGACACAATCTCAATGGTGAGCTCAGCGTCGCCTGCACGGGTGCAGTCCACAGTGAAGGTCGCCGGTTCGCCCGCCTTGGCCTTCTCCAGGCCCGGCCCGAAAGCCGTCACCTTGCTGGGGTCCAGGGCTGGGCGCACAGCAGCCTTGAAGGGAGAGCCGGGAATGTGCTTCTCGGCAAACAGAATGTTGATGGCATACTCCCCGGCCTCGGTGGGCAGGTAAAACACTGAGCATGTGCCATCACCATTGTCCTGGCACTCGATCTTTGCCTCGCAGGGACCCTCCACAGTCAGGCCCAGCCCGCCTGCACCAGCTCCCTTTGTGTCAATAGTGAATGGAGCTGGTTTACCCACAATGCCTCCCTTCAGGCCTGGGCCATAGGCTCTCACCTGTGATGCAAGACTCAGGTTACTATTTGAGATGTGGTATACCACACATCAAATATTTGTATGTTATGTTTCACGAGCTTCAAGTATGAAGAAAGTGCAGAGCCACATGCAGCTTTAATGAACTTTTACCTTTGAAGGATCAGCAGGCATCACTGCTTCAACCCCAAAGGGGCTTCCCATCACCGGGTTGCCATCATAGCTGACATCAACCTTGTACTGCCCCTCCTCTGGGGGAATATACTTCACACCGTGAGTGCCTTTGGCTTTGTCTGATTCCAGCTTGCATGGGATTGGCCGGCCAGAGGGGGAGGTCATCTTAACACCCACATTGCCTTGCCCACCGGCGCCCTTTGTGTTGACTGTGAACTCCTGATCCTTTCCAACCTCCACTTCTGCAAGAAACAACACCAAACACTTAAACTGTTGCAACTAACTACTTTTACACACTGAATGCAAGAGTACAATATTTAGTGTTTGTAACTTACTGGTGTCTAATCCCTCCACTTTCACCTTCCCAATATCCAGAGGGGGTGCCACTGTGATGTGGAAGGGGCTCTTGGGAATGGGATCTCCTCCGTGTGTGACTGAAATTGCCATGTTACCCTAAAAAAGGCACAAGAGGAGCGATGAATATTGATTGATTTGAGTTATTATTGTGAATAATCTGTGCAACCTGTTCAAACAGAGAGTTACTGTACCTGTTGAAGAGCCGTGTACTTGACAGTGTAGGAGTAATCGTGGTTATCGATGATCTCAAAGTCACGAACCGCCTCTCCTGGGCCTGATGCTGTGAAATGTACCTCAGGCTTGGCCTTGCCGGCTCCCTTTGTGTAGATGGTGAAGTGGGTTGGAGTGCCCACCTCCACTCCTGAAACACACACGTGCTTTGTCAGTGATACCAGTCCTGATCAAATCAAATCATTTCTATGACATTTACGTGTTGTAGTGTCGTGCTTGGTATTTCTAGTTCTCACCTGTTTTGTTGAGTCCGGGGCCCTCTGCTCTCACCTTACCAGCATCATGGGAAGGATCCACCTTGACTTTAAATGGACTGATGGGAATTTCCTGACAATGGCAATCATAAAATAATCATAAGAAATTACTCCAGATTAAATAAAATTTAAAAAAAAAAAAAGATTCTACACAAGTCCCTCGTGCACTGGAAACTGTATTCTCACCTGGTCAGCAAACAGCACCATGATGGTGTATCGGCCTGCAGCGGGGGGAGTGTACTTGACAGTGAAGGTGTCATTGTCATTCTTGATGATGTCAAAGTCGATGTCTGCCTCGGCAGGGCCAACCACCCCCGGGGCACACTTGATTCCAATGCTGATGTCCCCTAATGGTGCATAGCAATGAGCACGGTTCAAGGGGGTCATTCAAAAGCAGATGATGTGAATAAATAGAGGCAGGCGCTCCGCTGCCTTGAGCTTCATTTTAAGTAAATCTCAAATAACTTTCCTCAACTTTGTCAGCTAAACTGCACAGATACTCTGTTCTTTACATTTTTCAACATCCACATAATGTGGTACTAATTTCATTAAGAGTCAGCCAAACTCAGTTGTGTTTTTGTAACCACTCACGCCATCTCCTCGTACATGCTCACCTTGACCGGCCTCGCTGCAGTCCACTGTGAAGTATGTTGGCTCGTTAGCCTTAAGCCCCGTCTTTTCCACTCCAGGCCCATAGACCTTGACTTTGTCTGGATGACATCCCTCTCCAACCAGCACCTAATGAATTCACAGTGTACTTGAGGCAAAATCAGTTGCTTCAAGTACAACTTCTGCACTCCTCTTACTTTGGTGGAGTATCATTATATTAAATTAACTGAATTTAAAGTGCAGCGTAGTTATGTGTGTGTGTGTGTGTGTGTGTGTGTGTGTGTGTGTGTGTGTGTGTGTGTGTGTGTGGACATCATCATGTGTCTTACCCTGAAGGGGCTGTTGGGCACGTTGACGTCCCCCCAGGAGATAATGATGGTGTGTTTAATGGACTTGACAGGGGTGTACACACACAGAAATGTGCCGTCTCCCTTGTCAGTGATCTTGATGTTGATGGTGCAGCCTTCAGCGTCCTGAGTGAATACAAAAGCATGTCAGCTCTGGTCTGTACAGCCACATCCAATATAGATGATGTGTTCCTATGAATAAACAATAAAGGTTTCAGGAGCTGGTGCTTTCTGTACCTGTGCGTAAATCTTGAGGTGACCCTTCCCGGCCATGCGGGCATCGATGGTAAATTCAGTTGGTTTGTTCACAATGACGCCAGTTGGCTGCAGGCCTGGACCGTATGCTTTCACCTGCAACATTTATATCTTGTTTAGAATATGATCACGTCACCACAGCAACCTACTTTATACTTATACATTCGCTACATGATTCACTGAGTGGAAATTACCTTCTCAGGGAAGCAGTCATTGACTGCAGGAAGGATGTGGGCCATGAAGGGACTGTCCTTGATGTCCTCGTCATCACAAATGACATGGACAGCATAGTCACCGGGCTCAGTGGGCCAATAGCGCACATCACAGGAGCCATCACCCTTATCATCACACTCAATTTTAGCCTGTGATGGGCCTTCGATGGAGAAGCCTTAACATCCAAAAATTAAAACATTCAGATTTCACATTCAGAATTAGGTCTGGGCAATGTGTCAATATCAAACTGATATCGTAATATGAGACTAGATATCATCTTAGATTTTGGACATCGTTATAGGGGTGTCAGTTCGGTTCATTAACCGGTAACTAAATGGTTAATTTTTAAGGAAAAAACATAAAACATTTCCTTTTAGTCTGGCGCTCCATTGACGCAGTGAGCAGTAACCATTTAGAGGTGGGAAAATTTTATTGTTTCTCTGATGTCTTATTTTACTTTCTGTTGGCTTTGCTGACAGCTAGCTAGCCCCGTTAACATGCATAATAGCTACTGCCCACCCCCCAGTCTCCACTCGTTAGCTAACGTTAGCCTGAGCTGCTCTGTCCTGTGCACCACCCAAGCCGGGTGGGAGCTAGCTAGCGGTGCCACTCAAGGAACCCCCCAGGTAGCCCCGTAGAATGAGCAGCTTCATTTTGAGCCGCAAAACCCCTTTAGCACTGTTAACTATACTAGCACCACTAGCCATGCTGACACTGCTAAAGGTGCTAAGAGAGCTAACAGCCATGCTGACACAGCTAATGTTGCTAACAAAGCTAACAGCTAAAGGGGGGGGGGGGTGTTGCACCTCAAAATTGAGCTGATTACTCATTGGGGTGACCTTAGGGGGGACTGGAGGGTGGGCCCTATGTTTCCACAGCAACAGTGCCAGGTTAGAACAGCATTACTAGCGGTAATCGCCGAATGAACAGCGCCGCTAGCTGGCTCCCACCAAACCCGGGTGGCAGACAGTGCAGTAAACTGAAGAGTAGCAAAAACAACCCATGCGTAACTAACATTCTCAGTGGTTAACCAGTTAACGGTTAACAGTTGACATGCGTAATTGTAAGTGTTGTCTATTCCTTGTTTTAAAGGCTGAATTACAGTAAAGTGTAATTTTCCGACCTTACCTATAGTCATTATATCCTCATTACCGATGATTATTTATCAAAAATCTTTTGTGAACGCAGCAATCTCTCTATCAGCATGCCCTATTTACTGTACAGTTTTTAGAAATCCACTTTTCTTGTGGGAGAGCTCATAAAAGTTGCACCTGACCCACCTAGAGTTCCAACTTCAGTGCCGATGGCCTCTACAACAAAGTCAGCAGATTTTCCCACCATGCCAGTCTTCAGTCCAGGACCCCAGGCCCTCACCTTCTGAAAACCTGCCTCTGCACCCACCTCCACTTCGAAAGGGCTGCAGCACACAGAATAACACAATATTACCAAGTGTAAATGTGAATGTGCATTCTTGATGAATAGCCACAGGCAGCAATAGGACCCTACCTGCGTGGGATGGGCTGGCCTCCCCAGGTGATGCTGACTGTGTATTTGCCAGGCTTAAGGGGGTAATATTCACATTCATACACACCGTCTCCTGCATCTCGTACTTTCACTTTCTCCTCTGCACCAGCTGAGGATGAAAACCACATTCAATAAGGATTCTTCAATATGGAAACGAGGAGGCATTTTTATGCATTTTGTTTATCATATGCATGTGTGAATGCTACCCTTCAGACACAAACCCAAACAAAGTGAATAATGCTAAAAATGTAGGAGGAGTGAGGAGTGATGCAGAGAAGAGAGAGCTGTCTGACTCACTTGGTCCTTTGACTGAGACGCTCAGCGATCCACTGCCAGCTCCCTTGGTGAAAACTTTGAAGTCTGCAACCTCCTTTACTCTCACGCCTTTAGGCTGAAGGCCTCTGCCTGTAGCTCTGCAGGCATTTGGGTTCATTGCTGAAAGGAATAACAACAAGTGTGAGCAAGAGAAAGAAATATTTAGCAAAGCAAATGGCAACCAAGAGTAGCCAGCAGTTGACAGCAGTGTTAGTAGCAAAGACATTCAAATATCCGATTCAAGTGGGATCCCTTAAAGCTTGACTGACAGAACCTGCAAATGAGAATGATGCTTTTTTTGCAGCACATATAACACAAAGTGCAGAATGCTGAATGGGATATTGACACATTTGAGAGCATCGGGGGAGCATCTGACAACATTTCAGTCAGTCACTCCGAAATGTTGACTGCAGGCTTAAACCGAATGCTGGCTGATGCAAATTTAGATGTGGTAAAAACAAACATGTCAACAGCACAAGCAAAGATATTTAACAGAGAAGAACAAAGTAGGCAGAAATGCAAAGTGGGACAATCTGTAAACTATTTGCACAACATTGCATCTCATCTCTCTTTGAACATAACGAAACCATCAAGCTGCAGGCCGCAAGAAGGCGGAGCGGGTGCCCAAGCACGGCACTGATCCGTGGCACCCTAATCTCAGAAAGCACAGAGTAGCATCTGCAAGACGCGGCTTAGGGAAATGTTTGGGGGGGGATTTGGCTGAGCAATGGGCACAGGCTCCTCCCAGCAAACCATACTAACTTCGGCGGCCAGGTTTTATGGGGGGTACCCCCTTCGCTCCAGGAGGGGTACGCACTGACTGAGGGACTATCTGCAGTGGAGGCCCCTTGGGAGGAGCAACGGGTGGAGCTAGAAATGACAGATAGGAAGGGTTATGGCCTACACTGGGTGGCTGTTCCAAGGGAAAATAAAGATGACTGATAGACTGTGATGGATAGATCACCCTGACACTAACAGCATGATAAGAAATCTGATTTGTCTGACAGTAATTTACAACACAGACAGATGGCTCACCCTCTGCAATGTTGACAGTGAAAGGACTCTTGGGGATCTCCTGGCCTGCGAACAATACGTGGATGGTGTGAGGCCCTTCTTGCATGGGACGATAGGTGCAACGGAAAACACTGTCGCCCTTATTCTCCAGGATGAGCTCCACTGTGTCCTTTTTGCCCTGAGGATCGACGATTACCACACTGACGTCGCCATTGCCAGCACCTGAGTGTGACAGGAAAATGATCAGTTATCACAGATCATAGTAGACGCTGTAGCTTTAGTCTCATTTAAAAATACTGCAAGCCTTTTATCAGATCACACTCCAGCTGTCTGCATGTGTACATGTCAGTATGTAAAGTGGTTGAATTATTCATACTAACCAGCTGTGTAGATGTCAAAGTAGGTGGGTTTGTTAGCTATGTTGCCAGTAGCATCAAGACCAGGTCCCCTGGCGTGGACTTTGCTGGGGTCGCCCATGTCCTTTGCTACGTTCACTGTGTAGGGGCTCTTGTCAATGTCCTGACCAGCAAACAGCACTTTAACCTACAGTAAGAAGAAAAAAGACAAAGTTAAGACACTTTAAACAGAGTGGCTGTGCTGTGTGATATATGGAGAAGAGGTGGGGGAAAAGTCGAGTCTTAAATGCATCGCAATCGTCTCTCAAAAGATTATGTCTCTATGCAGAAAAGTCAATAACCTGAAATTTAAAAACCCAAGTCTCAACATTTCTTTTGGCTGATCAATCCAAACTCCCACCCCCCTTAGTTACTGTTGCTATATCGGACAAGCTTGACAAAAAGAAACCTAGCGTGGCCAGTTCCGTTTAGCCAGGTATGTATTAGAGTTTCTAACCCTCTTTGTCGCTTTGACAACAATCAGTGTTTTGACAGAGCAATGAAGCTTCCTAGTAGTTACATGAACACATCATGCATGTGGAGGGCGAGCTGCTGTGCAATGTCTGTGGAAAGCTGTGGTGGACGCTCCAAGCTAATACCGTTTGATTCTTTGGTGAAGTGCAAATAAAAGATGGGAACAGTTTCACTTTTAGCAGTAAAATGCGGCCAGAAAGTACCTACAGCCAATCAGTAAACAGAGTCCTGTGATTCCTGTGACATGTTGACCTCCGTTACAAATAATTTCTGTGATTATTGCAGCACGCCGCACTTTGTGGCTGTGCTCGGGTGTAAGTCTGGTACGTGTGATGTTTAATAGTGACGCTAAGCTAGCTTGCTAGCTGAATGAACCAGACATTTGCGTCTTTGACATCCCTCATGTCTCATGTCATTGGGCCTCATGTGGAAAAGGCTTGCCAGGTCACTACACAGGCGAGCCATGTAATTTATAATGCCACATAGCATATCTAAGTATAACAGGAAAGGGGAAGGTTAACCGAGGTTCCGACAGATACCAAGCTCGCTCAGCTGCCATTTGAGCACAGAGTGAACCCGACTTAAGAAGCTGTAATGTGAATAAAACATGCGCCACTGTGTCATGTTGTAAAATGTGACCCTCTAGTTGACACATCTCCTTTTGTTACTACTATTGTGCTTATAAAAGACAATGGAAGTGAATTCAACTGTTTATTTTAATTGTGGGTCATAACAAATATGCCATGTTCTCAATAATCATTTTCTGATCACATCATAGCCCTTTGAATCATAATCAAATCGTGACGTGCCTGAAGATTTCCACCCCTAAAATGGACCACATGTACATGGGACAAAATGCAGCTTGGCCTTACCTTGTGAACACCCTCAACTTTAGGAATATAGGTGACAGTGTAGGTTCTGTTCTTGTCCTTGTTGGGTTTAACCTTAGCCTGGAGAAATAAGACGACAAAGACAGAGAGGGTTAGATCAAAGATCAGCTGCACTTATCATAACTTAGCAGGATTATCTGAGTTGGCAAGCAGGCTGCGTGCTAAGATCCGCATATCACTCACCTCCTCCTTGTGTCCCTCAGGATCCTCCACATAGACCAGGACCTCACCGCTGCCGGCTTCCAGGGTTTCCACAGTGAACACAGCAGGGTGCAGAACCTTGTTGCCATGAGGCTCGATGCCTGTAATGTACAGAGACACAGGGTTTGGTGATGTATTTTGCCACACAGCTAAACACCAACAACAAAGTATTAAAAAGTTTCCTGAGAGTAAAACCTAATATTTACTTAGAATCCGGAGTGGTGCTGCTAGAAAAGCAATTACAAAGAAATGGCTTAAACCAGACTCCCAATCTAATTGGTATGATATCATTTATGAAATGGTTTTAATTGAAAGAATTACCTTCTCCATAAGGCTTCAGAATACTAAATTTGAGGAAATTTGGAGGAAAAGGGGAGCTATATTTCCCCCAAATGCCCTTCTTTGGCCTAAATTTGTTTATTCAATTTTCATTAATGTTCTCATTATTTTTTATCTAAAATAGAAAACACCCAATGATCTATTTTTGTGTGCTATGATTGCATTGTAAAAAGCTGAGAAGATGGATAACTCTGTGGGGAGATGAGTGTGTGCACCGCTGCTGGTAAGTGATACCAAATAAAGGAAAAAAATGTCAAACTAAAAAAAAAAAAGTTTCCTCAGACTAGGATGTTTGTTCTGTTCCTGAGGTATCTGTGTGGTTCTGCTGTCTAACATCACCGCTTTGTTATGCAGGACTGAGGAGGCTCACTAAATCAATTATACATTCATACTGCACATATGAACTGTGGTGAACTGTGCAGGCGCTCGTGGCGACTGCTGGGCTACCCACCAGGTCCGTAGGCTTTGGCCTTGTTTGGGAAAAGCTGTTTGGGCCTGAGAGGAGCTCCGGGCTTCAGCTTTGCTTTGGGGAATTGGGACAGGTAGGTCATCACTGAATGCTCATCCACATCTGGGTCCACGATCTCCTCAGGAGCGATCACCTACAGCACGGACAGACAACCAAGAGTTTTTATGCAACATCCTGCAACAACCACGACCATAAAAATAGACAATATCCTAATTTGTGTTTAAACTGGCAGTGTCATCATTTGTAAGACGGGTATGGTTGACTCTATTTTACAACTTTCCCTTATTAAGAATAGTGCAATGGGATTTAACAAGGATTAAACTTATTTATTCCCTCCTCCCTGACTCCTCTCTCCCCTCCAGCACTTGTTTGCCTGTCTATCACGCCGTGGCACAAAGCCATGCTCCATGCTGGTTATATTTAACCCCAGGACAGGGTTAAGGATTGTTGCCCTCAATAAGCCAGCCGGGGGGATTTATCCTGAGCCAGACCTTTCCCACATCTCCTTAACACCACCACACTGTACTGCAGCCCCCCAGGCCTGCGGAGCCATGACATACACCCCCCGGCTATCTCACCAATGCTAAGCCTCATGGAGAACAGCTAACCCCGTGCCTTTCTACAAACAAGCAAACAACCTGCATAGAGCACATTACAATACGAAGACTCAGGGTCTCACAAACGGGGACTGGAAACATTGCACTCTGGCTCCGTTCACATTGTTATTCTGATGAGCACAGGCATATTTACACCTCTGTTTCAGGGGCCGGCTCGTAAGGTGTTCAGAAATCTCACACCTCCCCAAATTCACGAATCTACTAAATAAAACTCCTACAAACTCACTAACTGAGAGCTACAACAAAGTAAATGGAAATATTAGAAGTGAGATGGGTAATAAATATTTCATGACAGCCTCCAGCATGATCTCCCTGGAAAAAAACACTGGGCTCCGAATCACATGCAGTACTGCTTTTACTTTCAGTTGTGTTGCCTCACAAGTGTGTGTGCATGTGGTGAGGCATGTTTTTCATTTGCAAATGTGTGTCGGTGCTTGTTTTGAGCACAGCTTGGAGAAGATTGGTGCTGGTCTATCCACTGAGTATAAAGTATTTCGCCAACCATATTCTTATCCTGTTGTACTGCCCTGTGAGATCAACCCTTCCCACCTGAGCTGAGCCAAAGCAAACAAAAAACACTTTGTGACTGACTTCTGTCATGCATCTTACCTGAGGCACACCCAGCCAGTCGTCAGCCTGTTGCATGGCTTCTTTGGCATTCTGCACGGGCTGGTTTGGGTCCCACTCTGCCCAGTCAGGACACAAACCTAGCAGAATGTAAACAGGACGATTAGGCACGTCTGCACAGACGAATGCAGTCAGTGTTACGCTGCTGTTGCAATAACAAAGCCTCTTGGGCTGTCAGTACTATCTGTCTAACACCTCCAACTACAACATCGCATGACCTTACCCCTGTTCTGCTCCTGTGGGTCCACTGTGTGTGACAATTAGGTCTCTTTTGAATGTTCAAACGCTCCAGACGCTCTGGCACTTTTCATGTGGCTAAAGCTAAAGCGTCCTCGGTGCTGCTAATGCCTAAATTGGATTAGTGTTGGTGATGGAGTGGACACTAACTCAAAGGCCCATACAGGCACACCATAGAATACTATTATCCAATTAATATAGCTCACAGTATTAACGGGGTTGAGTTTAAATGCATCTGCATCAGGGAGGAGAGTGCTTTGACAGCACAGAAAAAAAACTTAGTCGAGCTGTCAGTGGGGAGGCACCAGGGTGGGACCACCATGTTACTATGGGAAATCAGAGCTCTTCAAAGCAATGTCAGCTCTGGAGTAAAACCACAGACATGTAGTTTATAATGCAACATCAGTGTAACACCAACAGAGGCAGATGTATGCTTTAGTTTTATAAGAAAATACTGGATATACTAACAGAGATTGCAGCTAACTGGCTGTCAGATAGAGATTAACACTGGTTTGTTCCTGTTCTGGCCAATTAACTTGTTTTGCAGATTCGTCTGTGAATTAAAAGCAGAGCTTCTGTGTTTCAGAACAGAGCGAGTTTCGTCAGTAACCCTGCTGTTTGGTATTAGCTGATGAAACAACAGAACCTTGTATGGTCAGCGCTGCAGCACAGTGTTTGAAAGATGTGTCTCCGCAGATCAATGGCTCGTGTAAACATGGCGCTCTACACTCCTCTTGCTACTCCTCCACCTTTCGCTCTGTGAAACACAGTTAGAAGAGGACTCTCTAATGTTCAGTGTTGGAAGTGAAAGCCTGAACTGGCAGTGACTCAAACTGTGGCCTTGTGGTCCCTGGATCTGTGGCTCAGGCACCTCCCTGTGACAGATAACTCTGCATTTTGATGCGGAGCCAAGCATCCCCCTTGACAGAAGAGGAGGAATGGTGCCCAAATTTGGGGGTGTTGTGTAGCAGCGGGGCTATAAACGCTAAAGCCAGGCTTGGGCCTCAGGGCCCGAAACAGTGAGAGTGAAAGCTTCAGTCATTGTGGGACAGCTGGCAGGGACGTCCCCCGGCCATCAGCAGCCCCTCTTCAACCCCCTGACACTACCTGCCCCCCAGAGACAGATTACACTGGTTGACATCTGAATCTCGATGTGTGTGTGTGTGTGTGTGTGTGTGTGTGTGTGTGTGCTGCAGAAATGTGTGACAGATATACAGCCGTCATTTCTAGATGAGGAGCAAAGGAGACAAAATCTCTTGAGAAGGTGATACTGTTTCAGACACACTGACTGACACATGCCTGACCCGAACCTCCATAGCAACCGAGGAAAACCGTGATATACAAGAAGCCTTTTAACAGGCGCAGCACGTAATCTGACTCAGCACTTACTCCACCCTGCCTGCAGGCTCGTCTGCCGCCGCTACACACTTCTTACCAGGGGCACAGTTGTCGACCAGAGCTCCCAGCGCTTTGCCATCTCGCCAGTCACGGTTGAAGTTGTTGATGGGCAGCTGGGGCACCTTGTTCTGAATCCAGCCCAACAGCCGCTGTTTGGGGGTCAGCTTCTTTGTCTCCTCGTCATCCTCGTCATCCCACATGGGCATGGAGATAGAGTAGTGCAGGATGAGAGTCCAGATAAGACCCAGGATCAGCTTTAGATTCCCATCAACAATGGCTTTGCTATCTGCAGTTGGACGGCAGAGACAAAAGTTTTCATGAGGATTTATAACTTGCAGAAAGTTTACAAATGCACCATGTCTGACAGTATTTGGTGGTTTACTAGTTAACTGCATCCTCCAGCTCTATTTTCATTGCTAAGTGTTTATGGGCCCTTCTGGGAAGATTTGTGCAATCTACTAGTAAATTGGTTTACATAGTGTGTATTGTTATCACTGATTAAAGCACCCCAAAGCTGAACCATGAGAAATTAAGATCTATACATAAGTGCATCATATCAGAACAGTATTTCTGCAGTGTTGTGCAGAGTTGACCAGAAATATAAACAATGATGATTGACTGCTGAGGAGACAAGAATCTAATGCTCCTCGCTGCTTTCCCCCCCGAGCCCCTTTCTCTCAGACAGCTGTCTGGCTGAGGACCCCTGACAATCTGTCATCCAGTCACAATGGCACTCTGAAGACAGTGACAGCTGAGGATATGTGGAAGTGGATCCCTCTCTGCATAAACACCACTTGGATTTCAATTACGTCCAAAACTTGTAGCACCAGAGTGTGATAAATCACATAGGTGGAGATTAGATTTCATTGACAGCGAGCACGCAGCTCATTTCCGCAAGTCCTCTGAGGAAAAGTTTGTCAAATAAGCCATTTCAAATCCACCTTAATTTAGAAATTCAGCCATTTAAGCCAAAAAACCTCAGAGGAGCGCTTCACTTTAATGTTTCATCGACTAATCTTGTGCGATACACTCAGCTTAATTCAGTAAGGCTTTAATAATGCAGGGACTTTGATGCCAGTTGTTTATCACGAGACTCTTTTACTGAGACTATTTATCTTTTCACAGATGAGTGCCTCCTATCAGAGGGTAATGTTTGATGTGACACCGTGTGACTGGCACAGGCAGGTGGCACGCTGTGGCACAGTGTGTTTTTGATCCTGCCGTGTCCGGATTTAAGGGCAACTGTGTGCTCAAAGAGACATCCATCAAACGGTATCTAGTTACACACTGTGACACATGTGTGACTAAGCCTGTGGGGATTTTTTTAGTGTCTCTGGGTCACTGTAATGAGGCTGAGACATTATCTTAAGAGGGCTGCATTGACCCACTAGAGCCGAATGTGGGGAGAGGGTACTAGGAAACAAAATGCCAGGGCTTCTATTATCACGCCCTGTTTCTGTCAAAACAGTCTGACCTGCTGTGTGTCTGCACAGCTGGGACAACGCTGCCAGACACACACTCGCATATTAAGTCCGAGACACATTTTTCCCCGGACAAACTTTAAAGGTGATATCTGTCGTGGTGACCTTTGGCCTCCTGTAATCACCAGGAGCCCTGAGATTTGAGCTTGACCCTGAGGCACACGCTCAAACCGAAACATTCAGTGTATATCCAGGTGGACACGCTGTGGCCTTCACAGCCGGCCGGCCAAAGCCTCAGCCATGCCGGGAATTTCACTCAAGTGTGTGGCAGCATCATTAGTCACCAAAGCAGAAAAAATACTCTGTCAAACTTTTAATAACTTTTCTTCTGTATGAATTGTAGGGTTGTCTGCGGGTGTATAATTAAGCCATAACTCCTCATCTTACAGTATCTGTTCTTTTCATATTGGCATAGCTGTAGATTTCAGGGGGGGACATGTCACGCTCAATATTTAGACGGTGCATTTGTTGCCCCGCACCCCAATTAAACCATGACAGTAGCAGAGGACTTTGATTTTGATGAAGTTTAAGACATTTATGCCATAAATAACTGCCAAAAAGGCACAAATTGTTGCGTTTAAATTAGTGTTTCATGCTCCAAATTGTCTTGTGGACGACCCCCAAACCCCAAATGTTGAAATGAGACTACACCCCTGCATACAGGCAACTAGTTTCTCCCCAGTTTTTCAATATTTCTAAGAGCTGGCACTCTCTGGTGGTCTGAAGTCCGCTTCTGGTGACAACAATTTATTGTTACTTCAGCTATCTGTACCACAGTCTGATCCCTAAATCCCTCCGGACTTAATCCTCACCTCACAGGAGTTGCTGATGGCTCCGCGCAGCAATTGGCTGTCAGCGCAGAGCCCCAGTGAGTCGTTCTGACCCCTGACCTGACAGAGATGAGAGTGTGTGTGTGCCTGTTTGTGTACAGATGAGTGTGTGTGTGTGTGTGTGTGTGTGTGTGTGTGTGTGACTGCTGTCCACATGTATAAATCGTGTCATTCTCATTAGCACAGCTGTAGTGAATTTCCAGCCCTGTAGTTCACCACATTGCTGCAGTGGGGAATAAGCTAAAGCATACTATGGAGCCACCAGTCCTTGGCCCTGATACAAGTGAATGACCTCAGTGGCACCTCTGCAGTAACTTTCCAATAAGCTGTTGACCCCCTGCTCAATGTGGCTTTCCAGAGGCCTGTGAAACCCACGTCTCGCTGCTGACACCTGGGCTGATAACGTACCAAGAGAGCAGCTACAGAATATGTGTGTGTGTGTGTGTGTGTGTGTGTCTGTGAAGGTATGACAGATTTAAAAATATCAAAGGCGAAATGTTGCTGTCATGGTTCAGATTTACATATCAAAGCACTGCATCTTATTAAAATCAGGGTGTCACTGTCACCTATCACACAAGTCACCCTTTTTATAACTTGTTCCTGCCTAAAAATAGCTTGGTAACTTTTTATGTTTGCATCCAAGCAGCCATTACAGTCTAACTCACCTATGGAGACCAGTTTGATGTGCTCTCTGTCCAGGAACTCCAGTGCCACAGACACATTCTCCAGTTTCATCTGACGGAAGTTGGGTCTGGTGTGGTGCTTTCTGTACATTTTCTTCTGGCTCAAAACCTCCAGGAGCGAAATGAGCTTGAGCCCGTCAGTAAATTCCCTCTGCAGGTCGGTGATGGTCTTGTTGACGCACTTGAGGTGCTCGTTGCACCACCTGGTGAAGGTGTTCTGCTGGATCTTCTTCCATGGCGCGTCCTCGGCCAGGTCCTTCTCCGTGGCTGGCATCTCGTCGTCCTCCTCTTCCCCAAAGTCGGTGGCCTGGTAGTACTGCGGGGGCAGCTGGTCTTCACCGTAGTTATTGCTCATCATGGTAACTTTTTCCGTGTCCACTTTTATACCTCGGTGACACTTGGGTGTTGAATTGTGCGCTCGGCAGCGCAGAAAACTTTAGCGGCTCGGTGGCAACGCGCGCTCTCGCGGAGGAAAGTTCAAACTTGGGGGAGTTTAAAAAGCAGCCTGGAGATTTTTCGGATGCACTTGCGAAGAAACCACTTATGTCAGGGCAGTGATGGATTAAATGATCCGGTTTACAACGTGCAAAGGCAGCTGGTCGTCCGCTTTTTTTAATTGGCACCCTCTTGACAAGTCGTTCCTCTCTCTGTGTGAAGGATGTCGCTTTTGGAGAAATGGTGGTGGCAGGTGAGCTGAGCTGAGCTGGAGCAGCACTGTTAGAGTTGACTCTGGTTAACTTGACTGTTAGGACAAGAGGACAGAGTTTGGTATATAAAGGAGCCAGGGCCACGTCACTCAGCCTCTGTGATCATAGTCTATTTGCTAATCCATAAGGATAACGGGAGTCGGGGTCGGTTTACGGGGAGCTTGGGACAGTGATTGGTCAGACCCCAGGCAGTTACGGCATGCTCCTTATTTTTAGGCGCTCCTATTTGGGCGGCTGGGGGCTGGGGCTTAGCGATTGTTGAATGTGTGTCATGCTCAGGATCCTAGTGACTGAACAATTGTGCTAAGAAAAGAAAGTGAGAAGTGAAGCAAGGCCCTCTGTCTCAATATATGATGTCTTTTTACTGGAAAAAGTTGAGGTTTTGCACATTAAATCCAACACAGGGGCCTTGGAGAGAAACATTTAAAGGATGAGGTCACTCTGATGAAGATGAAGCAACTGCATTACGTGTGTTTTACAGCTATCTGCCACCCCTGGGTGAAATGCATTTCTGTGTAGACAACCAAAGGTCAAGACAAGCTCAGGGAGGTTAAAGGGATGTTTTGCTGGTTTTTTTTTACCAGGTTTGTATTATAATTTTATGGGTAGTATATGTAGGCTACATTAACATTAGTTAACTTCCCTCCATTTTACCAGCGCCCCAGATCTCCCTGCTCATCTCTCAGCTCAGATCTCCTGGATCCAGCAGATGAGACGTCCGCCACCACCGACACAAAGGTTATAGAAGATTTAGAGGAGGATAGAGAGAGAGACCATCTTTTCTTTCTCTCAAATGCAGCCCAAACTCTGATCAAAGGGTAACACTAGGCAGTTCATTCATTTTCCATAACGGCTTATCCTGTTGGGGGTCGCAGGAGCCTATGTCAGCCGCCACCAGATGAGAGGGGGGGGTACACCCTGGACAGGTCACCAGACTGACGCACAGAGACAGACAACATTCACGCTCACATTCACACCTACAGACAATTTAGAGTCACCAGTTAACCTGCATGTCTTTGGACTGTGGGAGGAAGCTGGAGTAGCCTACTTGGAGAAAACCCACGCTGACACAGAGAGAACATGCAAACTCTGCACAGAGGGGCTCCCCCACCCTGTGTTTGAACAGGAACCGACAATGCCAACCACTACACCACGTGCCACCCCCCGCGATCCCCAAAACTAGGCAGTGCTGATCAAATATAAACTAAGCCTCTGTTTCTACTTTGCCCTTTTCTTGTCTAAAACATCTTCTGAAATATATTTTAGTCTGGCTGTATTACGAGAAGTAGTGCACAAGAGGCAGGCGCCATACTGTTTCCTTTATTGTAAAAAACATAGGCTGAAAAAAACTGATAAAACGATTAAACTAAGCAGCGCTGATCTAATATAAAGCAAGACTATTATTGCATTGACTGTTCTCCTGAAATGTTTACAGAAAATCAGCTTACCATCAACTGTGACACAAGATTGTTTTTTTTGTTACCAGCCGGCCACCATATTATTTCCCGTTGAAAACCTTAAACAAATTCATTTACAGAAATTCAAACATATGTAACTTGAGCGTTCAATGTGTGGTGGTTAGGTCGCTCTTATTGAGAGTACACAGCAGGATGGAGACAGATATTCTCTTAAGCAGCACTTTATTATTCTCCACACTTCAGCAGCCTCACACTTCCTGGTTACACTTCATCGTTAGGGGTCACATGTCACTTAATTAACCAATGAGATGCTAGAAGGGTTTAGACTGAGGTAAATGTGTGTGAGAAGATCCAGCAAATTATCGAACCATTTTAAACAATGCTGCTGTGAATATTTTAACATGTAGATATGTAAATAAGAATTGGGAACACAAATGTGTTAATAATTAACTGCACAAACACTGTAAATGTATTTTAGACAATTACTTAAACACATGAATTAACTTAACTTGTAAACCTTACACATACAGAGTGCCCCAGGAATGAGTTAGCATTTTACCACTCATGGTTCCCTTGTCTCAAAGTCAATGTGCCTTTTAAATGAGTGTTTGGTTAGATGATGGGGTTAACACAAGCTTAAGACACTTTTACATTTTGTTCTGTGACAGTAAATACCTCACTTGAGAACTTTGAAGCTTCTAAGTGTCTTTAAAAAGGCAGTTGCTAACAAGTCGCTAAATGAGAATACAGAACGTCATCATGCTGCCAAACACGGCTTCATAGTCTCGTTATAGTGGTGACATTAGGTATTGTATTGGTCCTTTATAACCTAACGTTAGCTTATCACTTACTCACAGTTGTAGGTTTTCTCTGTCTTGAGCAGAAGCAAATGTCACAGCCATTATATTTTTTCTGGTCATGTAGCAAAAATTTCTATCACAGAAATACTTCTTTAATGGAAAGATACTTGATATGAAATAAAACCAGTTTATTTTATACCAATGTTTCTGCACCATCAAGCAAAACCATAGAAATTAAATACATGCTGGGAAATATGTTCAGTTAGGTCACCAACAAGAGCTGAGAGTTATTTCCTTTCAACTCACTAAATTCGGAAAATTAATAGGCCAATTTAGACTTATAAATGTCTGCTGAAGCCACATAATAGTCTTTTGTTTTTCACTAAACAAAAAGGACAAACTGACTTCTGGAAATTGACTTAAAACAAATTAGTGTCGTCTCCAACTGTGTCAACATGACAGCGTACATTGATCGCAGATGAGGCCGCATACAGAAATACACATAGACAGTTGAGACAGCATGTGCGCAGTAAGATTGATCATCCATACTGAAAATGAGTCATTTCCAATAAATATTGTGTTTGCCGTAGGTTCAGGGGGCTGTCATGGTGTTGTGACTCAGCACTCAGTGACATGGCAGTGACACCAGATGCCAGCGCCATCCTTGATGAAGTAGTGGGAGGTAAGAATAACTGTGACACATGCAGAAGGCATTCTTAGGATACTCGGCCTGGACACAGCCAGGGGTCCCCGTGTTGATCTCCCACCATGTGACAAGACACTCTAAAGATTATTTTAGTTTGTTCTTCAACCTCTTTAGCTGTTTTATACTGGCTTGAATCATGTGCCAGAATATTCTACAATAAATATAAAAACAGCGAATTAAACTTTTATATTGGTGTTTGTAAATCGTGTGTTGTAAGACAGAATTCAATAATACCATGTATCATCTCGCCATAAAATTGTACTGTTACAAAACTTGATATATTATGGTTCAGCTTTCCTGTTTAATAAGTGGTGAAAAAACTTTACATCTTTTATTAAAGAAAAAGTAGCATATTATTATTAAAAGTACAATTATAAGGGCACTACCAGGAAATGTACTTTAAGAATCAAAAGTGCAACATGTCCTTTTAATTTTGATGCAGCCGTTGTTAAGGAAAGGAGGTGAGGTAAAGGAAGTGAGGTAAATGAGGAAAAGAGGTGTCAAAATAAAGAAAAGAGGAATCTTTACTACAGGGGTGTAAGAAAATATTGATACATTCAGGATTCAGGATTACCTCGCTAACTTCAAATCCTGCTTCGTAGTACAGGCCTCTAGAGTCCTCACACCAGAGGCCTCTCTCCTCTGCTGCTGGCACAGGAGTTTTTAAACACCTCCTCCATGCCAGATGCCATGCACCTCCTTAGGTAATGCTCACACCTGGGCAGGTCTACAATGGAGGGGAAGGGGACAACAGCACAGAACACATACAGCCGAAACACCCCCACCCTTAAAACAATGAATAAATGGGTTGTCACACTGTCACTCAATCACATGCAGGTACTGAGGCAGTTAAAGTTTAACACAGTACTGTTACAACAGCCCAAAGTTCAGTGATAAATACTGTTTATTCATAGAAAGGAAGTTAGGAAGTACAAACATTTTTACATTTTATTTCATTTGTATTTAACCCGGCAGTTTCACTGAGACGGACCTGAGAACAAGAAATATTCAGAGGAATAGAATCAACAATCAGCATTTATGATGTCATTAAAGAGAGAGCCCTGCTGCCAGTGCCCTGCAAAAATATACAAAATCAATGCCTATATGAGGGGTGTCTAAGGTTAAGTAGGTACTGCAGCCTGTACTGTAGTTACGAGATGTAAGGTAGTCTGGACGCTCTGACAGTATACATGAATAACATGAGATGACTACGTCTTCTTGACTGTATGAAGATCCATCCAAATCCATGTGTGTGAACTAATCCAAAACCCAAATCACAAGGGCACGCTGTTGACCTGGACACTGCCCACTTGAAATTACATCCTGAGAGACTGCCCATGGCTGCTCTCACTTTCAGCTTCCTGCCTTTTTTAATTAGCTTTTCCCTGTTAGTCTGTCAGGTGAATATATATTAAATATTTAAGAGGGGATTTGGGGCGAATTTGCTGGACAGATAGGCCTGAGGCCAAGGCCCACTTGATTAGGTTTCACTGGTGATCCAGATCTGACATTTACAGTAGACCATTAAAACACTTTTCATTCCTTTACCCACACAGAATCAGACAGAAACCTGATTCAAGATTTGTTGGGAATATTTACAGACTTGGGAAACTAATATAACTTCAGCCCGAGGCGACAGAACGTTGCTCAGTGAGGGCTAAGCTAACTGCACCCCATGACTAGCTCTGCACAGCCATGCTACTTTTAGCTGATTAGACGCACTTGAACTTAGCGAACTGCGAGTGGTGGAGTAATGAGTGTAGTTTATGGGACTCATCAACAACGTTGACACACCAGTTCCTGCCATCTGTAAGGAATCCGTGTCTGTGAGCTTATGTCACGTCTCTGGAGTGGCGGTTATTAATATCCATATACTACCCGTGTAATGTAATCCCAGCAGGGAGACGGCTCTCACTCAGGTAGTCTGCTAGTGATTTCATGAATGAGACTGACGGTGAGGCCACCTTCCAAGAAAAGAAAGCGCTCAGACATCATGTGGGGCGGGTATATTTATTTTCTCAAGTCATTTACAGTACAAAATAGACCTCCAGGTAACAAAATAGCCACAACTATATCGAAAACAACAATGCTGTCAATATGTAAAGCAACAAGCTGAGAACAACAGTGCAATAGAGAAGCTTGTGGAGCTGTGATGAAGTAAATATTCAGGAAATAATAAAAGATAATGATCTGAATGAGACGACATTCATGTGTACCATTGCAGTCAACAGGGATTTAATTTCTATTGCAACCAGATCAGATTTAAAACAGACATTTGCAGTCCAGTGGCACATCACGTCCCTCTATGTGTTTACAAATGCAGAAATAACATCAGTCAGACGTTGCTTATCAAGGTTCTGTTTAATGACAAATGTTTCAGAAAGAAGATTTGAATACATCTCTGAAAATTAATGAGTCATATTGCTCTATCTAGCAACTAAGGTCAAATGCAGTCTGAATGCATGCGATGACTACGCCAAAGAGGTACTGGGAATGATCAGCGATGCTAGCAGTTCCTTCTGAATAACGTCACCATAAATAAACATTTACACGGCATATAATTTGGCTATCAAATATACGATGCTCTTTCAAAATAGATAAACTTTCTACAAAGCTAGTACAAATGGATTTAAGAAATTTCTCTCCCATAGTACTTTGTGTCGGAGCTATTTACATGAAATACAAAGAATCAACATAACTTATATATTGTGCTTCTATGTGTTTTTCTAGCATGCTTTTCTTCACAAAAAAACGTCTCACAAATGTAAACAATAATCAGAGTCCTTCCACATATACAGACATTTTTTGTAATTAATACTTAAACTTTTTCTGACAGCTTCCTATTTACATGTTTTGGATCCATATCGATTTCACACAGCTAACTAACTTTGATCTTTCACTTAAGACTGATCAGTGGTTTAATCAAAGTGTGACCAGATGTCAAATGGTGTTTATCAGATCTGCAGTTTGTCATATGAAGAGTGTTGTCAGTAAACGCTGGCAGTCAACATTCTCACACTGCGTACCTGAAACAACCTGCGATCATCGTAAATCTAAAGATACACTAGCCGTTAAAATCCTGCAAGAGAGGAACAAACGTTTATTTCCCCACATTTAAATGTTAAAAAACAGACTAGACCTCAATTATCCTACAATTTGTTCCCAAAGTTGCTGAGCTACCTTCACAAGCACATAACACAACTACAGCAAACCATATTGTTAAGTGTAACAATGCAGCTGTGGGTGTTTAGATTTCAGATTTTCAAAGTGAGCTGTGGGCAGGTAGGATGAATCAGAAGTACCGTGCTGATTTTCCGGCATCTTGGTTAACTGATAATTAAAGAGGAAGGTGGGAGTCGTTTGATTTCAGAGTCAGACACAAGACGGATGAGAGGCAGGAGGAAGTGACAGAGCCTGGAGCAAAGCACAGAACCGAACGACACTGTGAAGAAGAGCTGGATCCACCCACGGGGGGGGGGGTTAAACATCAGCCTTATACACTGAGCTTAGATTGACAGGTGTTTAGTTAGTAATAGCATATCATTGGTGTTTACAATGGAAAGAACATCAATTTGATGTTCCAAAAGTTGTGTGGGGCAGAAATACAGTGGCAGGATAGTTGGTGATGGTACAATGATGTTAATTCATTTATTTTTATGGAATTTAATCCAGTTGTGCAGTATGTAGAATTTAATTGTAGCAGGGGAGAACAGGGACAAAAGCATCAGGGAGGCTGCTGCTACAAAGACCTTTTCTCTTGTAATACAAAAGTCAGGAACTAGTGCACAGGAAGTACACCCTGCTATTGAGTAAGCAGCCGAAAACCAGTCCAATCCAATCAGTTCTGGTAGAGTTACAGCATTAAAACTGATTTTTTACTCATTAAGTAAAAACTAAGGCAATTTTTATTTGTTGAAGACCGTAAATCTCTATGACCTGTTAGTCCTATCAATAACTGTCAGTGAAGGTTTATCATGCTAGCCTATCTTTGGTGCTAGCCAGGGTCAAGTTGACGGAGAAAGGTGAGGGATGAAAGTAACATGGCGTTACTGGTCGGTTTGTGTAGAGTGTCCTTGCTGTTAGGGGCCGTACAAATGCTGCGTCTTTAACCGCTTGGAACCAAAAGGTCGTGTGCTGGGCGCTACTTTTGTGCCTTTTTTGAGCCAGCTTTCAAGAGCGTGGCGGCAGGTTGCTCCTGAGGTTGATAAGCAACCTCAACGAGTACTGTATCATAGACTATTTACCTTGTGTAAATAGTGAGAGTGTGAGGGCGTATCGTCCGTGGGACAAATGAAAAGCTCTGGCAGCTCTGCACTTAATGATCAACTTTTCCGTATTTATCAGACTGATATTTATGGAAAAGGGGAAAGATATCGGTCAGCTGGGATTGGTTGGTCCTTTGCACATGTTCCAAAACTTGAACTGTTTATCTCGGGGTGCAGCCGTCGTGGCCTGAAAAATAGGCTGTTGGGAATGCGTGCGCACTGTTCTGGCATTGCTCTGGCATTTGAGTGCACCTGCCACGCGTCTACATTGAAAACAATGAATTTGAGAGCGCAGAAAACGCGGCATGTGTACAGCCCCTTTATCAGTACGTTTACATGACATTAGAGAAAACTGATTAATTGTGTTAGTCAGACCAAAATATTCCTTAATTTCCCCTCGGATCCCTGTTTTGATTAATAAATTACCTGTCTATCGATCTATCTTGTCATACTAAATCAAATTTCGATCTTGCAATTGGGAGTCGAATTACTCCTGCATGTATACACTTAATCGGACCCAAACTGGCCTAGGCGCTCTGCCCACAGTTTACACGCCCCCCCCGTAAACTGGTATTAACATGGTGAAATCTACATCCAGCGTGCATCTCATCTGTTTAAAATTAAAGCTTACAGCACACACAAAATGTGCAAAGCTATAGAATTGTCCTCCATAGTACCAGTTAGCGGCTAGCTTACCGTAACTAACGTTTTTTGATTGTTTGATCTGTGACCTAATTGGTCAACTGGAAAAAAGTCTGACACTAACAAGCTGAAAGGGGACATAACACCACGTACTATAGAGAAGTCGGACATACCTTCCTTGGTAAAAAAATCTATACCCCTCCCGTGCTTGTATACTGGGACTACTGGGATGAGAACAGTAGACCAATTAAATGGCCCAGTCAAGCTATAACCGTAGCTCGACATACCTGTGCATGCAAATGTACTAAATGAAAAAGCGATGAACACACATGATTTGGAGTTTTGAGTGCACATGATGGGTGAGGATGGTTTAAACATCTTATGCTGACCCACTGTTATTTATAAGAGAAAACAGTGATTATTCACTACGATAAATTCGACGCATTGGACAAATTTCATACTATGGCGACATTAATCATGATAAATTGGTTTGAGAGGAACACGGTCACTTGTTTGGAGGAGGAGGATTAGGTAATTGTTATGTGGTTGATTTACAGTTACAGTTTCTTTCGTTCTGGCAGAGAGGGGCAGAGTAGCAATGTGCAACATGAATTCTTGGTCTGATTGCGTCTGACTCATTCATCAAAGATGTAAAAAAAATGGATGGTACTGGTAGAGGACATGTTTGTTATTCACAATAAAATATGGTTAGGCTACTCTAAAAATGCATCTCTGTGCAAAGAGGGAAATACTAAAAGGTCATACTTTTGTCCCTTCTTTTCCCGAGGTCTAATCGAGGGGAAGCAACAAATAATTAAAAGTCAACTTACTAAGAAACAAATGCAAACTGCATTGCCTTCAGTGCATTAAATGTTCACACTCCATGTTGGTCATTATTTTCAGAGACAACTATGAACAATATTTAAACAAACAAATAAATAATGGTTAAATAAACTGAAAACTATTTGGTACACATTTAATCAAAACCTTCATTTTTATCACATTGTTAGCTAAACGAGAGAAAAATAATATTCACAGACACAGAGGAGGAGTGACACAACACTAGCATACATATAGTGGAGTGAGATCAGTCCTCATGTGGGCTCTCTGCAGGTCAACTCATCCTCATCCTCAATCTCAGATGAGACTGAGCGCGCCGCTCTCAGTGCATGAAGTACCTTCCTCATTAGCATACATTTTCCACTACACAGCTGTCAGCTCTATCACATTTAGAGAATTCCAGTTCGGTCTATAGACATGGCAGGAGAGAACGAGGGCTGGTCTGAAGCAGACGTCTGTCCCTGCGCGGTTGTTGCCCATCCAATCAACATCGGACGAGAGCTCTCAACAAGCTAGTCATCATTAGTAACACTGCTGTGGCTGCAGTGATAGTCAAAATGGAGTTCCAACCTACCTCACTCCCCTGAAGGAAGACAGGAAAACAGTGGCGTTAAGAGTCAGAAGAGGCTGTTCGGCAACCACAGATAAACCACACTGGGACTTTAAAGGAATTAATCACTTGTATTCACTTTCTTGCAAAGAGTGAGATTAGTAGACGTCTGTTTATTCACAGTGGAGCCAGGAGGCAGTTAGCATAAAAAACTGGAGCAACGGGAAACAGCTAGCCTAGCTCTGTCCAAAACTCAACAACACATGTACACGAAAAGAATTATATAAACAGCAGTTTGTGGTTTTACATGCTGTTACTATTTCTTGATGAACATTTTATCCATCCGCCCAGCTCTTAAATGTTGTTTCCGCTGGTTGTGGTGATGACAAAGGCTCAGAAAACAATGATTAGCGTAGCTACTTACAGCTCTTAGCTCCCCAACGACCACTAATTGTTTTGTTTTTGCATTTCTCTTTGTGTACAAATTAAACATACAATGTGTTGATTCAGATATGCTGGTAGGACTATTTTTGAATTTTGGACAGAGCCAGGCTAGCTGTATCCCCTGTTTCCAGTCATTATACAAAGCTAAGCTAACCATCTCTTGGCTGTAGCTTAAAGCACTAACATCCATCCATGGCATCCATCTTATCATTTAGGTCTCGGCAAGAAAGCAAATAAGCACATTTCCTAAAATGTTGAACTGTTTCTGTAAATGATGTATTCAGAGCCATTGAAGGAAAAAATTTGTTATAATTTGCCAAACTGCCCACCCGTCCCACGTCCACCTTCCATTAATGTTTAATATCATTATCTACCTTCATTTACTGGAGATTTTTCCAGGCAGTTTTGGCATTTCTTCAGTTTAGACTCCCCCATAGCAATCACCACCCTCAGTGAATCTTGGGCAGTCATTTATATTAAAGGGTTAGTTCACCCAAATAATATATTTTCTCACTCACTTGTGGTACACACAATGGAAAATAAAAGAAATTCACTAACAAATCTTTTAGCAAACAGTGTCCTGATTCAACACGTTCTCACTCCCACTTTATCAAATACTGACGCTTGGTCACTGGCCCAACACGTCAAACAGTGATGCCCTAGGTACCTCTCCAGTGTCAGTTTTGAACACTCAGGGACGGCGCGTTAATTTCCGCTCCTTACCAGGCCACCAGGAAGTGCAGCAGGCTTTGAAGCAAATTCTAGTAGTGGCCAAACAATGTAATTACATTGTCATGTAATATCCAGTGGAGCCAAAAGACATTTTCCTATTGACTTACATGGCAAAACAGACTTGTTTCACTATCTTTTACTACTCCATTCGGTCCAATAATATTTGTAAAGTTGAAAAAAGCGACACAATTGAATCATTTTATCCCCATTCAGTTTAACGGAGCAGTGGCTAGCTTGGCCCAGGGAAGTCTCTAGTGCGCCTGCTCTATGGGCCACACACTGCTGAAGCAGTGCTGATCATCTGGGTGGTTTTAAATGTGGCAGTTTAACTTTTTTGGCTTCATGCGCCACCGAGTAGTTTTCATAGAAATGAATGGTACCTCACATCCGGCGCTGTTTCCAGGGGTCTCATTTATAAAACAATGCATAGGATCCATAATAAAAATGTACATACGCAGGGCGTTGGTGGCTTAGTGGTAGAGCAGGCGCCCCATGTACAAGGCTGTTGCCGCAGTGGCCCGGGTTCGACTCCAGCATGTGGCCCTTTGCTGCATGTCACTCCCTCTCTCTCTCTCCCCCCTTCACACTTGTCTGTCCTATCCATTAAAGGCTGAAAATGCCCCCCAAAAAAATCTTTAAAAAAATAAATAAATAAATAAAAATGTATGTACGGACAAAAGCCAAAAATGGCGTGCGCCAATAATATTCAACAATTTCTACAATCATGCTTCCACCTCACCATCTGCTTTGCCAATTTCCTGTCCTCAAAATGTTTGTGTGTATGGGTCAAAGTTTCTCCCATCAAGTCTGTTTTTATAGATTACACCTTTTCCACGGGAAGTGGCGTACGCCTCTTTCAGGCCTCGTTTTGTACGAACGTAGTGTTTATAAATGAGGCCCCAGATCTCTTTACACATCCATGCTCTTTACATGCATTATGTCTTTTCAAAATAAACTTCTGTTTCACAAGAAATGCAAAGCTTCCGCTCGTTAAATGCACACAGAGCCGTTTCAAAATAAACTTAAAACAGAGAAACATGAAGAACGCAATCGCAAAAAACTCTTAAGGTTTACTTTCTTGGGTTTAAGCGACAAAATTACGTGGTTATTTTAAAGAAAAAATCAAGGTCTGGCTTAAAATAAGTACGTTTGTAACTGATGCACACTACGTATGTGTGTATATTAAAACAAATTGATTGACTTTTGGTTTCTCAAGGGACATGAACAGTGGTCTCCTGAGTGATAGTGTGGAGTGTGTTTGACCCACCCTATGCTGACCTTTTCACTCTTTATACAACATCAGTTGCCTGGAGCATCAAAAAATTTCGCCACTGGGTGCGTCTCATACTGTTGTTAAAAGCTGCCTTGGTGCGTTGGTATTTGACACCCAGGGCTATTGACCAAGCGTCAGTGTTTGATGGAGTGAGACCAGGTTGCCTGATTAGCACAGGTAATCCAAAGAATACATTTTTGTGTTTTGTGTATTGGGGTAAGACATTACTTTCACCAACGGTTTCCACATAACCTGGGCAAATAAACCCAAAACTATCTGCATAGCCAGATACTGTATGTAATAAACACTGTTTTTTATGTTACTTGGGTGAACTGACCCTTTTTTAATCACAGAGTTAAAAACCTTACGTAGCATTACGCATCAGATAGAGATAAGCTCCTCCCATACCTTGCCCTCTGGGACGCCAGCTCCGACAACCAGCACCAGATCACAGCCAATATTACAATCATTCCTATGAAGGGGATGGAGAGAACAGGGTGCTCAGACGGATGGATGAATATCTGAGGAGGGAATAAAAACAAACACAAGGACCATGGGGATGAAGGGAATGAATGAATGGATGGACTGAAGAATCAAAATAATAAAAACACAGATAAAAAAAGGTGTGACGACAGCACGAATGGATCACCACTGCGAATCACCAAATTAAAAACATGACATGGGCTATGGCTGTGATATAAAGGGGGGAGGGGGGTTGTGATGGAGTGATTTACATTTCCTGTTAAACAAAGAATGCATAACTGTAAGGTGACATACACATCAACTCAATGTGAGTATGTGTGAGCAGTCCTGTGTGGCATTTAGTGGCTGCGCGTGATGTGATGGTGACAAAGAAAGAAAGACAAACAGCATGAATGTTGCGTCTAGCATATGGTGGTACTTTTGTCTCTCTATCCTCATTTTATTGTTCATTTGTTTTTAAGTTTGGCTAAATTTGTCGTCGTACAGGCTGAGAGGTCATGGACATTCAGAGAACAAGGACAGCATCAGAGACAGGCACGGGTAGACAGTTTGACACAACGCAGAGACATCTCATCATGGCTGTTGCAGACAAAACACAGACTTCAGCCCTGTTTGTTTCTAACTATAAAAACTAAAGGACCATATTACAGTGCAGTACTTTACATTGCTTCCAACCAATTTTTTGTTTTGTTTTAAAGATTTCTGGATACATATTTTCTTTCCTTAGGCCTACACATAGCTTGGCATCCATTCCTTTTAAAACTGTGTAAAAATCAACTTGCAGAATATTGAGTCTGTCTTGGTGCAGTTGAAACCTCAGATTATCCTCAGGTTGGTGCATTCAGGGGTCACACTGTGCTGCACTCGCAAACTGTGTTGTCAAAAAGCCAAACCCAGAGGACGAACCATAGGCAAATATAAACATCACGAAAAGGGTGCTGGATTTGGCACTGTAGCTTCTCGCGCTAAGAAGGTTCAACTAGAGAGTTCTGGATGTTGGAGTTTCCTGTGAGCGCTTAAAACACAAATCCTGCTGGATTTATAAAACTATCCATGTTTTCAACACTTTGTATGCAACAATAAGTAGCTAACTGTTTAACTGTTTTAGACATGTGTCATTTCACTGCAAGTTGACTCTCACACCTTGTTAAAATGAACAGAAACCAGTCTTAAAGGGACAGTGCATCCCCACATCAACAAGACATTTTTCCTCTTACCTGTAGTGCTGTTTGTCAGTCTAGATTGTTTTGGTGTGAGTTGTCGAGAGTTAGAGATATGGGCCGTAGAGATGTCTGCCCTCTCTCGAATATGATGGAACTAGACAGCACTCAGCTTGTGGTGCTCAAAGCGCAAAAAAATTGATTTAAAAAGTCAACAGCAATGTCTCTTTCCAGAAATCATGACCCTGTTACTCAAGATAATCCTTGTTGTGAGCAGTTTCATACAGGAACTATTTTCTTTTTACCAAACTACACTCACTGTACCACAATGCAGGGAAGTGTGCATCATAGTGTGATATTGCTAGCTCAGCTATGCTTGCAAACGTTACAGCTCAGCCAAGGAAGACACCACAAGGGGCCACACACATGCTGCGTCTTTAACCGCCTGGAAAACAGGAGGTCGGGCGCTGGGTGCTACTTTTGTGCCAGCTTTCAAGAGCGCTGTGGCAGGTTGCGTCTGAGGTTGCCAAACAACCTCAACTAGCACAGTACCATAGCCCATTTACCTGAAATCCTGAGTGCAGAGCTGATCTTCTTCCAGGTGCTGTTTATGTGTGGGCGTCCATGAGACAGATGTAAAGCTCTGGTAGCTCTGCACTAACATGATCAACTTCTTCTCCATGTTGATCACAGACTGATATTTACAGAAGAAGGAAAAGATATCTGTTGGCTGTGACTGGTTGTTCCACGTCACATGACATGCAGTGCACGCTGCTGCATTCCAAAAGTTGGACTCAATTCCATTATATTAAAGAGAAGGCAGACATCTTTATAGCTGATATCTCCAACACTCTGCAACTCACACCAAAACAATCTGGACTGATAAAGAGCACTACAGGTTAAAAGGAAAACCATGTATTTTTGATCATGAGGTGAACTGTTGCTTTAATGTAGGAAAAGAGCATTTAAGATCTAAAGGTTCAAAGGTCCTTTCATTGTGTTTTCTCTATTGACTAATATCTGACGGCTACATAGGATTCACTGACAAAACAGGCATTCTCTGCTCGAAATGCCTTTTTGCAGGTTTTGTGTTTTGGTCCAACAACAGTATAAAAAGCATTACTGTCACAGAGAAGTTAGAAGACAGACACATAGTGGGGGCAGGAAAGGTTCCCCATCCCAAAGCACAAAATAGATACTGATATGCGCTGACAGGCCAGGTCAGTTCATATCAAAACATATACTGCTACAGTATGATACACACAGAAAAGTGGGCTCAACAGACACAGGATACAGCAGGTGTGATGTGAAACGTGTCAGGTGTTAGTCAACAGTGTGGGTGCAGAGAAAACGAGCTTCTTAATCATGTAGTGGCTGAAAATTCTCATAACTACTTCTAGAATATGTTGACATTCATCGGGAAACAACAACCTGCTCTACGGATGCTTTAGCAAAACTAACCACACAGTTTAAACATCCTAAAGATTCTCAATAATCGCATTAAAATAAGCTTCCCTACTTCTTTTACCAACTGTATAGTACTGTATTATTCATGTCTTTCCCTCTCACCTGAGCCCCCCCTGACAGCTTCTCCAGCTCTGCCTTGCAGCGCAGCAGCTCCTCCTCCAGCTCTGCTCTCTCCCTCTGACTGCTGTCATACAGTACCTGCAGCTCCTGCAGCTCCATCTTCAGCCCGTCACACTGGAGGACACAGAGGTCAAATTCTCAATCTCTCCTCACAGCAGCGGACTGACTGATTGCATTCACTGAAACCAATTTTAGGGTAATTGATTGACATCGATTGGCTGATTATGGCTGACCTGAATCTGTCCATGTTTTAATCATTTTATCATAAACTCCCAAGGCATTTCTTAGCGTCATACCTCTCTCTGAACCTGTGAGGCCTTCTCCTCTGCCTGTTTGAGCTGGTCCCTCAGGGAGAAGATCTCACCCATGCCTCCGTTCCAGCCGGTTGGGGTCATTGGCTTCCCATCGAATGAGATATTCTTCTGGATGGAGGCGTCCACCAGGCGACAGTTCCCAGACTGAGCCATGGTCATGTAGCTCTCTGTCATGACCTCATCTGAGCCGGTCTCCATCTCCTTCCCCTCTGTTCCCTCCCCTCCGTCCTCTTCTTTCAGTGACAGGTAGACACTGGAGCTGATGGGGAAGATTACATCACAGTTTCAGTTTCAGCTGAAAGAGATGAAAGTTTGAAAATGGGCTCCAAATGGGATGATCATTTCCACGATCAAAGGCTAAACATGATTGCTGTTATTTTATATGATGACCAGCATTTGTGTTGTCAAATATAGTATGTGGAGGTTTCATCATGGCGAACACAAACTCTGATCACTGTAGAGTACATGACTAACGGACAGCTACGTGACAGAGACAGCAAACTAGCTTGACGACATGGCCAAACACAAGTATGACGCTAAATGTATTACACTGTGGACCTTGAATTAATGACTAAGGACAAATCTGAACCTCAGGGCTGGACCAGTTGGGAACCACTGATTTAGACTAATTATAATGACTGCATTATTAAATTTGTGGGCTGAAGAATTGCTAATATACTTGGTCAATTGATTCCTAATTACTTTAAGGTCAGCTACTCGACGTCCCTCTGCTGACCAGTGGTGGAATGCAACTAAGTACATTTATTCAAGTACAAATTTGAGGTACTTTTACTTGAGTATTTCAATCTCATGCACTTTCTACTTCCACTCCCCTACACCTCAGAGGGAAATATTGTACGTTTACTCCACTACAATTATTTGATGACATTTGATTATTAAGTTTTGCACACAAACTCTATAAAAAACTTTCAAGTGCAGCCAAAAGTGTAAGTCAAATGATTCGTTAATAAATTGCAACTATTTTGATCATCTTTTAAGTCATTTTTAATGCAAAAACATTTAATGGTTTTTGGTCTTGGAGTCCTCTCTTGCCATATCTGGACTGGATGAGTGCATCTGGATGAGAACCACATCTGGATATACATATTAAGTGGATGTTTTCCCTTCATCCTTTATGGTTTTCTTGTTCCTGCTCTCGTCCATGATGGGCTGTGTCTGATAATCATACATGGATTAGATGTATTGCTATGTGCTTTTGTGTTATTAACCGACTGACTCTGTTGAATTTAGGTGTCAAGATCCCTCTTCCGTGTGTGTGTGTGTGTGTGTGTGTGTGTGTGTGTGTGTGTGTGTGTGTGTCTGCGGGTGTGTGTGTTTGTTTTTGTTGGGGTTTGTATGTTAAATTAGAAAAAATATATTTCATGGTTCCAGCTTTTCAAATATGAGGACTTGCCGCTTTTTGTTTTTACTAACTTTGAATTATTAAATTGATGTAAAATTGTCTCCATTTAGTACTTTTACTTTAGTACTTAAATATATTTCCCTGATTGTACCTACATACTTTTACTGAAGTAACACTGCAGGGACCTTTACTATTAAAATAGTAAATTCACAGTGTGGTGTTAGAACTTTCACTTAATGGACCTGTACTTGAATAGCGCCTTTCTTGTCTTCCGACCACACAAAGCGCTTTTGAGTCTCATTCACACACAGATTCATCCGCTGGTGGCCGAGGCTACCATACACTGCGACACCTGCTACTCAGTTTTTAACACACTCACACACTGATGGAGCAAATTGGGTTTCAGTATCTTACTCAAGGATACTTCGACATGCGGTCTGGAGGAGCTGGGGATCGAACCGCTGATCTTCAGATTAGTAGACAACTTGCTCTACCTCCTGAGCCACAGCCTTAAGTAATGGATCTGAATACTTCCACCACCACTGCTGCTGATGCGGCATTTACAGCATCACAAATATTTTGCCATTGCTCGATTGTTAAATGTCCTGTAACACCAGTACTGACACTAACATTTACATTGTAAAGGTTTATTTAAGAGTATGTTGATTTCACTGCTGCAGAAGTTCTTCTTCTTACAGCCTTTGTTTGGTGGCTTCCCTCCAATACTCTGGCACATGCTAGAGTCTTTGCACACGGCACAACACCTGCCCTTATGTAATGTTTAGGTAACTTATGATCAAGTGGGATTCATCATTCAGCACACCTGGGTGAGAGCGGATTTGGATAATAAAAACGTTTGGTGCATCTGACTTCTCTTATTTTTTCTTTTAATAGAATATTAAAAGAAAATACAAGAGAAATTTAAGAGAACGTTGCTGCATGAGGCCCACTATTCTTTTATTATTTGTGTTACTATTACAGACATTTGTGTAGCCAGCCTTGTAATGGAACTGCAGCTGAAGATTATTATAATTTTGAACTATTCAAATGATTATTCTTTTATTATCAGTTAATTGTTTAGTCTATAAATGTCAGAAAACAATATTAAAAGGGCCCACAACAATATAATTGCTTGTTTTGTCTGACCAACAGTCCAAAACCAAAACTTATTTCTTTTTTAATTAAATTCAAAAAGATGCAGAGAAAAGCAGCAAATTTAAGAAGCTGAACTGGAGAATGTTTGGCATTTTTGCTTAATAAATTAGTTGATTAATCATAATTTAAAATCCTGTCCTACTACAGGGTTCATTTAGGAGCTGCTCTGGCCATCATGCTTCTCAGCTCCGAAGCAGTCTACTGCAGAGAATCAGAACCTTATTCTTGATTTATAGTTATTACTTTGTGTTAGTTCTCCGTGTTGCACATATTGTTGTCTTTGTCTCTTCTAACTCTCCTTTATCCCTTTTCTTCTTCCTGTAAAGCACTTTGTAAATTCTGTTTTGAGAAGTGCTATAAATAAAGTTAGCTTTGTTTTTGAGGCATCACAGGATCTTCCTCAGCAGATGGAGTGTGCCCAGTTCCCCATCTGCTGAGGAAGATTGTGGGATGCGCTAAAAAAAATTCATAACAGCTACTAAATAGATCTTGTCGGGAGATTATTTTCCAGGTTGAGAATCAACTTTCAGTCTCAAAATGTTTGATTTATCTTCCTATCAATTAATTAACTAAAGGTTCCTGCACTTAAGTGTAATCCCTCGTATGATGTTACAGCTTCACTGCGGTGGTTAAACAGGTGGCCACTCTTTTTTAAATGAGACATGACGTGAGCGGCTGTGACGAGGGGTAGTATTCCTGAGGGTATCCCCTCCAGCTGATCCGGTAAGCACAGCTGATGAGTGAGCAGTCGTTGACCTCTCACCATGTCCTCTGTCTCTGCAGCAGCTGCAGCCTCTCAGAGAGACGTCTGTTGTCCTCCTTCAGGGTCTGACACTCCTCCCTCAGCATACGGCACTCCTCCTTCAGCAGGTCCACGTCACCTGACAGAGTGGGGAAGGTCAGAGATGAAGATGTTAAGAGGAGCTCATCTTTAATGTTACTGCTTGAAGCTGTAACATAATGACAACATGCGTAGAATATATTTAAGGACTAGTTTGACAATTTAGGAAATATGCTTATTTGCTTTCTTGCCGAAAGTGAGATGAGGAGCTTAATGTCACTCTCTTTGTCTGTTAAAAGTCCAGTGTTAGGCTTTAGGGGGAAATATTGGCAGAAATATTGTATAATATTCATAACCATGATTTCATTAGTTCATAATCACCTGAAAATAAGAATCGTTGCATTTGTATTGCCTTAGAATGAGCCAGTTATATCTAAATACGGAGCGGGTCCTCTTTCACAGAGCCTGTCTTGTTGTTCTACAGTAGCCCAGAATGGACAAACCAAACACTGACTTTTGTGTTTTTTGCATCAGATAGCATAGTTCTGTATGCGCTTGCCACACAGGGGAAGCCTCAGTTCTGCAGCCCCACTGCTAGATGCCACTAAATCCTACACACTGGCCCTTTAAATGTGAAGCTACCACCAGCAGCTGGTTAGCTTAGCTTAGCATAAAGACTTAAAACAGGGGGAAACAGCTAGCCTGCCTCCATCCAACAGGAACACAATGTACAATCTACAAGCACCTCTAAAGCTGACTTAAAAAAATATATCTTCTTTGTTTGATTAGTAGGAAAATGAATGCCATTTTACAGGGTTATGTGCTGGACTATTTTTTGGCTAGGACCCATTGCCAGGCAACCAGTAGAAACTCCAGATGGGTACTACTGGTCCTGCCCCAGGCCCCCAGGAACGCCGCTCAGCCTTGCTTTCAATTTTTTCCAGTGGCCCCTCATGGTATCTCAGAAAATAAAAGCATTTCCCACATAGACTGCCACCATAAAAGAGATGTATGTAAAACTGTTGACCGTACACCTCGAACTGCAGACAAGGTCAATAATGAATCTTTCTCTTTTTTTTTTAAAGATATTTTTATGGGTTTTGCCTTTAATTGATAGGGAAGTGAAGTGTGAAAGGGGGAGAGAGAGGGGGAATGACATGCAGCAAAGGGCCACAGGCAGGAGTCGAACCCCAGCCACTGCGGCAACAGCCTTGTACATGGGGCGCCTGCTCTACCACTGAGCCACCGACGCCCCTGATAATGAATCTTTCAATTATGAATTTTTGATCCATGGAGTTTTTATATTTGTAAAACTTTCCTTGAGCCGAGAAAAGGGTTTTAAAAATCTGTGATGCCGTCAGCCGACCAGGAACTCGCAGGCAAGGCCAGTAAGAGAAACACTACTGCATGTATTCAGTGGGCTACATACCGTGAGTAGTAAACACAGACACTGGTAAGTTTTTGGTGATTTTTTTTTAAAAAAAAACGAAAAACTTTTTGGTAAATGCACCAGGTAATCAATTCCATTCTGTCAACAAATCCATGGACTGTTTAAAAATAATCGAAGTAGCCGCCGTGACATCACCCACTGGTTTGTGGACTTGACTGGCATTTTGGCTGTTGGCATCTTGGATTTTTGGAGCCGAAAGAGCCTATCATTCAAAGCAGCCACACTTCTGCTGTACTTACTTCTGCTGTAACGTTGTGCATTTTAACTATGATGATTGTCTCATCATAGTGAGGAACTGCGGTTTTTGGCACTTCCACATTGGCTTCATTTTCAGACTCAGAGGTTGCTGTTTGGTTTTGCGAGGTCACAGTGACTGAGTGGATATTTGTACCAAAAAATTTTTTTTAAAGATTATTTTTTTTGGGCTTTTTTGTCTTTAATGGACAGGACAGAGTGAAGAGTGTGAGGTGGGGAGAGAGAGAGAGAGTGGGGGGACGGCATGCAGCAAAGGGTTGCAAGCCGGAGTCAAGCTCGCGACCACTGCTGCGAGGCATCACCTCTATACATGGGGCGCTGGCACTATCCACAGCTCGCGACCACTGCTGCGAGGCATCACCTCTATACATGGGGCGCTGGCACTATCCACTAAGCTACCAACGCCCCATTTGTGTGAAAATTTGAAAAATTCCCTTAGGTTGTCCTGGAGATACCGCATTCATGACAATGAGACGTACGAGGTCACAGTGACCTTGACTTTTGACATTTTACCACTAAAATGGTTGCCGCTTCGTCTAACCACATCACGAGAGCAAGAAAGCAGATAAGCCTGTTTGCTAAAATGTATTCTCTTCCTTCAGAATGGAGCCAAACTGTGAGTTAGATTGTCCCTGCATATAAAATACATTTTGTGTGAGGTTTTCCTGAAACAGCCCAACAATAAAATTACATGAACTCCCCTCCCTCAGTCCCACCCGAGGCTCAGCTGCAGAGCCCAGCGATGATATCATGTGTTAGAAGTGCGTGTCCCTCCCCCTCATGACTTCATGTTCCTGGTATCCTAAATGCACGCACACACACATCTGCACACACACACACCACTCCTCTTTCAATGCTCAGTGACCACATTTGTAATATTTATTAAATCTCAGAAATGATTTATGTGCTTGACTGCGGGATGCTAACATGATGTGAGCATGGAAGAAGAACATCCATAACATCATGCTTTGTTTTCACAGTATCAGCCACAAAGACGGAACATGGGCTATTTGTGAAAGTAGTAAGCTGGATAAATTCCATAGTGCACGCAGAGACAGTCCTCTCACCGATGGCTGTTTACACAAGGTGTGAAGATGAAGTGTAAAACAGAGACTTATTGTGTTTTAACTTTGATGTGCTGAAAGTAAAACAATATGGTGACGGAGGAGAAAGCATGTACGCGCACTACAAAACCACCTCCACCCTCTCACTTTCATCCTTCCTATCTTTGTGTTTTTCTTTTCTATTACCACACTGATCTCTCCTCTCCCTGCTCCTCGGCCCTCACCCTCTCTTCTCTCCACCTCCCTGCGCTGGCTCTTCATGCTGATCTCGGCTCTCAGCGTGGTGATCTCCAGCTCGTACTCCTGGGTCTCATCGCTGAGGCGCTGCAGCTCGGCCCGCCGGCGACACAGCTCCTCCTGCAGGGATGCGATGTCGTTCTCCCTCTCTGCCGCTGCCTCCTCTGCTGCCTGCTGGAGCAGGAGCACCTCCTCCTGGGCGACGCGCAGCTCCTCCTGGGCCTCCGCCAGCTCGCTCTCCTTCTCCTCCTCCAGGCTGTCCATCTCCTCCTGCACAGAACGCAGCTGGGCTGTGGGGAGAGGAGGAGGAGAATGTTTTCTGTAAGGGGGATGTGTGGGTGAGACTGCAGCATCAGTATGGGTGTATATAGATGTATATATGTGTGTGTGTGTGTGTGTATATGATCTTACCTGAGGTTTTGAAACAGTGGGCCTGCATGTGTTTGTGTGTGTGGGTGGTGTTCTCCTGCATGTGCATGTGACTGTGTGTGTGTGTGTGTGTGTGTGTGTGTGTGTGTGTGTGGGTACTGTTTGAAAGAACAGCTGATGTAACTGATGGTAACAGACCTTTTTCTCAGGGTCAGATTCAGATTATTAGCTTAGTGTTTTCAGGAAAGGAAAATCTTCTCTGTCTTCTCTGCAATGAGAGAATTAATGCCGATAATGGCGATTAAAGCAGCAATAAGCAGCTTAAAAAGTTAAGAAATAATTCTTGTACACATACAGATGCGTCATGAAATAGTTTGGCATTACCTCAACTGACTAAAAGTAAGTTACAGCTCTAAAAACACTGCTCTGCTCCTCCTTTTATATTTTTCTTTGTGTCTTTTGTGTAAGGATTGCTTCTGGGTTTCTCTCTATCTCAGGGCTGCCCAAAGTGTGGCTCATGGGCCAGAGTTGACCCGCCATAAGGTTCAGTTTGGCCCACCAGATTATAGAAATATATACATAGACGCATTGTGTCAGCCTTTTGCGGTGATACGTTAACAGTGCCGTCATATCAGAGAGTGTAAGTCTTGCCTGTAAACACATGCAAGCGTAAAGCCCTGTTGCAATGAGTCGTTTTTATATTAACTGGTATATGCTCTACGTGCAGTAGAAAAAAAGGATTGTGTGCCGGGCTTACATTAACTGAAGTACTTACCTGGTAGAATACCATTAATTATCATGAAGAATTGACCTTTTGTGAAGCCCTGCCCCTTTGTGAAGGTTCGACAAGCTGTCGGAGTAAGCATGAAACCCACACTATAACTAACTATCAATTAGTTACAATTTTTTTGGAAAAATGAAACAGTGATTCCAGAGAGAAGCAGACAGAGGGGTCTGCAGTCTGTGTTTGAAGGATATATCCAGGATGTCAAACTGACTCAGCAGCAACAACAGGTTAAAAAGACAAAGATAGTTAGAAGCTAAAGTCGAACTATAGGCTACAGATCACAGTGTAAAAATGAACCACCACATCACTGCTGATCGCCACACAAGACAATGAATAGAAAGGGAAACTTTGCTGATACTGAACCAGCTGTGTGGCATCGCAGCGTGTGCAGATGAACCGTGTTTGGCTTCGCCCTTGTGCCCCCTTTGACTCTGCAGCCAGACGGGCAGGGATCTCCAGTGGAAGTCAAATAATGTTCATCTGCGCACAATGCAATGACACACAGCTGGTTGAATATCAGCAAAGTTTCCCTGCTTCCCTTCACTGGTTCCTGTACAGCAGGGTCGGTCTTATGAAGTCGTATAATCATTAAAAAGCAAAAGCAGCATGTGTATACATTCAGTAGGCTATATCTTCAGTAGCTAGCTAGCTAACCCTACACTTGATTGATTTTGGTTTTGGAACAGGGAAGAAACGTATGTCTTTTTCCAACCTCTCCAGGTAACGAGTATCATTAATACACGACGTGGCCCAGGCACAACATTTAGCTCCAAATCCACAACACCAGCCTGAAAATGAAGGAAATCTGAGACGATTGCATTAGTGTCAATGGAGCACAGCTGTGTTGTTGTCGGACCCTGGTCTGAGCCGGCCCGATGCTACGTTATGATTGGCCAGTCTGCGTCCCGGGGCGGGAACAAGTGAAGGGTCAATTCCAGAAACTCACATTCGTCAACCATGAATTCAGCTTATTTTTTATGCTTAAATACTTATGGAGACATCTCTGTATAATGTAACTTAATGGGGAAGTAACGTTAAACAATTTTTCAACTTGCTAGCGTGCTGGCTATATGTTTTGTCTTTATAATATAATAATAATCTTAATATGCAGGATCCCTAATTATCAATTATATTTCATAATCTGAGCACAGCAGACAGAGAGACACTTTGGGAAGACAGTTTGGAGCGAGTGAGGAAAGAAAAAAATTGAGAAACAGACAGTGGCACACAGACAAAAGGCATTTCAACTGAGGGAACATAGTGCCGAGTACCATTTTGCATCTTAACAATACAATCCAACACAACAGGTGTTTGCTTTTGGTCTGTGGCCCACCATTAAGTTTCAGTTTTGGCCCTCTGAAGGAGAACATTTGGGCATGCTTGCTCTATCTTTTTCTTTTTCTTCATTTATTTTTCTCCTTCCTGTACCCGGAGCCTTTATCCTCATTATCCCCAGTTGTACTGTGTTGGCTCTGATGTGTGTTTTATTGACCCCTCATGATTGAGCACGGATCTCATTTAGGCTTTCTGAAGAATAATTG